>NC_040090.1:54528751-54831781 GCF_003369695.1 Bos indicus x Bos taurus | reverse complement strand
ATCCCCAGTCACCTCCCCAGCCATTGTCTTTCCCCACTGCTCAGCCTGAGGAGCCCTCTCTTTGCTGCTGACCAGGGCTCAGGCTCCCTGGCCAATCTCCAGGACAGAGAATTCTACAGCTGTGCAGCCTTGGCCAATGTCCATTTTCTGGGCACTGCACTGATTCATAAGACTCAGTGACTTGTGGCTTTCTCTTCCCCACCCTAGACCCGATAAAGACAAAAAGCATTGTTTCTTTTCCGGCTCAGCCGTCAAGCACAGGGTGACTGCCCCTTTGCACAAGCTGAGCCTCTCTTCCACCCCTGCCTCCACAGCCTCCCCTCGGCATCTAGCCAGAAGCCCTGGAAGATCACAGGGCTGGATCAACCACTTAGGAAAAGAATTTCTCTGCCTGAAGCTGAACAACCGTAACAGCAACAGCTTACATTCCTTTAGTTTCTAGAAGTAGAATTTTAGATTCCAGAGGCTATTGACTCAATTATCGTGCATGTGTTCATCCATCGTTCATCAAACCTCTGTGGACTACAGACTCCACTGCCTTGTGTGCCTAGCACTGTGCTAGGTCATAATCTAGCAGGACCCTTGTGCGGATGCCTCTGCTACAAAGAGGAGTAAGGCAAATGCCCCGCCCCACCCCACCTCACCTAAAAGAAGCAGTTAGAAAAAAAAGTCACTCTCACTTGGCTAAGTGGTCAATGACTTTATTGAACACTACTGTTTTCCTGTATTGATCATATAGCTACCCTCACAATAAAATTTTGAGGTAGGTATTAGATCACTTCACCTGCAATGTGAGAGACACAGAAGACATGGGTTTGATCCCTGGGTCGGGAAGATCCCCTGGAGAAGGACATGGCAACACACTCCAGTATTCTGACCTGAACAGAGGCTAGAATCCCATGGACAGAGGAACGTTGCAGGCTACAGTCGATGGGGTCACAGAGTGCACGATTGAGTGACTACACACGTAAGATCACTTGCACAAGGGGAAGAAGACAGAGACTTTCCTAAGGTCACACAGCTACTGAGCCTGTGTTCTTTCTCCTGACCTTGCTGGCAGTACCAGGATAAACACTGCAGGCTCAGTCCACAGAAAAACTCAGGGAAAGCCAACCCCCTGGGGCCCTACCCAGACTTCCTACCTCTCCTCCACTGGCCCCACTCTCATTCCCTCTCCATTCCTTCATTCAGTGAGTCAGTCAATCAGACAATTGTTGAGCACCTATTAGGTGCAAAGCTCTTTGGGGCAGTAGGGAAATGGCTCATAAAAGACTTAGTCACCAAAAACTCTCATAGCCTAATAGAAGAGTATACATAAATAATTATGATGCCAGGTGAAAAGTATGATGCCAGGTGAAAAGGTTAATTTATATATAAAAAAAAAATGAAAAGTAAGAAATGTAGATAAAGTGCTAGATCAAGTTCAAGGAGGAAAAAATTGCTCTGATTTAGGAGAATCTTTGTGGAGAAGGGGCACTGAGATGGGCCTTGAGGATATTCAGTTTTGGGTCCAGCAGAGATACTGGGGAAGGACTGCTGAGATTAAAGGAAACACATTCAATAAAAGGTGGAGGCAGGAAGGGGTGGAGAAAGGAAGGGAAAAAACTACAGGAGTCTGTGTGGTTGGAAGATGATGTGCCTGAAGGGGAATAATAGCAGGCTCGAGTTTTAGAAATAGACCGTGGAAGGACTTCTCTGGTGGTCCACTGGTTAAGAATCTGTGCTTCTAACGCAGAGGGTGTGGACTTGATCTCCAGTAGGAAACCAGATCCCACATGGCATGTGGCATGCGCCCCACCTGTAGAAAAAAAGAAATAGACGGTGGACATTCTCTAAATATTTACTACCTGAAAAACGGTGCATTTGGGCCAGATTACAGAGACCAAAAATGCCAAATGACAGAATCTGGTGCTTGTTTTCTTGCTAACAGGGAGCCATTACGGGATTTTCCCAGCATCCCCCTCTGATGGGTAAGGCCAGGTGTCTGCCCCATCTTGGCCTCTCCCAACCTCCTCCTCAGCAGCTGGAACCACAGTGTCAGCAACCCTGTCCCCCGTTGCTGTGTCATCGTTTACTCTCTTTTAAGTGCCTGGCCTACACCCAGCAGCCCCCACACAAAAGCCCAGAAGGCTTCCTTCCTGGGGCAGCAGGGCCGAGTCATTTGGAAACCTCTCTCTGATGAGCTCCGTGATCAAGGTGCTGATACGGCAGGTGGGTCTGCCTCACCGTGTCCCCAGTCTCGGAGGTGAACGCGGCGGTGAGTTTCGTTGGCCCATCACCTCCGCCTCGGCCCGGTTCACTTTCACTGCCGGAGACGGAGACAGAGAAGGTGTGATGTGGATGCCTTTGACGATGCCCGCTCAGGGTCCTGCTTCTCGTTTCCTGCCTTCGCCTTTCAAGGCTGCTCTGTCCTGCCCGCCCTATGCTGGGCCATCCCAGGCCAGGCCCCTCATCTACCCCCTTACTGACCACAGTTCCTTGCTCTAGCCTCACTGTAGAGGCTCTGAGGACGTGCAGGCGGGGAAAATGAACTTTTTGCCACTTTTCATCTCTAGAACAAGCAGGCTAACTGCTCCCCTGGGGGCCGGTTCATCTCTTGCTCCCTGGAGGGCAGAGCACTGGGTCTGGAGTCAGAAGAACTGACTGGGCTTCCTTTCCTACTGGACAGACTCAAGCAACTCATGAGACTGGCTGAGCCTGGGTTTTCTCAGGACATAAATATACTGTTGACACTATATATAATTAGATAACTAATGAGAACCTACTATATGGCTCAGGGGACTCTACTCAGTGCTCTGTGGTGACCTAAATGCAAAGGAGATCCGAAAAAGAGGGGATATATGTCTATGTATAGCTGATTCACTTGGTCTTCCCTGGTGGCTCAGGGGTAAAAGAATGTGCCTGCAATGCAGGAGACACCGGTTCCATCCTTGAGTCAGGAAGATCCCCTGGAGAGGAAAATGGCAACACACACCAGTATTCTTCCCTGGGAAATCCCCATGGATAGAGGAGCCTGGCAGGCTACAGTCCATGGGGATCACAAGAGTGGGACATGACTTAGTAACTAAATCAACCACCACCACCATAGCCGATTCACTTTGCCATACATTAAATACTAACACAACACTGTAAAGCAACTATACTCCAATAAAAATTAATTTAAAAACAAAAGTAAAATAAATAATTAAAAAGTAATTGAGGGAAAAAAAAAAAAAAAAGAGTTGAAGAACTCCTGGCTGGTTTTCTCCATAAGTTTGAGATGAGGTCCTTCTGAGACAAAGCATGGGAAAGGACTTCATAAATTGTAAATTAATCTGGGAGTATTCTGATTGCCATTATTAGTTGGCGGAGACTGAGTTCACATTATTGTTCTCTTTCTGGGAATCTTGTTCCTTTCCTTCAGAGCACTTACAGACTCTTATAAGACACCATAACTACTGAGCAAATTGTTGGCTTGTTGACTGCCGACCTCCTTTCCAGAGTGTACGTTACCTGTGCAATGGGCAGAAATCATGTTTAGGGTTGTTTCTTTTTATCTTCCCAGTATCGGATGCAGTGCAAGCCTAAAGAATAATGATTTGAGGACTCATTACCCATTCTCCCGAGAGACCTGGGAGGCTGGCCTGTCTTGCTTGCTGCTTCCCCGTGGCATGTAGTAGACGATTCAGTGTTTTTTGGAAGTTGAAACAAACAAACCTCCTTAAATTCCATCTTCGTTGTGAAGTTCTGTTGCTGAAGAAGCTATCACTTTTCCCAGTTTCTCCATCTGTGATCCCAATGCCTAGAAAGGAGGCTCCCTGTGCCCCCTCAGAACCTACCTTCCCGGCCTCTTGTCCTCACACATCTTCCTTGACTCCAGTCCAGACAAGCTGCCCACCATCCTCTCCCCAAGATATGCTTGTGCCTACCTGCAGACCACTGCTGGGGCTCAAGCATTCCCCATTCCCTTCCCTCAAAGTCCTGCCTAAACTTCCTTCCTTTCCAAGCCCCTTTGACAAGTGTGTGTGTGTGCGCGCGCGTGTGCATGTGTGTGTGTGTGTGCGTGCGTGCGTGTGTGTTTTGGCTGCCCCAGGTCTTAATTGCAGTGCACAAACTCTTAGTTGCAGTATGTGAGATCTAGTTCCCTGACCAGGGATCAAAGCCAGTCCCATCTGCTTTGGGAGCACAGAGTCTTAGCCACTGGACCACCAAGGAAGTCAGAGTATGTGTGTTTAATAGCAGTTTGTACCTATGCAGGATTTCTATTTGTAAAAAAAGACATTTTACATATATGATATCATTCAAGATAAAAAGTAGCAAGATTGGCAGTGCAGGCACTTTATAAGCCTACAGATTAGGAAGTTAGGCTCAGAGAAATTTTATTTGTAATTTCTATACCCAGGGATTGTACTTAACTTGTGGATCCATTAAAGCAATTTGGTGGAGTGAGTTCCACTGAAGAAAAAAAGGAACAAGGAGAGAGAGACTAACAGACTGAGAGAGAAGCAGAGACAGAGGCAAGAGACCCAGACGGAGGTGGGGAGGAAGAAAGGAAGGGTAGAAAATATGTCACACTAAGATTAAGAATAAGTAAAGAATAAGCAGTATTGGGAAAACGTGTGTGTGTGTGTACACATGCCAACAAGTCTGTGACATAAGACATATTTCATATGATGGGCCACGGGCAAAGTGCCTGGGTTACACAGTGTGCTGAAGGGTTACCCAGAAGGACTTAAGCTTCGCCAGTTCATGTGGGGGCCGAGATGGTCAAGAGAGAGGCCAGAGATGGGAGCCATGACCTAAATTTCAGCAGTGCCAGCCTGGGGCCCAGGGAAGCCAGCGCTCTGGGGGAAGCCATCTGTGGGTTGTGGTTCCTACTGTGCGAGGTGAGCTGTTCTAGAGAAGCCTCAGCCACGGCAGTGTTTGCGTGGAGAGGCTGAGAGCCGTGCTGGGTGGGTCGGGCTGTGTCAGGGCCAGCCATCTCCAGGTGCCAATGCCGTGTAGCCTAGGGCAGCGGTTCTCAAAGTGTGGTTCCCAGGCCAGCAACTTCAACATCACCTGGTCACTTGTTAAGAATTCGAATTCCCAGGTCCCATCCCAGACTTCGGGAATCAGAAAACCTGAGGGCGGGCCCAGCCATCTTTTTAACAAGCCTTCCCGGTGACTCTGAGGCAGAATGTTTAAGAACCACTTTCCTAAGGATGCCCTGTTAGGCATTCTGTATTTTATGTGTCTTGGAATATCTAGGCAGGTCTGGTCTAAAAGCAGCCTTGTTGGAAAATAGAAATGCTGGGCCTCCAGTCCAGGCCTTTTGCTACAAAACCTGGCTTTCCTACCACAGTCTACACAGCACATTCCCACGCAGGAAGTGTAAAGGAAGACTGGGTGTATACTCCCTACACTGTGTACCTTCCACTCTGCTGGACTTGGCCTGCACTGGGTTCAGATGCAGGCATGTATGTTGCTTTGAAAATGTTGTCAAGTTACACATGCAGATGAGTGTGCAGACTTGGGTGCATGCTGGACAAGGTGCTCCCAGCGCAGAGCCTGACTCCTACCTCCCTCCACCTTCACATCACCCCTCTGGATGGGGCTCAGCTGTGCTCAGCATGCAAGCACCTGGTCCAGGCACCTGACTCCCTCTCTAACCCTGGCCACAGAGCCCGCCCCAGACCGAAGTTTCCCAGACACGCTCAAGGCCCCTATAACCTTGAGGCAACCTTGATGTACCTCCCCAGCACCTGCAGCTCATTTCCTCCCCGCAGGACTCCTACCTGTTACCTAATGAGAGAGGAGCTATGCGTGGGTGCTGGCTCCAGCGCTGAGAACCTTTACCACCCCACTTCCTGTGTTGATTTTTATTGTGCTTTTGGGTCACTGGTGACTGAGTGAGCTGTTAACACTCACAACTACTTCCCACTACTACCTGAAGCTCAGTTTCCACATGTGTGATAACGTGATAAAAATACCTAACACATCAGGACTGTTCAGAGGACCATAGGAAATGATGTGTGCAAAGAGCTTAGAGGTTCATGGCATACAGTAAGTATCTGATAAACAGCCCGTACATTTAGACAGAATTTTCCCCTCAGATGGCCAGGGAAGTGCCCGTCATTTGCAAAACTGAATCTCTGAGAGAAGGTCGTGTGGTCTGGTGGAGAGACCCCCGGGTTTGGTTTCAGACATTGCTCTTCCTGTACTCATGAGGGAGGGGCTGAGGCTCTGTCTCCTCATACCTCCCCCACCGTAAAATATGACCACGGGCGATGCCAATACCTGCACAGTGAGTTTTGAGGATTAAATAGAGTTAAATGGGAAAGTAAGGATAAACATTATTAAAACTGTGCGACTTTGTAGATTGGTAAATACTGGACCAAAGTTACTGTCCTATCCTAGACAGATACCTAACACTTCCTTGGGCTGATTCGCTAGGTGGGGACCTGTGGAGCTTTGTTCTGAACAGCTGGGGGAGACCCAGAGAAAGAAGAGAACAAGATCTCAGTCCAGGTCAAACAGAGCCAGCATCTCGGGGTAGTGAAAGAACAGGGGAAAACCCCAACCCATTCCTTGCCCCTCAGACACTCTGCTGCACAACTTAACTTTTCTGTGGAATATAGGAAATGAACTCCAAGCAAGTGATGGAGTCTAATATCTGAAATAAAGAGAAGCAATTAATCCATGAACTGTGAAGCAAAAAGCACTGAGAAAAATCCACCTGAGCTGATATTAAGCCACCAGCTTGCCTAAGGCAGACACAAGTCTACTCTTGTCAGAACCATCAGCGGTTGTTTTGTTGAGAAGCCTGGAAAACAACATTGCCTTGGGTAGATTACCCATGGGTAGGGACTGGGATCCCACATGGAAGAAATATAAGCAAGTTGCATGCTGAAATAAAGTCTGGGCTGCCTTATCTGGAAATGTCTCCCTCACACACCAGTGGAACTCCAGCCGTCTCCTCTTTAAAATCAAGGGGTCACAGGCTAGGCACTGCCCTCTCTATTCTAGGGGGCTTAGTCTGACTTTATCTGTTTGAAGATCGTCTTTTCTCCTAGAGGCAGTTACTCTCTGAACCTTCTAAGGTAATGTTAGAACTCATAGTCAGCAGGTATTTATTCATTTAGGGCAAACCCAGCTGACTATCAAAGGTCAGTGACTGGGACAAGTAGGCCCTGGGCACCTGCAGTATCTCCCAGCATCTGGAGAGACAGGAAGGGCCATCTGAATGGCCCAAGATGCACGGTAAGTTCAGGGACTGGAGAGGAGTTCAGGAAACAGGCACAGCTTTCTCTTCTCCATAAAACCCAGGTCAGTCACTGAGAAGTTAGATGCGTTGCTGCCCACAGCATCATGGGGCAACCACAGCCATAGCCTGCCACCACATCTGAGGAGTCATCCTGAACCTCTTACCAAACCCCTCTTCTGAACCTGTCATGCATCAAAGTAAATGGAAAACCGTGGGAAAAATAAGCGAGGAGAAGGCCACGAGAGCAATTCCTACCTTGTCCAGTGTACACTCCAACCTCCTCCATCTTCTTGCTGCTGCTGCCCCCCCCCACCGCCACCATACCATCATCATCATCACCACCATCATAACCACACCCATTGCATCTTGAGTAATTATTTCCACACACTTCTTCATGCGGTCCTCATTATCTCCCCCGCCCCCTACCTTGTACCCTCCCCTCTAGACACATCAGGTCACTCTATCCAACCCTCCAGAGTGTAGCTCATGTCCTTCTTCATCCCTGAAATCTTCCCTGACTTTTGAGAATGGTAGGTCTCTAATGGCATGAAACAGGGTTCTGTTTGTGGCATTGTTTTGTCAATATTTCCCATCAGGACTTGGATAGGCCCAAGGATAACAGGCTTATCTAAGTTAGCATCATGTCAACAAAGGACTGAATCAGGGTTTCAAGTTTCCTTTTATAAGCTGAGATGATGGAGTGTGCGCGTGCTAAGTCGCTTCAGTCATGTCCAACTCTTTGTGACCCTATGGATTGGGGCCCACCAGGCTCCTCATCCATGGGATTCTCCAGGCAATAATGCTGGAGTGGGTTGCCATGCCCTTCTCCAGGGGATCTTCCTGACCGAGGAATCGAAACTGCATCTCCTGCGACTCCTGCTTTGCAGGTGGATTCTTTAGTGCGGAGCCAACAGGGAAGCCCAAGGTGATGGACTAAAACTACTGAAATGATATTTGTTAGGCATTTTGTCCAGGGGAATGGGAGCCCCCTAGAAAGGCCACTTTAATTGCAGTTATGTAAGTATGGCACAAGGAAACTTATCTTCCTGTATTTTGTCCTAGTGAGATTGTATCAAGACCATTAACCAGAAATCACACAGAGGTCAAAGAACAGATTGATTACGTCATCCTGTATTAAAACACAATCTCTTGAAAGGACCAAGCTTCTCACCCTTGTTGATGTTTGACTAATACTGGGTAACCATCTGATGAGGACGTAGTGACAGGGAACGTGAATTTGCTGGGGGTGGGGGAGGGGAGAATGAGAATGGAATGGTTGCACTTCCAAATTCCCTTCCTATTCCTACATGATTCTGTACATGTGTGTGTGTTAGTCTCTCAGTTGTGTCTGACTCTTTGCAACCCCGTGGACTGTAGCCCACCAGTCTCCTGTGACCATGGGATTCTCCAAGCAAGAATACTGGAGTAGGTTGCCAATTTCTTCTGCAGGGGATCTTCCCTGGCCCAGGGATTGAAATGGGTCTCCCACACTGCAGGCAGATTCTTTACCAACTGAGTCACCAGGGAGATTCTGATCAGTTTCCTTAGAGTAGCACAAGCTAAATGGAATATATCAATGGACTGGAGGGACAGAGATATTGGGATGAGGGGCTGGAGGAATGAGAAGTACACAGGGAACACCAGAGCAACCTCCTCCTAATGGTTTCAGGAACGGAAATGCAGAAGAGGAACTCTGGCCCCTTGTCCTGAAATTCTTCCTCTTTCAAGAGCTGTTACTGAAGGCACTGAATGGAGATTGAGGCAAGAAAGATCTCAACATTAAATAGAGAGGCTGAAAACTCCTCAGGTTGTTGAATTCCAAGAAAGATGTATCTGTTGGGGATGGTGTGGGGGAGAGAAAAGGGGAAGGTGAATATGGAAGAAAAAGAGGAGGAGGACACTAGAACAAGTAGAATCCCAGCAAATGGCAATTCGGCTGGAAGGGGAGGATGAGGTGGGGCCAGAAAGAGCACGTCACGTGGAGGTGCCTCTGTGTGTGTTCTCACTGATTCTGTATCATCGTGGACCTTTCCTGGAAGAAAAAGCACAGAGGTGAGCCTTGGAGGAGAAGTTGATCCATGTCTACAAAGGAGCTTCTTAAAGGTAGGGATCCACAGAACCCTTCAACTGCCCTTCAACTCAGGGTAGAGTTGAAGGAAAGGAAAAGGGTTCTGACAAGCCTGTAAGAGCAGCTGCCTGGTGCCTTAGAGGAAATACTGAATATGGAGTCAGGAAGCCTGGGTTTCAAGTCGTAGCTCTGCCACTGGTTACCTGTAGGTCCTAAGGAAGTCACTCTGCCTCTCTGAGCATCAGGGTCCTCCCGTGTAAAAGTCTACTCTAGCTGGGAAGTCTATGACATTTATCATTTATGTGCCAACCAAGTTCATTTATAGCTGGAACATCATTATTTTTGAGTCAGAAAATGACTCTTCTGTGGCTGTTTTTGTGCTTGGTGATTTGGGTAATTTCATTTTTGTCTGCCAGTAATATTTTAGTGTTGTTCCCTTTGAAAATTTCTAACCTATCTCTTTTGAACTGAGCTGGAAAGAGAAGGGTTTTTGCCCTTGCCTGGACAAAAGGATGCTGGCAAATAGGGTGTCCCAGTCTGCCTTGGACTGAGGGGTTTCCCAGGACCAGGGACTTTTGGTCCCAGGCACGCTGGAGGCTGGGTTGCCATAGTGGTGGGGAAGACTGGGGCTGGGAGGTAGCTTGGAGGAGGGGGCCTGCAAGAGCTCGCCTCCTGTTCCCTTTCTACGTGGAGTTTCCCACGAAGCACCCCCGACCAACCGGTGTGGTGGTTTTCATTACAAGGCGTAACTAACTCCCTATTGGGAGGCTGGTGGAGATACAGGGATGAGAAGCGAGGGGCAGCCTTCAGACCAGTCATAAGCCCCACCTGAGATAACTATTGCCAGGAAAGAAGCTGAAATGCTTGACTAGCACTGATGCTGTGGGGATTTTCCCTTTTTCTTCAAAAAAACAGAAAAGACCAAGTGGAAAAAAAAAAAAGTGATGAGTTGTGAGACAGGCCTTGGGCCCTACGCAGCCCCAGCAGACAGCGCGCAGTTCATTTGTTTAAATTTGCAGCTGACGGCTGCCACCTCGCTATAGGCACCGAGCAGAGAACCTCTCAAAATCAGACAGTGGCCAGTCGGCTGACATACTGCTACAACCATGAACTACCCCCTCACTCTGGACATGGACCTCATGAACTACAACCTGGAGGACCTGGTGAGTACAGACAGGTTGCCCAGGAATTCGAAATGCCCTGGGCCCGGGGCCCAAGGGAAGACGGGATAGTCCCCTCCCACAGTGGATCGGCAGACTCGAGACAGGTTCCCTGGTTCCTGCCTTTTAAGGTTTGATTTCTCATTCCATGGATGCAGCAGATAAATAGAGCTGATGCCTTACATAGACATCCTTTATTTGGAGGGGACTGGAAGGATGGGTTTAGGTCCTGCATCCTCCCTGGTGTGTTCTGGGACCTAGAACAAGTCACTTTGCCTCTCAACTCTTCAATAGGATCTCCTCTCCTCATCTCTTAGGGCTGGAATAAGGGGTATGTGGGAAAGTACGCTGGAGCCTTTCTTCATGTCCAGAGGCTGGCACTATTAGCCGACCGATTAGTGTGTATTTAGTCAGCTCTTGCTATATGACTGTCATTGCGGCACGACACTCTCTCTTGGGTAGAGAAGTTGAGAGCCTGGTGTTGACCCTGAAATAGCTTATGGGCTAGCCAAGAAGTAAAAATGACTCACTGGAAGCTTGTAGACAAGGATTATGTGCTTAAACCGAGGAGATGGTTGGCAAGGGAGAGGACCCCAGTGGGCTGGGGCAGGTGGTGCTGAGCTAATATCAAGTGCATGGAAGAATCTTGTGTTAATCCTAGAAATGTCTTAGAATATGTTGTGGTCTCCCTTTGAAGACTGGGCTCTCTAGAGACAAGGTATTCTTGGGTGGGCTGAAAAATACAGTCCCCAGCATCACTCTCTGCCGCCCAACCATGCCTGTCCTGTGAAGCAGAGGAGCCCAGTTGCCTTGGTCATCACTGGGTCCCCGAAAGATGTATGTAGGGGACCACTCAACCAGAGACAGGAGGTGCCTGTGTGAGGGCAGTAGAGGATGGTTTGTAAGGATCTTTTGGACACTTCCTTGCGGCCTTTTCTTCCTTTCCCCCATGGCAGAGGACACTTCTAGGGGAAGAATTTCTCACTCAGTCTGGATTGGATCATGAAAGGTCCAAACCCTTTCTCCTCTACCCTCCAGCTCTCCTGGCCCTAAACTCACCCTGAGATGATCCCTGACTCCCTCTCACTCCCCTGACTGGAGTCTATACTGTAACTCCATCAACCGTGTTCCCACACTTGCTTGGAAAGTTCTGCCTCTCACTTGCCTAGACCCCAAGACTTGGAAGTATACGTAGAACATGGGGAGGTGGGGGAAGGGCTAATTACCCAAAGTCTGGCTTCTCAGATCCTAGCCCCCAGATAAAAGCAGAGTCAGAACCATCAGTCTGATCAGACGTGCTGCTTAATTTGTGGGACCCGATGCAACCCAAACATGTAGGTCTCCTATTAAGAGACCTGATGCAACCTAAATGTGTAGGGATCCTATTAAGAATTTCAAGACGGTGACAAGAGAGCACCAAGCCAAGCATGGGGCGCTTCTAAGTGCTGGGTGCTGCGTGACTGTCCTGGTAGCACGCCCATAAAGCTGGCCCTGAGTCCAATCAGGCTAAAACCCCACAGCCCTGACAAGGCAACGTGCTCTCGCCCTGGCCCCCAGCTCTGGCCCCTGCCTTCCCTGATTAGGTTACAGGGCATCTTCCTTTGCCTGCAGCTTCAAGCTGACCACGAGCCCTGACCCAGTTGGATATCACAGTAACCAACTCAAGACCTGGCTGGTTCTGGCTTCTGAGAAACCTCAAGAGTTCCCCTAACAGCACGCTTCACTCCACTGCGTGACCTACTAGAGACAGGTGGTGGCAGAGGGCAGGGGGACAGTGGGGCACGTCCCACATACCAAAGAAAACCAACAGGCCAGGGAGAGAAACCGGTGACTCACTTCATGTCATACCTCAATTGGGTGGTCTCAGGCCTGGGAACCCAGTGGGTCTGAACCACCCCATCCCCATCAGAGTCAGGCCAGGAGCCAGGAATCCCAGGACCGCCCAGGCCCTGGACTCGTCTTTAACCAGCTCCTAGTGCTTCGTCCCACCTATGCTCACCTCCTATATATTCACCTCCTATATATTAGGGCTGTTGTCTCCTCAGAAGCACAGACCCTCTCTCCACCCCCACCCCTCACAGCAGGACCTTGAGCAGTTTCGACAGCCTCCCCCACAGCGTCTCCCCGCATAAGAGCCCTGGGACGGCAGGGCGGCAGAAGAGGCTTGCGTGCACATGCTTCTCACCAAGTGTGTGCTGATTCGTGCTATTCTGCTGGGGGTCTCAGCTCCCCATCTCTCTCTGGAGTTAGTCTGGCTTCTATTCTGTTTCCTGTTCCCTTCCTTCTCCTTGTCCAAATCAAGTATCAGTTCAGCTTCCCAGAACACTGAGTTCTAGACTTCAATGCTGGGTTAAGATCGGTGCGGGGAGAGGGGGCTCTTGGCCATAAACCAAGTGTTGGCCATCCCGTCTTCCCTCCCTCTTCTTGCATCTATTTTAAACATCTATCAACTGTTTTAAATGTCCATTTTCTTGAGATGGATTGCTAATTGCCACGAATGGAGGATCCAAACGGAAGACATCTAGACGGCTAGGTGCCAGAAAGAAGTAGCCAGGTCCCTGGGGTGGGCATGCCAGGGACCCATCCTGCTGGGAAGGCAGATCTAGGCAGACCAGAAAAAACCTCTGTCTACAGGAAGCTGGACCTGAAAGCATGGAGCCTCCTCTAGAACTAGGACCTGAGGCACCTCCAGGGGCCAGTCATAAGCTGCATCTCCAGCCCCACCCAGCACACCAGCCATAGAGTAGGGGGAACCTGGCCCAGCCCCAGGGCCTGGATTCCCCGACCCCTCCCCAGGGATGACCCCCACAAACTATGACTTCAGCGTGATCAGAGCATCACAGGATGCAAAGGCCGTTCACACGCGCTGTCCCATTTCATCAAGGAGGTGTCAAGAAGAGGAACCAAAACCAGCTCAGGCTGTTTCTGGGGTTTACCTTGGGGGAGGGGAGGCTCACCCCCCTCCCAAACCAATCAGAAATTCCCAGAGGAACCCCAGTGGAAGGGGCCCCACCTGGGGGTGATTGGTAGGGTCCGATAAGGGCCAGCCTGGGGAGGGGTCGGTGTGCGAGAAACCTGGACTCGGGCATATAGACCATAGTCTCCATCAGGAATTCTCACCTTCAGTGACGAAGCAGACTGTGGCTGATCCACTCCTCTGGCAGACTGGCTGAAAAAATGGCCCTGAACTCGCGCTGACAATCAGGACATAAGGATGAGTCTTCTTTCAGGAAGGATGGGACAAAATGTTTCCAATCAGTACTAACTCGGGATGTGGTATCATATACACCCAAGTGACATGTCCACCTGTCCCTTGCACAGTGTGGCTCTGTCCCCAAAGTGTACATTGATTTGGGGCACCAAGGGGGACCCACTGAAGCCTAGAGACTCAGTGCAGAGGTAGGGGTAGCTTAAAGTCTCCACCCAGAACCACACCCAGAGTAGTGTCTTGTTCCTCATGGCCGAAACCCTTGGGTGGAGATGGAAGAGCAGCCTGGCAGGTCACTCTTGAAGGCTAGGGGTGGGGAAAGGTGGGGAGATGTGACAAATGGCAAGCCAGAGTCTCAGATGGTCTTTAGGGAGTGTGGGCCCTCTAAAGGAAGAGGGGGTACAGACCTCCACCCTTGCCCCTCAGCCCAGCCTCCATCCTCAAGACACCCCTGGCATCCCTCAAGCCACTGAAAGCCAGAATAAGAGACACCCTGGCTAGCCCTGATCACAGCTCCCGACTCTGGATTGGGAATGTCCAGCCAGGGACATAAAAGGAGATGGAGCCTGTGTGTGCTCCCCGCGCCTCTTGCAGTCTGTATGACTCAGGCCCCTGGAGCCCTGGACTTGGGCCTGGATGAGCCAAGCCCTCAGCAGCCCTGCCCCCTTCCTGGGGGCTGAGAAGCAAAGTTAGGCTGAGCCATTCCCTCCCTGCAGGCCAGACAACCTGGAGAAGCAATGGCTCCCAAGCAAATGAAGATAAGGCTGAGAACCAGCTCAGGGCAGGGCATGACAGCCCGAGATGTGGAGCATCTGGGAGCTGTGAGCAAGGCGCATCTGAGAGCAGCGCCCAGCCTCCTTTCCAGGGCAGGAATGCCTTCCACACACTTGGCCTCAAATATTCCTCTTCCTCCCAAGTGCCCCAACTCATTGTTGGATAGCTAGAACCTGTTAGAAGGCTCTTTCTGCTTTGACTGAAACACCCCTGACCCCAACCTCGGCCCATTCCTCCTGGTCTACCCTCTAGAATCTCACACAATAAGTCCATCCTACCCTCTCACCAAGGGCATTCTTTACAGTCCTTGAAGGACCCAGCTGTCTTTGACTCAAGTCTTCTCTTCCCTGGATGCCAACAGCCAGCGACCTGGAAGCTTCCTACCAGGGCGGGGATTTCCGGACCCCTTAACCAGTGGCCACCCTGGTCCAGCCCAAAGGAACTGGGTTGGTGGCAGCTGCCCACCTACAGGTTTCTGTTCACCTAGATAAGGTAACGGAGCCCTCCTGGCAGCCACGTCACTCTGTTGACTCATCTGAAGCTTGCTGTCAACAAACTCTCGAGTCTTTTTTCTCATAAACAGTTAAGTCGGGTCTTCCCTCATCTGTCCCTGAAGAGTTAAAGTTTGAAACCCCATCTTGGTCTCTACATTTTTCCTGATCAATTCCATCTGGTCAGTTTGGGCCTGTAGTTCTGGGTTGTAGAGAACTCTGCATCATCTGAAAATGTCCCCCAGCTGTGTCACCCAGGACAGGGCTGAGTGAAAACAAGGAAAGGATCCAGGGCAGACCCCTGGGGAGGGTCTGAGACAACCCCCCGCTGCCCACCTGCTGACACAGAGGCCCATCAGCAAATGTTTGTGAGCTTCACACAGGCCAGGAAAGGGCAGCAAGGTAGCCTCATTATTTAAAGAAGTCAGATGGGGCCTGGGGGCCTTAATTATCCAGGGAGAGGCCTGGGTCCTACAGGAGATCCAGAAGAAGGAAAGAAAGGGGGAGCAGGGGAGGAAGAGTAACAGTTGCAATCCCAAGCATTTAAAAAATGTTTTGTATTGATTCACTTTTTATTGTGCTGGGTCTTCATTGCTGCGTGGGCTTTCTCTAGTTGCAGTAAGTGGGGGCTACTCTATAGTTGAGGTGCAAGGACTTCTCATTGCGGTGGCTTCTCTCATTGCAGAGCGTGGGCTCTAGTGCCCTTGAGCTCCAGTAGTTGCGGCTCGTGGGCTCAGTAGCTGTGGCCCACGGGTTTCCTTGCCCTGCAGCCTGTGGGATCTTCCGGGACCAGAGATTGAACCCATGTCCCCTGCACTAACAGGTGGATGCTTAACCACTGGACCACCAGGCAAGTCTGGAACCCCAAGCACTGCAATCCCATCCTCCCTTCTCCTGGCACCACAGTACCAGGACACAGAATGTTCTAGCCCCCACTCCTGCCCCTCCCCAGTGGTCATAGCAATTTTCTACCTAGATTCCTGGCTCTTTGCTTGGCTTCATCACCGTCACTGTGTTTTCTTGCTTCCTCTGAGGCCTGGTCCCCAGCCTTTGTTGGGCTACTATCCACTGGGTACCTGCTCATGCTACATGCGGTCATGGCCCCACCTGGCTCATGTCTGAGGCTATTCAGGGTACACACTGCTGTCAGAGTGTGTGTGCCTGAGGGCTGTGGGTTCCTGAAACTTGTCATAGCAAAGAATGAGGCCATATCACCCACAATGAACTCCCTCTGGGTGTGAGTCTTGAAGGGCCCTTCTGTCCCCGTTCCCATGATATTCAGGATTCCCGATTTCTGATTTCCTGCTGGGCCAGAGTCAGCCTTGTGCGATTACCTCTCTCCATGATTTGGGGAAGGGTGAGGGTGCCGGATCCCCTGGCTGTGGGAAATGGTTTAACACGTGCCACTCCCGGACCCCAAAAACCTGTCTGTTTGACACCTCCTGCTGAGCGGTATCGCAGCCTCTCAGCACTCCTCAAACCAGCTTCCTCCATCTTCTCCTCTCTGCCTGAGCGTTCTGCTGAACAACCACCTCTCGGCAAGAAGGAAGAGACAGCCCCCCACCCCCCTGACTCCCCTACCCCAATGTGTGCGTGATAAGTCGCTTCAGTCGGACCCTGCGTGACCCCATGGGCTGAAGCCCACCAGGCTCCTTTGTCCATGGGAATCTCCAGGCAAGAATACTGGAGTGGGTTGCCATGCCCTCCTCCAGGGGATCAAATCCAGGTCTCTTACATCTCCTGCATTGGCAGGTGGATTCCTTACCACTAGTGCCACCTGGGAAGCACCTCCCCCCAACCCCCCCACCCCAGCCATCCTTCTCTAAACCTGGTTCAGGGGATGGGGGCTCTGGAGTCCAAGGGACACATCTCTCTGTGTTGACTTTAACCTGTCAACCTAGATGCTTTAGCCAGCAGGTCTTGAGTGGTCCTGGGCCAGGTAGGCTGGCTGCACTGAAGCCCTCCGCTGGGCGGTGGGACTGCCAGGCTCCCACCATGAGGTAGATGGAGTCCAGCCTAGTCCCACTGACTGCCAAACCCTGCACCTCTGCTTCTGTCTCCATTGCTTTGTTCTGCATGAAGACAGCTCATCTCACTGCTTTCTCCTTAACTCCTGCTGAATTTCAGGATAAATCAAAGGGTTGTAGTCAATGACGATGTTGGAAATAGCTCCCAGTACGGATAGAGAACTCGATAGGCTTGAGGCTGTCAAGAACTTTGGAAGGAGGCAAGACCTGAAGAAGGGTAAGGAGGAGTGTCTGAGTCTCTGCTGGGGCACAGAGAGGAACTGCCTTGAAGTCCTGGAATATGAGGGTCTCTGGTCTTCTTTCGAAACTGCTCTCTGAAGCCCATCCAGCATGTGCAGAATACATGGCCTTGTAAGGGGGACACAGAAGGCCTGCCTCCAGGAGTTTGCCCTGTACTGAGGCCATGGACATCCCGGCCTGAGTGATGTAATAAAGGCACTTGTGACAAAAGAAGAGAGAATGGACTGGGATGGCCCAAAAGTTTGTTCAGCTTTTCCCATAAAATAGTACAGAAAAACCTGAACAAACTTTTAAGCCAACCCAATAATTCCAAACAGAAGAGTTAGGAAGGACATAGGAAGGTGGGATTGAGTGGGGCATTGAGAAAAGCATAGGAACAGGTAAGCTTTTGCAAGAAAAGACTCCTCAGCAAAAGGAAGAATTTTAGACACAGGACTATATTGGAGTGATGGGGGCAGGCAGTCAGGAGGACGATGAACCTGGAGAGGAATAAAGCTGTGAAGAGGAAGAGATAAGGTTTGAAAGGTCAGGGAAATATACATTTTGCAGCAATGCAGAGGTCCTGTAGGGGCGTTTGGACCTCACCCCACTTCCCACGTGCCCCTAGCAGTACCCGCCTGCCAATGCAGAAGACACGAGACGCAGTTTTGATCCCTGGGTCGAGAAGATCCCTTGGAGGAGGGCATGGCAATCCACTCCAGTATTCTTGCCTGGAGAATCCCAGGGACAGAGAAGCCTGGCGGGCTACCGTCCAGAGGGTCACAAAGAGTCAGACATGACTAAAGTGACTTGGCACACTGGCACTACGAGCTTATGGCTTTTGAATGAAAGCAAAAGCATATTCTTAAACAAAATCTAGTATGTGAAACGCTACATGAGACAAGGGTGTCCTGGTTTCAAGGAGACTCTCTCCTTGCCCTCCACCCCATCCCTGGTAAAACCTGCAAAGAAAGTTATGGACTCATCCCCTATGGGATGCCCTCCAATTAGTTCTGAAATTGAGTGATGTAAGGTAAACATCTCTCCCTAAGAGAACATACAGATAAACCTCATCTGGTTTTGAGCGCTGCATTGTAGTCTGCTGTGTGAATGCATGGATGTTGGCGTCTTCCAAACTTCTATTGAGGAACTTGATTCCAAACATGACTTTTTCTTATAATTTGCTTTGCTATTAAATAAGACTAACACATTTTAAATCAACTATTCTCCAATAAATTTTTTAAGTATTAAACTGATAAGATAAGAAAATCACTGCTTAGAGGTAACAGGGAACAGTAAAAGATTTTAAGCAGGACACTGATGTAATGAGGTTCGTGGGTTGGAAAATTCATCCTGCCCTCTGTGTAGGAGCTGGACAAGAGTGGAGAAGTTAGTGGAATTGGGACTGTGGGGAGACAGTAGACCTCAGCATGAGCGTGAAGAAGGGCTAGAGCTTTGGTCTGGGCGAGCCTATGGCTCTGCCACTAAACTTATGTATCCCCCCAACCCCTTCTTCCAGAACCACCTGCCCCAGGAACCAGAAGGAAAGACCCAGGCTGGGGAATGGGTCTTCCCACCATTGAGAGCGAGTGGATGACCCCCAGCTGGGGTCCTGGCTAGCAGTGCAGCCACCCCCGCTTGTGGGGGGACCCTCACTGTCCAGGAAGGAGGGCACCCAGAGCCTGGGTGCCGAGTCCCTGCTCCCATCCTCTCTCTCCCAGGGGTTCATCATTTCTAGAAATGTCTTTTTGAGCCCACATAAGTTGGTTATAAGTGGTTTTGAAATGCCGTGGAGGGGGGTCTGGTTAGGGGAGGGGTAGGAAGAACAGAGCTGGGAAGTGAGGAGGAGCAGGTGCAGGGGGACAGCTGTGAGTGAAAGGTATGAAAACAGGCACCCTGCCTTCCTTTGCGGTTTGCTCAGTAAACAACCTGAGTGCTGGCAGGGCGGGGGAGGGGGGGGTGCAGGGAGGGGGGAGGAGTGAGCTTCCGGAAACAGAGTGGGCACACTTCACTTGGAGCCCTCCCCAGTCCCCCACCACCATCACCCCTGCCGCAGGTATTCACCCCCACTCCCCACCACCCCTGTGCCTCCCTTACTTCCTCCTATCACTCTCCTCTGCCTCTGGGCCCTCTGCTTCCGAAGTGGGAAGGGCGCAGAGTAGCAGGCAGGGCAGCCCAGGCATTGCCGTGTATTGGTGGAAGTTACATCAACATGGGTTCAAGCAGACCCGCTCTCTAGCAAGACATCGGTGAAACAGATATTACATACCTGAGCTTGTTGTGCATGTTAAACAAAACAAGGGGCTCCCACAACAATTTCAGTTATAAGGAAGGCACTCAGGAAAAAGGGGACAAAATGAGAGGAAGCCAACAGCCCATATCAGCATTCAGCCCTTCAGCAGGATCCTGGGCTTTAGTAGGGCTTCCCAGGTGGCTCAGTGTAAAGAACCCACCTGCCAATGCAGGAGCCACAGGAGATGCAGGTTCCATCCCTGAGTCAGGAAGATCCCCTGGAGAAGGAAATGGCAACCCACTCCAGCATTCTTGCCTGGGAAATCCCATGGACAGAGGAGCCTGGCGGGCTACAGTCCACGGGGTCACAAAGAGTCGGACACGACTAAGCGATTGAGCACACACGCACGCAGGCTTTAGTGCCCTCTGTCCTGTCCAGAACTGGAACTCCTTATCCCAACTAGATTCATTCCCCAAATGGAAGTCCTGATCCCAGTCCTCCGAGCCTTCAGCCTTCCACACCTGAGGACTCAGAAATGAGAAATGACTTACAGGTGCACAGCCCTCCAGAGTTCATATTCCCACGCCACGTTCCCTCTTTAGTCTTTGTTTTACAGACGAAAACTAAAGTTGGAAAAGGCAAAGTGATTTGTTGGAGGAACATGAAGGGAAACTGGGATTTGATCTGTGGGCGGCCTGGAGGCACAGGGACAAGAGCAGTTAGCTTGCAGGGTTGGCGGGAGAGGGGAACAGGATAACTCTATCAGGGAGTCAGGATCCCTCTCCGAGAGGAAAGACTGGTTCTCAGTTTCTGCTCTCCTGTCTCCTTGTCCTTGAAGTACAAGGAATTAGGGAGCTACAATGACAGTACGGAGACCCCCATAAAGGAAAACCATCTCTGCCTCACCGTCGAGGGGCCTCTGCTGACCTCCTTCAAGGCCGTGTTCATGCCCGTGGCCTATGGCCTCATCTTCCTCCTCGGTGTGATGGGCAACATTCTGGTCCTGGTGATCCTGGAGCGTCACCGGCAGACGCGCAGCTCCACTGAGACCTTCCTGTTTCACCTGGCGGTGGCAGACCTTCTCCTGGTCTTCATCCTGCCCTTCGCCGTGGCCGAGAGCTCCGTGGGCTGGGTCCTGGGCACCTTCCTCTGCAAAACCGTGATTTCTCTGCACAAGATCAACTTCTACTGCAGCAGCCTGCTCCTGGCCTGCATCGCCGTGGACCGCTACCTGGCCATCGTCCACGCCGTCCATGCCTACCGCCACCGCCGCCTCCTCTCCATCCATATCACCTGTGCGACCATCTGGCTGGCCGGCTTCTTCTTTGCCTTGCCGGAGATCCTCTTCGCCAAGGTCAGTGAACCCCATTACAATGACTCCCTGCCGCACTGCACCTTCTCCCAGGAGAACCAAGCCGAAACCAACGCCTGGTTCACCTCTCGCTTTCTCTACCACATTGGAGGATTCCTGCTGCCGATGCTGGTGATGGCTTGGTGCTACGTTGGGGTGGTGCACAGGCTGTGCCAGGCCCAGCGGCGCCCTCAGCGGCAGAAGGCGGTCAGGGTGGCCATCCTGGTGACAAGCGTCTTCTTTCTCTGCTGGTCACCCTACCAAGTTGTGATCTTCCTGGACACCCTAGCGAGGCTGAAGATGCTGGGCAGCAGCTGTGAGCTGGACGGCTATCTCTCCATGGCCATCACCATGAGCGAGTTTCTGGGCCTGGCCCACTGCTGCCTCAACCCCATGCTCTATACCTTTGCTGGCGTGAAATTCCGCAGTGACCTGTCACGGCTCCTGACCAAGCTGGGCTGCCCGGGCCCTGCCTCCCTTTGCCAGTTCTTCCCCAGCTGGCGCAAGAGCAGCCTCTCAGAGTCAGAGAATGCCACCTCCCTCACCACCTTCTAGGTCCCAGCCCCCTCCCCTTTGTTTCAGCTTTCCTCGGGGCAGGCAGTGACGCTGGCATCGCAGGAGCTGAGATCCTAAGAGCTTGCCTTGGCCAGTATCCTCATACAGGGCAGCTGGCGGAACCAACCCCTCCTTCCAGTACATCCTTGCCGGCTCTTCTCCCAGGCTCACATCTAGGCTGGGGTCCGGGGAGGGGACAGGATCCCAAAGGCAGAGCCAAGGATACCTGTGCCCTCGGGCTGAGGACCACACTTGCCTTCTCTCATCTAAACCACCCAGAGCTCGAGGAACAACTTTTACCTCTGCCCCTGCCAATAGGGAAAGTCATTCCCCTTCCAGAACATGGTCTGTCATCTTATGGACCACATACCTCCACAACCGCCCGCATCTCCTCCCACCTCACCTGCCAAAAGAAACTAGAAGCTGAGCACCAGGGGTCGGATGGAGGTTAAAGCCAAAGAAAGGTCAGCTGGCAACAGAGCGTGTGTGGCCTTGACATGTCTCAGTGACTAACAAGCCCAGACATTCTTTCAGGTCACCAGCCCTGCGGTGTTCTGACCAGGCGGAACGCTCAGGCCGACCCGGTCCACGTGGCTGCCTGGCTCTGCTGAAAATGGCGCTGGGTCAGCCCCACATCACTGGGCCCTGGGAGGTTTACCGACTCAGGGCAGACTCCAGGCACCCTCGGAGACAAGCCAGCGTCCTAGAGAAGACGTGAGGACAGCTGAGAGGAACCCAACCAAGGAAAGGAAAGATTCTTCTTCCCCAACTCCAAGGAGGCACACATCTTCACCAAAGCCGGCTGTCTTCTCTGCCCAGGGCAGAGAGCTCCCAGTATGATCCAGGGCCCTGGTGGGTGTGGGAGCTGATGGGGAAGGAGATAGATACGTTCCCCCCACCCCTCTCCCCACAAGCTACAGTGCCAGGGAGACCCCTGGAGCCGCAGCAGAGGGGGCACTTAGCCAAGAGTCGGTGGAGCAAGACCTCCTGAGGAGACAGACTTAGAGTCCCTGGGGGTCATCTCATCCAGCCCCCTGCCTGCAGGCCGGGCCATCTTTCTGTGCCTCAGTGAGAGCCGAGGAGCACCCCCTTGGGCTGGGCAGTGTGACAAGCAGGCCTGGGCAAGGAAGTCCTCAGGCTCCAGGAAGCTGAGCCCTGTCCCGAGAGGGTACTACTCATATGGAACCGGAGGAAGCTGCTCCGTGCCAGTCCTGCTCCTGCCCCCTTGCCTGCCACCCTGGCCTCTGGTCTGACCAGAATGGGACATCAGGGACTCCCGCACTTGCCGAGGGCACACGTTGGGTTGCTCAGGCCCACTCAAGCCCGTCAGCGGAGGTCCTTAAGAAGCCTCTCTGCAGGGAATATTAGATCTATGACCCAGGGGACTCTTGTCTTCACCATGGAACACTGGAGAACCCTGGGGTCCCCTGTTCCTCCCAGCCTCCAGTAGGAAGCTGGGCAATGGAGGAGCCAGACATGAAAGAAGAAAGCAAGAAACTAGATGTTTAATTTTGTCTTTTTAATAAAAAGGCACCTATAAAACAGGTCAATACAGTACAGGCAGCACAGAGAGCCCCGGAACAAGCCTAAAAATTGTCTCAAAATAAAAACGAAGATGTCTTCACATATTGTATTTATATATTTATATTTATATATATATATTTATATAATGGTACAAAATGGCTGGGGGTGTGGCCACGGATGGAGGGAAGCTGGCCTGTGGAGTTCACCTTGGAAAGCTAGTCTGGTGGCAGAGGTGGGACGAGAGGGGCAGGGGGAGGGCGTCAGGCCCTTTTCAGTTTGACCCGTCTCTCCTCTGGGCAGGAAACACTTAAGAGTCAGCTTGGGGAGTCTTGGGTCAGGGGTGGGAGGCTCAAGGGCACGGGGCCCAGGTTGGACACAGGGAGGGAACACGTCTGGCGGGGCGGAGGGCAGGTGGTCCCTGAACCCAGAGCCCCAGGCCCTGGTCCCCGGGGAGGGGCTGGGGGAGGCAGGAGCCCACAGCCAGCCCCGGAGGAAGCGCTTGACCTGGCCGACGGGGGACTGAGGACAGCACCAGACTGGGAGAAGCGAGGACAAATTCCCTTTGTATCACAGCTGCCGACGGGAGACCAGGCCCCCTCAGGTCAGGAAGGCCAGGGACAGGCAGAAGACCCCTCGCCGAGAAATGGCCCTGGGTCCTGGAGGCGGGCACGGAAGGCCTCAGCCAGGGAACTGCCCCGCCACCTCACAAGGCAAGAAAGGAAGTGAGAAAAGGAGAAGTGTTTTACTCCTGGGGCCAAGGTGGGGGCAAAACACCCAACTGTGTATGGCTTCAGCTCTGACCAGAGGAGGAGGGAGCTCTTCTGGGAAAGGGCCGGGGGCTGACTGGAAGGCAGTGGCTGTGCCTGGGCGGGCAGGGAGCCCCGAGCTCTGGGCAGAGGGACCGTGCCAGTGAACCGCGGAGGAGGCAGAGACGCAGAGGCCCTGCTCTGAGCCAAACACTTTCTCTACTCTGTCCTCAGCAGGTGGAGGGAGGGAGACTGACTGGGCCTAACCCTTTTCCTTCCTCCTCTGGTGATAGGAAGTAGGTGGCAGCCTGGGGAAAGAGTTGGGGCCCTGGGGGCTACCTGGCCCGGAGCCACTGCAGCAGGCAGGGGACCCTCATGGCCCCCTCCACGCCGGGGGGCCTCCCACTCAGCCTCCGCCTCGTCCTTCTTTCCTTCAGCCCAGACTGGGGACCAAGGACTTTCAAGTTCTGGCTTAAGATGTAGCAGCAGGGGACACCAGACAGCCACAGCTGGGAAGCCAGGGCCCCCGTGTCGCCTGTGTGGGGCAGACACGCGTGCACTTGCACGCGCGCTCCTGAATCGCTCAGCAGCAGACAGGCTGCCGCCCTGGGAGGCCTCAGCCCTGCTGGGGCCCACCAGGTGGAAGCCTAAGGTGGTCTGACCTCAGTTTAGGTGTGGGGGTGGTAGCTATGTCATTTCACCGCTGGAGGAGGGCACGGGAATGGTATCCTTTCTGGACCCAGAGACACTGCCCTGCAGCGGGTAGGTGTGTCAGACTGCGTGCCCCTGGGTCCAGGGGAAATGGAAGGGGCAATCATTTGAAGGGGCGGGGGTGGGGGGCGCGGGGAGGGTTTCTTTTATCCTTTTTTTTTCTGAGTGACTTCTATCAAACACAGAAATACAGCACACGCACAAACCGGCACAAAAGCGCAGCGCTCTATTTACAGCTACAGCTGGCGCCTGCCCACCTGGCCAGCCGCCTGCAGGTTGGGGTGGGAGAGGGGGTCAGCCACAGCAGGGAGAGGAACTGAGGCAGAAGACAGAAGGAAAAAGACGGGGTGGAGGAGGGCAGAGAAACCAAGAGGAGGAAAGTGAAGCGCCAAGAGGAGAGAGCAGTGGGATGGGGAAACAGAGGACGGGGAGACTTCTCTCCTTCCAATCCGGCCAAGGATTCGATACAGGGATACAGGGACACAGGACTCGGACAGCAAAGCTGAAGAGGGTGGGTGCGGAGAAACAGGAGAGGCTCCATAGGACTCGGGAGGAGAAGGGGAGTGGCGGTCCTGGCGGCCAAAATGGAACCAAACCCCCCCCTCCCCGATCCCCCACCCCACTCTGCCACTTCTCCCTAAGCTGCCAGCACATCTGGTTTCCACAAATGCCGCTCCCCACACAAGCCCCCTCCACCCCACCCCTTGACCCAGGCCATCCCAACACTGGAGGGGAAGAAACTTTTTTTAAGGTTATCATATTTGCAACATGGCCCCAGCTCCAGCCCCTTGCCAGGCCTGCTAGAAAGGCAGGTTGGCCATGCCGCCCGGGGCCGGGAGGTAGCCCATCTGGTTGTCCAGAGACACACTGCGCTGCCGCAGGGGGTGGGACACCATGAGGTTCTGCTGGGGCGGGGGGCCCAGGAGAGAGCCCTGTGGGGAGAGCATGTGGGGGGGCTGGCTGTAGACCTCACCCCCCACGCCCCGCTGCTTCATCAGCATGAAATTCTGCTGGGTCATGAGGCCCTGCGGGGGGGACATGACCCCCTGGTGCAGGCCGTGGGGCACCATGCCCTGCTGCGGGGGCATGCCTGTCCTGCCCAGCAAGGACATCTGTCCAGGGTGGCACATGGACATGTTGAGCCCCCGTTGGACACCCTGCTGGCCTGGGAGGTTGGGGGGCCGGGAGGGGGTCTGCTCCGCCATCATGTTCTGCAGGTTCATGAGATGCAGATTGGGGGGCTGGGCCTTGGGGGGGTGGCTCTCGCTCTTGGGGAAGTACTGGAGGGTGCTGCTTGGCTTCTCCGAGGGGATGATCCTGGACAAGTCGAACTCGGGGATCCCCGTCGGGGTGGGCCGGATCACCTCGCTCAGCTCGGGGTCATTCAGCACTGATGCCACCCCGGGGAGCACGCCCGGGGGGTACGCGTCGCCCATGCGGCTGGCCATGCTTTTGCCCATCAGGTGCTGCTGGGGGGGCATGGGGCCTGGCGGCTGGCTGGGCAGGTCCTCTGGGGGCAGGGCCATGCCTGAGGGGTAGTGCTGCTGCAGGCCAGGGCCCCCGCCCCCGCCCCCACCAGGGGTCATGGCACCGTGGGGCTGCTGCAGCCGAGGAGGGAAGGGCATCATCTGGGAGGAGCTGGGCACCGGGCCGCAGGGGGCACTCAGGGAGTCTGGGCCCCCTGGAGCCATCATCATCGAGTTCTGAGGGGGCCCTCCTGTCCCCTGTGCGTTGGGGTGCAGTGGAATGTTGGAGCCCAGAGGGGTGGGGGAGGGCAGCATGGCAGGTGGGGGCTCATGGGACAGGGGCTGCTGGCCTGGCAGGTTCATGCCCATTGGGCTCTGGGCAGCAGCTGAGTTCAGGTGCATCTGGTTGGGCTGGTTATTGCTGATTCCTGAGGGGAAAGAGAAACGGGGGTCAGGAACCGTGTGCACCCAGCTGGCGCAGGCTGCGGAACTCAGTCCTTTCTCCATGCCCCAACCAGGCTGGTGCCAGGGGTGACGGCTTTCATCACTGGCCTGCCCTAGCTGCGAGGACAGGGACCCGAGGCATTTAGGTGAGAAGCCAAGAGACCCAAGCTCTGGCCCTGTTACCCAGGGACACATCAGTAGATGCTGGAAAGACCACTCCAGTGAGCTGGGCTTGGTTTCATTGAATGACCAGTGGGAACTGTGTCCCAGGACATCACAACCCCCAACGCCCAGGGCCCCTTGGAAGCACAAAAAAAGCCAGCATGACTGCAGGAGCTCTCGCTGGCCACAGCCACTCTTCACCCTCCCAGAGCCCGTGTGGGCCCTTCTCCCGGGGACCCCCTCCCTGTCCTTGCACCTGGCCCAGAGCCCTGCGGCGGTGCCGGCGGGGGCAGCAGGGGCCGGTCTGGCAGCAGCTCGTCGTCTGAGGTGGCGATGGTCTTGATGGCATTGTGGTAGAGCGGGGTGGAGCTGGGCATGGCGTACTTGGACATCTGGGACATCATCAGAGACAGGGGGTTCTGGGAGGGCGTGGGGTCTGGGGAGGACGTAAACGGCAGGCTGGGGTTCCCGAGGCCGCTGGGGGGGTTAGCGGGGGGCGCTGAGGAGCTGCTCCGGGGGCCGCTGGGCGGGAGGGCACCTGCAGAAGTGGGGAGACAGAGAGAGCGGCGGGGGTGACGGGAGGCCGGGGTGAGTTTGGCCGCTCGCACTGGGGCTTTGGGAAGAGGTCAGCTCCCAGACCTCCACCTGACTCTCAGGCACAGATGGCCCGTCAATTCAGGTTCCCCCATGATCCCTACAGCCCACCCATCTCCAGGCAGTTCCTGTAGCCTCAGGGCTCTGAACAGAAAGATCCTAAATATGACAAACTCCCCTCGAAATCCCTGCTCAATGAACACGGTGCTCCCCATGGAAGCTCACACATGGGGGCCAGTGGCTGCTCCTCCAGCAGAGCCGTCCCGCCTCCGGGCCCTGGCACAGACCCCTTAACTCATACACACACACCCCAGCCAGGCAAGAACACACCCACCTGGGAGGCAAGTCCAGGGCCCACCTGCCCAGCCCCATTGACTCACCCTGTTCCATGTTGCCCAGGGTGGTGGAAGAGCTCATGTTCAGAGGCGGCTGCTTGTTCTGGGGGACTCCAGGGCTGGGCATGGCTGTCTTGGGTGAGGCGACCCAGCCTGGAGAAGGCACCGCCATGGAGGGAGACTTGAGCCTGCTGGGCGAGCCAGTGGGCGAACGGACACTGAGGGAGGAGCTGAGGACCTGGGGCGACTTGAGAGGTCCTGGCGGGTTGGCCGAAGGCAAGGGCACCATCTGTGAGGGAGTCTGGGGGGACTTGAGGTTGGCAGAGGGCGAGGTGACCATGGGTGAGTGTACCTGGCTGAGGGTGGGCGACTTCAGGTGCCCCATGCCCGGCGAGCCCATCTGATTAATACTGATGGTGAGGTCTGAAGGCCGTCTGCCCAGCCCCCGGTTTGGGGCTGAATGCACAGAGCCCGGAGGATTGGACGCAGGAGGCAGGGGCATGTGACTAAGCCGGGTGGTACCCACGTTTCCCATGGGCATTGAGCTCTGGTCAGGGCTGAACATGTCTTGAGTGCTGCCCATGTCCTGGGGCATGGCTTGGTAGGGTCCCTGGCCCCCGGAGAATCCCTGCTGGCCTTGGCTAGGAAACTGCGAGGGCATAAGCATCTTCTGCGGGCCTCCCATCATTCCACCACTGTTCTGGGCCCGCACCCGGGCCATCTCCTCGGGACTGAGGCCCTGCGGCCCCATCATGTCCCCAGGGCCCCGCATCTTCTGCGACATCAGCATCTGCTGCTGCGGGGTCATCTGCACGTTCAGGTTCATGTTCATGTTCATGTTCACGTTCATGTTCATGTTGAGGTTGCCGGGCCCCATGGGCGGGTCCACCTCCCTCAGCCCAGACTGCCCCATGGGGGGGCTCAGGAGGCCCCGACCTCCGGCAAACTCCATGCCCATGGGAGTGCCCGCCAGGCCCTCGCCGCCAGCCATTTGCCCAGGGAACATGGCCGGATCCATCTGCCGGTGCGCCTGCATCATCCGCTCCACCTCCATGCCCTGCCCCATGCCACTGCCGGCCATGCCCAGGGGCCGCTGCATCCCCATCGACCGCTTCTCCAGCAGCTGGTGCCGCAGCAGCTCCTCACGAACCCGAGGGGTCATAAATCGCTCCGCTTCACCCTGCCCACCTGGGTAGGGCACAGCGTTCTGGGCAAAATTGCCGGGTCCCCCCATAGGGGGCAAGTCTTCGGTCCAGCCCATGCCTGGCCTCACAGGCCTCTGCATGGCATTCATGGGTACCTCCATGGGCATACCCTGCATGCCCCCAAACCCTGGCATCCGCTGCATCTGGTTGCCTGGGAAACGGGGGCCAGGGAAGGGGGGTCCGGCCCGGACCTGCATGGGATCTTGGACGTCCATGGGCCCCCGCAGCTGGGCGCCCATCCCAGGGGGCCACTGATCCCCTGGCTTGCTGTGGTAGGGGGGTGGCGGCCCCCTCACCATCATGCCCCCCATGCCCATCATGTCCTGCAGCGAGCGGCCCCCGTGCAGCCCGATCTGCTCCTCCTTCCTCCGTTTTTCCTCATAGTACTCTTCCTGAAGCTTGCGCCAGGCCACCTGCTCGGGGGTCAGGCTGTCCTGGCCCAGCCTCTGCATCATCACGTTCATCTGCCCTACGTCCCCACCCGGGGGGTGCCCCGGCACTTCATGCTCCAGCGGGGGGCCCCCGAGGCTCTGAGTCTGTGAAATCATGGACTGCAAGGGCTCCTCATATTTCTTCAGCCCACTAGGCGGGGCCGTGGGTGGCTGCTGGGGCGCGGGAGGGGCTGGTGCTGGTGGTCCCCCCTCACCCGCTCCTCCGGGGGGCCCCTTGAGGAAGGGCTCAGTCTCCCCGCTGCGGAGCAGTAACCGCTCAATGTCTCGAAGCGTCTGGAGGGAGCGCTCCCGGTGCTCCAGCTGCTCCTTGGATAGGCCCTCTGAGCCCACCAGGCTCCGCTGCCCATTTCCGGTGGGGGCCTCCCCGAGCAGGGCGGGGCCGGGGGCGCTGCTGGGGTCTCCTCCAGGAGGCAGTGGGTTGTTGGTGGTGGAAGCTGTAGGGGTGTTGGGGTGGGTCCCCCCAGTTCCGCCACCCGTGCTGGCAGCTCCCACCGAGTTGGGCGTCAGGTCCTGATTGGCGTCCTCAGGAGGCCCCTCAGAAGGCAGAGCAGGGGGGGCACTGCCCGGAGCTGGGGGTGGCGGTGGCGGCAGAGGAGGAGGCTGGGTCTGAGGGGTGCCTGCTGATGGCGTGCTCAGGGGTAGCGGTTCCGGGGTGGGTGGCACTTTGGGGGCCTGCAAGAGGACAAAGACAGACCCATGAGATGGGTCAGCGGATGCAGTGGCCGGTCCACTGCTCATGGAGCCCCGTGCCCGGACCAGGCGACACACTCACCTGGTCCAGCTTGGCCCGCGGCACGTTCTGCTGGTGGTAGGCGAGGATGGAGTCGGCTCGGCCCTGTAGCACAGCCTCCGCAGCCCTGCACAGGAGGGTCGGGCACAACCAGCTCAGAGTGACGAGCAGGAGGGAGCCCTCCACCTCACCCATCCCAGCCCTAGCCAGCCCTGGTCCCCTGCAGGCAGTCAGGACCCCAGGCTGAGGGGTGCTGGGCAAACGATGGCTGGGGGCACTTACGTGTTGGCCAGGTGGGTGGTGAAGACATACACAAACTGGGAGGGGGGCTTTCCGGGGACACCCCCGCCTCCGCCCCCGGGGGCGTCAGGCCGGAGGCCGGGCGGGGCCCCATGTGGAGGGCCTGGCGCGCTGCTCTCACTGAGGGGCAGTTGCGGGGCTTGGCCGGGACCCAGCTGTGGGGCCGCCATGGCTGGGTCTGCTACATTACAATCTGCACAAGAGAGGAAAGGGAAAAGGCCCAGGTTTAGAGAGGAGAACCAGAAGGGAGTCCACGCCCTACTGTCCCATCCCAGAGATGCCCAGGGATAGACAGGCTCGTGCCCACAGGGTCATCTGGTGCCACAATCTGGCATTTTCTCCAGTCTAGCTTTCAGAAACTTGCCCAAGCCCAGTCTTTGACAAGGACGGCAACTGTGTGGACCACACAGAGAGGAGACGGAAACCCACAGGCCCGCACATGCCTGGAGCCCTGACTACGCCTCTGGAAGTGACTCTACCTTACCATCGTCACACCCTGGGAGGAAGGAGTCGGTGCAGTCCACTCGAGAGAGGAGGAAACAGCCTCAGAAGGGTGACACTACTCCCCAAAGGTGACAGAAAGGCAGTGCAGAGCCCTGCGCTTGGCTCGGCTCCGGCTGCTCACCGTGGTCTGTGCAGCGGGTGTGGGTATGTGTGCACGCACGCTGGCCAGATAAGGGAAGCAGGCAAGGGAGCTTGTACAACTGATGGTCCAAAAGCTGAATGGTGTTCTATCCTAGCCTTACCACTAACTGACCGGCAACCATATCAACAAGATACTTCCTCAAGGCGTCATTCCTTCATCTGTAAAATGGAAACACTAAACTCTAGTCCGGCAGGAGTGGTGAGGGGCTGGTCAAAGAAATCTATTTTTACAGCAAATTCACAACTGTGTCACAAACTAAAAAAACTGGAGAAGAGAGAGTTACAAATGCCTGACACACTGGGTTCATTCCCTGCAGTAGACTGGCCACCCACAGCACTAACGGAGGTTTTCATCCACGGTCACCAGCTTGACAGGAAGTCCTAGCCTAGAAAAGATATCTACACTTGGTCATTACTGCTTCCCTTGTGGCTCAGCCGGTAAAGAATCCACCTGCAATGTGGGAGACCTGGGTTCAATCCCTGGGTTGGGAAGACCCCCTGGAGAAGGGAAAGGCTACCCACTCCAGTATTCTGGCCTGGAGAATTCCATGGACCAGTCCATGGGGTCACAAAGAGTCAGGCACGACTGAGAGACTTTCACTTCAATTGGTCATTACTGGGTCTAGTGAGTGGGTGGGCCCTTTGCCACCAGTCAACATGTAGCCCTCAGACAGCGCCAGGACTTACTATTCCAAGTGGACTCCCTTGAACCAGGGAAGTAGCCACTTTCCCACGGCTTAGAGGCAGGCTCCTCTCCTTGCAGAAATCTGCTCTGACTCTCCTAACTCATAACGGCCCTGAACTGGACCCTGTCCCTCCAATTTTACATAGAGCCAAAAGTTTGGGGTGTTAGGGGGCTTGAGAGCCAACCTCAATGTGTGAGGACTGCCCTGGAGAAGAAGGTGCATATTCAACACACAGAATTGAGACTCCTGGGGAAAAGCTATAGGGAGAGAGGCAGGCTTTGTTTTATTCTTTCTTTCTTTGTTTTTTCGGCTGTGCCACGTAGCATGTGGGATCTTAGTTTCCCGACCAGGGATCAAACCTGTGCCTCCTGCGTTGGAAGTGCAGAGTCCTAACCACTGGGACGTCCCCGGGCTTTATTTCAATATGAAAACTTCGAATACAATGATAACAACAAAAAAGCTAACACTGTTTTAAGTGTGTTGCATGTATCAACTCATTGACTCCTCATAACAACCCTAAGAGAGAAATATAATTTTTACAGATGAGGAAACTGAGGCCCTTTCCCAAACTTATACAAATGATAAGTAGAAGATCCAGGATATAAACCAAGGGGCGTCTGATTGCAGAGTCTGTGCTCTTAACTTGTACATTATACTGCGCTGCCATTAAGAACTCTTCAAGAATCTAATGTCGGTGTAACTAAAACATTGCCTTGGTACTCAGTATGGGATATTAGCCACTTCTTTGATTTCCCTGTGTCTTCATGCTTCTACGATGGTACAGTCTAGTTGTAAAAATGAACCGAGGAGGGTCTGTCCTGGGAAGCAGTGTCTACCCCCATCTACCACTTAAGGCTTTGGCCAGGGTTTGTGAACCACCAGTCAGTCCCCTGAGGGGTCGGGGATGCTGGGACCAGGTGATGTTTAAAGTGCCGGCCAGCTGCACAGGCTGTGTCTGATCCCAAACACCATCCCCACAGACATGATCTGCTCCTTCTAAAAACATCTGCTGAGTCTGTCTCCTCTTTTGCTTCCTAATAACACCTACCTCACAGTACTGTTATCAGAATTAAATAAAACAAAGTAGCAAAGTGTCCGGCATAATTTCTCTTCTTCCTTTCTACAGTCTCAGCCTTGGAAAAGTTCAGTGTAATATTCTCTGACTAGTTTCTTAGGCACTGAGTTGTTTCTCCCCACACACAGATGCAAGCTTGGAGGAAAAGCATCAGATCAATATGTACAGGCTTCCCAAGGGCAGGAGTATGTCTGGTTCTCCCCCATCACTTGTGCAAGGCCCAAATATATGCTGATCTGTGCAAGAATGAGAGAGGTGGGCGCCCACCCACACTCACTCTTCGTCTTGGTGATGCACTCCAGAAATCAATTAGAGGTTAGGGAAGGGCACCAGAGACACAGTCAATGTCAGCTCACACCCAGGCTTCTTCCGCACAGTTTTGCAGGGTCCAGCCAGCTGTCCAGCTCCCAGGGATGCTGAACGCTCACTGCCCTTCCTCTACTGACCAGTAGGTGGCAGCAGAGGCCAGGAATTCACGGGAGGAGGCCTCCCAGTGTGGCTTGAGAGGCCATCTAAGGTTCCACCTACCCCACCCAGGTCCCTAAGGACAGGGGGCTACTGAGCACCTGGAAGGCAGGGATTGAACTGTCAGTGCCCGGAGGGACTGAGTCAGAAATGGGAGATGGGAGAGGAGGAGCCCAGGCTCCTGATCCCTTGCTCCTTTTGGCCCAGCCTGGGTCCTCGAAAGCCCTAGGTGAAGAGAGGAGGCTCCCTCAGGGCAACTGTTCCCCAGGGACACCATGAGGCACAGCATCCTGGCAGCATGGGCACTCACTGTGGGCGGCCCCAAGGGGCTTGTCGTCCTCCTCGCTGTCTGGGCCTGAGCACCATTCGTCCCCGCTGTACGGCTGCTTCCGCTCCAGCACACAGCGCCGCTTACTCCGGGGTGCCACCTCTGCCCAGGCAGGCAGGCAGGGGTCAGAGTGAGTGAGCGAGTCCCCAGGAGGGCCCGTCCTCCCACACCTGGGGCCTCCCCAAGCCCATTCCCCCAGATGCCCCAGTGCCCAGTGCCCAGGGGGCACTGCCCAGGCCACAGTGGGCACTTTGCCAGCCCTTGACCCCCACCACAACACCATTTGTTTCTGATTTCTCTCTACAGCCCTGCTGCCTGTCTCCCCTCCCCCACCCAGCACCAAGCCCAACGTAATCCCCAACCACAACTGGTTCTAATTAGGGCTGGGGGGGGGGGGAGGGGGAAGCTGCTGCTACTCTTCCAGGCCCCAGTGCCTGCTCCCACCAGCTGGAACACCAGGAGGTTCCTGGGAGGTGTGTGGGTCTGCGCCTCACCCCAGAGCACCTCCTGTTCCCCCTCTGGGGGCTATGGTGGGAAAGCAAGAGAGGCCTGAGGAGAGGCCCCATCACCCTGTGTGGCCCTAAGGATGAGACATCTCCACCCAGTCCTGAGAATGAGCAGATGGGTGAGAATGGGCATAATGGGGTGGGGAGGATACAGAGGCTGCCCCTGCATAAGTGCCGGAGAGGAATGGCAAGTGAGGATTAGGCCAGGGGTGCAGAAAGATGCTCTCCCAGCCTGTGTGTGTCTAGGACGATGGACGATGCTGGGGTCTTAGGGATCAGGAAATGTGGTACCTTTGGCCTCTGAATCCAGGGATGGGGTCCCAGCCTCTCGCTGCTCTCCGGAGTCCACAGACACGCTCCGCTCCCTCTTCACCTTGCCCTTGAGCGAGCTGAAAGGGGGTACCCCTGCCTGGGGGTTCTTCAGACTTGAGTTGCTAGGTGAGATCTGGTTGGCCTTGGCCCCATGGTTCCCCGCCCCCACGCCCTTCGAGCCCAGGTTGCAGGTGGGTCCTTGGTTCACATTCTGGTGCTGAGATTGGGCCCCGCCATTCCCTGTCTTGCCATGATTGGTCAACTTATTTTCTGGGTGCATTGGCTTGGCTGGGGCAGGGGGGCAGTGGCCGCGGGGGGACAGCGGCGGGCTCCCTGGAGCTTCTCTCCTCCTGGGGTGGGGTAACCTGGGAGGTGGAAGAGACATGAAAAGTTAATCGCAGTGCCAGGGGTGTAGCAGGCCTGGATTTTAATAACCCCATTCTGGCTCACCTAACAGTTGGGGAGGTGGGAGCTGAGTGGCATCTTAGGACCACCAGCTATCCCCTATCTCCCTCCATGGCTCCTCAGACAAGGGCTCATGCCCTTCTCCACTTGGGGAATGAAGAAGGGCCAATCCCCTTCACCCTCCAGTCCCCAAATGAAAACCCGGGCCTTATGTTGGCTGAATCCAACCCGGCCCCTAAGCCCCAGCATCCATCAGACTGCAAGCCTCCATGGCAACCCCCTCCACTAGCACCTGGCCAACTCTTAAGCATTCTCTCTTCAAGAGTTTGCTGTCTTCACACTCCTTCCTAGGCCCCCAACCTCAACTTCCATGTGTCCCAACACCAGCAGGGAAGGAACCCAGGACCTGGGAATCACTGCTTCTGGCCCAGCCCCATTTCCCCTTGGGGAAGTGGGAGAAAGCACACCAGATTGCGGTGCCCACTGGTCCAGACAGCTCCCCAGGGCAGGAGGGGAATGCCTTTAGAGGGTGCACCAGCAGGTCTGGCCGGCAGGCAGGAGCAAGAGGAAAGGGGGAGGGGACTGGTGTGTGGAGCAGACTGAAGCCAAGGATTCCTGCAGCCTAGGCTGCGGGCCCTTTAAGCTCCAGCCCGCTCCCCCCACCGCCTCCCCCTCCCCGGAGACCTATTAATAGCCGCTGGAAAGATCACATCACGGGAGAGGATATTTATCCCCCCTCATTCCACACCAGCTCAGATTTATTTCAGCTCTGCTGTCCTGCTGCTGCCGCCTGGCCCTGTCTGCCGGCTTCTCCCGGGGAAGGGGAGGGAGGCAGGCACCGCCCCTCCAGTTCCCACCCCCAGCTAGACCGAGGCCAGAGGGCGCCAGCGGACCCGACAGCGGGGCCGGCGGGGGTCTGCTCAAACCGTTTTTAAGAGGAAAGGACTGGAAGGGACTAGAACAGCAGGGTTAGCCGCTTGCCATTCCCTTCTGTCCCCTGGGCTCAGGCGCTAAAGCTGTGGGCTCCTGCCTTCCGATTCTGACCCCCATTAGCCCACCGGTGGCCGGGAAGCCAGGTACCCAGGGGCGGAGGTGGGGGCTTGCTCTCCAAGCCTGCACGGTTCAGCCCCATCAACACTGAGCCCACCCTTTCCCCTCACTCCACACACACATCCCGCCCTCCACGACACCCACACACCTTGTCTTGTTAGCCAGGATCCTCATGGCTCCCACACACAGTGGGGCTACGGCCCCTGTGCGTGCCCAGGGCCCAGCCAGGTACTCGGTGCTGGAGCAGGGACTGCAGCAACAAGCCCCAAAGAGAAAACTTGTGACTTGGGGAGGGGGTGCAAGGAGGGGAGGGGAAACGGGAGGACCCAGCAGCCCTGGGACTAGGGTACTGGACAGGGTAGGGTGGGAACGGCCGGGAAGGATTCCAGGTCGGGGTCTGAATCCATCCCTCCCGCACCTTACCCTCAGGGAGCTTGCAGTCTCTAGCAAGGCCCCCCGGGGCCGCAGGGGCAGAATTCACTAAAAAGATAGGTTGCCAAGGTGCCCGCGTGGGGCGGCTGAGAGGTCTGTCAGGCCCCGGAGGCCGGGGCGGGGGGGGGGGGGGGGGCTCCCGCCCCCCCAGGCACGCCCCTCACCCGGGGGAGGGGGGCGGGGGAACCCCTGGCGCCCCGCCCCAGTGCTGCACCCTGCCCCCGGGCGCCAGGGCGGGAAGGGGGCCGGGGGTGGGGGCGATGCCCCGCCTCCAGCTCGAGGCCTAGCCTGTGCCCATCCCAGCAGGCCCGGGCGGGCAGCGAGAGGCCTGGCGGGGCCTCGGGGCTGCAGCTGGGCTCTTCTGGAGACCAGTAACGCTGGCTCAGATTCCTCCCCGACCGCAAGAATGCAGGAGCCTCCCCTCCCCCCGCCCCGGCACCCCACCCCGCCCCCTCCGGCAGAGCCCGAGTGCAGAGGCAGAGCGAGCGAGCGACAGAGCCAGCGAGCCGGGGAGCGGGCCACGGGCAGGGCTGCAGCGTGCCTCTCCCGGCCCAGCACGCGCCTCCCCGACAGACCCACGGCCAAGTGCGGCGAGGGGCCGGGCGCGCGCCACGGCGGAGCCCAGTTTCAGCTCTGCGCCGGACGCCGCCAGGCAGGAGCCCCGGGGACCCACCAGCACCCGAACTCTGGATTCACACACACACACACACTCGCAGCGCACACGTGGACGGGGAGACAAAGACACGCACGGAGCCCAGGAAACTAGAGGCGCGCTCAAACGCCGGCCCGCGGAGGTGTGCGGGACCGCTAGGGAGGCGCTGGCCGAAGCAGGAGCGCAGAAATAGCCGGGGGCGCACGTTTCCAGAGGCGGCCAGAGGCAGAGAGGGGGCGCGTCGACTCATTGAACAGATGAAAAGACTGAGGCCCGACAACAAGGGAGCCATTGAGAGCTGAGCCCGGTAGTGACAAAGAAACACACACGGGGCCAGAGATACACCAACCAACAGACTTATACAAACACGGAAGCCTCACCCGACTGCCCCCGGTCCTGTCCCCTCGCCCCTCCCGCAGATCCCAGGAAGGAGTGGGGGAGGGGAGGAGCCTTGGGCCGGGAGCTCCGTCCTGGTGACAGGCCCAGCCAGACACCGGGGCACATTCCCTGGCGGGCTGCTGCAGGCCGGCCTGGGGCCTGGGGGGCGGGGAGGGGGCCACACCAGGGACCCTGTGGGAGTCTCACCCTAACTTAACCCCAGGCACATTGGCCTTCTCAGCAGAAGATTCCTCAGGTTCCAGGCCTGGCTGAACAGAAGCCAACGGCCAGTCCCCAGGCTTGCATCACGCCGGGGAAGAGGTGAGGTGGGAAGAGCCGGAGGGCACCTGGGCTTAGGGGCAGGCCCATGACTGACAAGTGTCCCAGGCTTCCCCTTTCCCCACCTCGCTGATCCTCAAAACTACCAACCACCTGCGAGGGCAGTATTTCTATCACCATTTCACAATGAGGAAACTGAGATCTGGGAGAAGGAAGTCAGAGGCCCATGGGTCGCATGACCATTACAGGGGCCTACCAAGACCCTATTCCCCGGTGTTTCCCCTATACCGCAGTGTCCTCCCCTCCAGTCATGACACTTTGTGCCTGCATCAGACAGATGGGCTTCCAGCAGGGCAAAGGCTACCCACTTTCCTCTGTTTACAGCTTCAAATATTGGGGCATTTAGTAACTTGGGAAGGGGCTGTTAGAAAATTCATCGTGTCCAGGGTACCTAGTGGGGCCAATGCTCCTCTCCAGAAGAATCTTCCAGTCGCCCTCCCCTCTAGAACTCCACCCCCTCGCTCCCACCCAGCAGGACGAGCTGAGTCAAGTACAGATGAGTCAGGACTTTCCCATCTCACACCTCCCCCTTTTGCCCCTCAGCAACCCTCGCCAGATCACAGAGACCCTCCTTCTCTATATATTTAGAGTCCCAGGAAGAGACCTGGAAAGCCCTGGGGATGGAGGCAGGAACGAACAAACAAAGTGAGGGGGGCTTTTTGGCACCAGGCCAGGAGCCCCCTGAGACGGGTGAAAGGGATGCAGCTCTGCAAACACAGACCTGGACTCCTCTTAGGGGATGGGGTGGGGTGGGGAGCAGTGACATGCTCACAAACAGGGAGCAGGTACCAGTCACCTGAGTGAAGGGCCCGGAGCAGACCCATGAGAATGGAGCCCAGGAGGCTGCTGAAACAAAGCCTGCCTGAGATCTTGCCCTCCTGGTGCAAGGTTGGGGGGAAGGTGAGGGCGGGGGGGTGGGGGGGTGGGGAGGGTAAGAAGCAGTGACCTAAGGGTCAAAGTGGACCTGACCTCAGCTGGGGGAGGGAGATCAGGAAGGCTTTGATGGATGCCCAGGGCCTCCAGGTGGGACAGGCCAGCTCCCTGCTCAGCACAGAACTGCCACATAGAGCACACTTGCCTCTGTTCAGTGGCTCCCAACTTGGGAGCCTCAGCTTGATTTGCCTACCAGCACACCGGTCTGAAAGCCCAGCTCAAAACCACCACAAAGAGGCACTGAAAACACTGCTTGGAGGGTCCATGCTTCCATAGACAGTGGACAGACACCCCTAGAGAGGAAATGGGCAGCTAGGAACCCTGTGTGGCTGGAAAGAATAGAGACCTGCCGGGAGTATTAGGCGTGGGATCCTCCGCCACTGACCTAGGGAGAGGCAGCCCCCAAGACAACGAGGTCCTGAGTCCCCTTTCTCCAGGGTCCCTAGAAGCTCTCCTGTATCACTCAGGTCACTTCCTCTTCCTGAGGTGGTGACTCAGCGGGGTGGGGAGGTCAAGGATTCCTCACCCAGCAGGAAATCTGCTCAAGAACCAAGGTGTTGCTGGGGACCCTCTGTGTGGGGACTTCCAGGGTTGGGGGGCCTTCCCCTCACCCTGGTTCCTAGCAGCTCTCCCCACTTCCCCCCACCTCCTGCCAAAGGAGACCATGCAAATCAACCATTTTTGTCTGGGAGTTTCCAGCCCCACCCCACCTGCAGCCCCAGGGTGATGTCTGGCAACCCCAGCCCTTCTGGGACATGGAAATTCCTGGCCCCAGACCCTCCAGTCTGGGGTCTTTGAAGGGTGCTTCAGGGGTGAGGGGTGGATTCTGCCCTTGTGGGGACCATCAGGCTAAGTAGCATTGCCTAGACAAGCTGGAGGTCGCCTCACTTGGTTCTGGTAGCCAGGGCCCCTGTGGCCAGGCCTCAAGAAGCAGTCATAGCCTGGCATGGGGTGCCCCCAAAGGCTACTGCCCAATCCCTGGCTGCTCCCTCCCCCAGGGGGGAGGCGGGGGAGGAGGTGGGGGGCACAAGGAAACAAGACAGGGCAGGAAGCCCAGGCAGGCGGCGGGCACTCTGGGCCAGGCACAAACAGCCAACACAGGAAACCACAGCCCACCCCCGCCCACCCCACCCGCTCAAAGCTCTGGGAGAAAGGAGTGCCAAAAGCCTGGTACCCCAGCGGGGGCAAGGGCCAGGGGTTAGCCCGGGGCAAGGGAGGGGCAGAGGCTCTCCAGCCTTCTCTCGGCCCCAGACCCCACCTGGGGAGGGGGAGAGGAAGCCGGGCTGCCAGGGAGGGTGCTGCCTCTTTAAATCCACCGAAATCCTGAGCTAGGCCCAACCCAGCTCTGGTTTCACAGGAAGGAAAGGCGCTCAGGAGCCAGTAGGGCAGGAGGTGGTGGCTGGAATTAGCCCCACCAGCCCAAATATATCTGGTCTCCGCCTGCCACCCCTCTGGCACTTCCTGCCCCCTGGCACCTGCACCACCATGGGGGTGGGAGAGGGTCTAGGGGCTACTCCCTCCCCTGTGGGGGACCCCGGGCTCTCCAGGTGCCCTGTTGCTGCGGACACGTGGTAGGAGGTGGCATCCCCAGCCCGGATCCCCAGAAGAGAGGAATGGACAGGGTAGCTCCTTGGGGACCCTCACCTGGCCTCTATCCTCCAAGGGGTTAATCGGACCCTTTTTTGGGGGGGTGGTTAGGGGTGGCCCAGGAACCTCCTCCAAACTGCCTGGCGGCTGGGAACAATGGGGCCATTGTGGGAGTTGCGGAGTGCGGGCAGGCTGCTGGCACAGGCAGCGCACCAGGGGCGGGACCTCACCCAGAGCCCGCCTGCCCGCCGGCTCTCTCCCCAGGTGCTGCCAGCGACAGACATCCTCCCAGCCCTCACCTCGCCGGCCGGGCCCAGACTCCTGGCACCGGCAGCACCTGGAGAGCCCTCCAGCTCTGCCCATGTTGCCATCCAGACTGCCATGACCCTACAGGAAGCAGGGGCATGTGGACCAGGACGGGGTGGGGGTGGGGGCTGACGAGACAGGATGTATGCCTGTGATCCTCCTGCAGGGAAGACAGGAAGGCCAAATGGGGTTTCTGGTGTCAGTCCTGGCACCCTCAGGCCAGAAGGGCTTAGGGGATTGTGAGAGTGGTGACAGGCAGGGTCCCCTGCCCCCAGGCCTCAGTTCCTATGCTCAGCTCCCGGAGGAGGCCAAGCCCTGGCAGCCTAGCTGCCCTCTGGGGCCAGGACACAGCAGGCAGTATGAGTGATGCAGTGGAATGAGCAGTGGGCTTGTAGTCAGGCTGACAAGGTTGCCAATCACATCCCACCCCCTCTGAATGACAGGACTTTATCCGTCCCTTCAGCCCTTAGAGCCTCAGTTTCCTCATCTGCAAAATGAGGCTCAGTATATCAAGTGAGATGCTAATAGCGAAACTAGCCAACAGAATGCCTGTGACATAGCCCTCAACAAACCACCTTGGGCCATGATGCCCCCTTATTTATCTCCTACGTGGCACCCAAATCCATGGGCATTTGGTAAAGATGGGCACGGTCGAGAGATTTGCTCTTAATAGCTCATTCGATAAAGGATCTGGCTGCAGTGCAGGAGACCTGGGTTCGATCCTTGGGTTAGGATGATCCCCCGCAGAAGGGAATGATTACCCACTCCGGTATTCTTGCCTGGAGAACTCCGTGAACAGAGGAGCCTGGCAGGCTACAGTTGATAGGGTCACAAAAAGTCGGATATGACTGAGTGACTTTCAAGACATTGGGCCCACAGGCATCATCTCAGTGGTATCAAGTATAAAAACTTGGCTCCTCCTCTGTCCTCACAGAGGTCAGGTCCCCCGGCGAGGACTCCTCTGGGCCTCACTGGGTTTATCAACATTCAAACCCAGAGCATGAATCCAGAGAGCAGTTATCCACTCTCTTAGCCATAGGGCTGTCTCAGGAGACAGCAGGAGAAAAGCAAAGGGGAGTTTCCTTTCAACAGTGGCCACATCCCCTCCACCAGCCACCCCCACCCCTTGGCAGTCTCCCTGCAGGGTCTAGGCTGGGAGGAAGCAGGAGCCTACTTTCTTGCCATGGGCCTCTTTAAAGAGTGGAGGGTCTGAGAAGGTAAGAAGAGCAACTGGGACACACAGTTCTGAAAGTAGAGGTCCAGAGAGAAGACCTATCCTCTTCTCAGCTAGAGAGGGCTGTCCCTCTTGGGGTGGCTCCATAGCCCCCAAAGGGTTAACAAGGCCCTAAAAATAACCTGCTCCCAGCAGGACCCCCTGATTGGAACCCTCCAGCCATCTGTTCCCATTTTCTCCTGTTCACATTGGAACATCTGAAACCAGCCCCAGAGCCCCAGCCCGATCCCAAAAATAGCCCCAGCCTGCCCAAGGAACAGGCCCCAGGGGCTGGGCAAAGGCAGCATGGCCGGCCCAGCAGTCAGGCATGGCTCAGGCCAACACTGATGCCTCACTCCCAGGCCCATGGAAGGGAGGAGATCCCTCTGTTCCCAGAAAGAAGTGGTGAGTAGAGCCAGGGGCTCCAGCCCAACCCCCTTAGTACCAGGCCAGAGCAGGTCCCCAGGAGTCCTGGAATCCCAGGCACTCTGCCACATCTGATCACTTTTACTCCTGAGAAGACCAAACCAAGTGTCTGCAGAGTTTCCCTCCTGGCCGGCATGCCTGCTACCCTGTCCTGGGATCCTCACCCAGAAGTTCCCAAGCCTTAGCCCGTCAATCATCCTGCTGTCATCCCAGGGCCTTTGGGAGCATTGCTCACCCAGAGTCACTCAGCATTCTCCCCTGACCTGCCCCAGGGCACACAGGGTCGAAACAGAACGTTTCTCAGCCCTGCCCACATGTACCCATGCAGCAGAGGAAAGGGTTCCGGGGGTGTCCTCTGGATGCCGATATGACCCCAGCCCTCCTCTGGGCTTCAGGATGGACTTCCTGCCCATCTGTGTGCGGCAGGTGCTGGGCCTGCCTGTCTGGGCTTCTACACATATCACAGACCTTGGCATTGCCCTGCCACATTCAGGGAAAATGCCCAGGCAGGGTACAGGGAATCCAGTAGACCCTGGGCCCCAAGGCAGGCCTGACAGCTGCCATCCATGTCACAGCTCCTTCCTGCTACTCTTCTCCCTAAGGAAGATCCCAGACCCCTTAGGCCAGGAAAGAGAGGAGGCAGCCATTTAAGCCACTGAAGGACAGAGTGTCTTAATGGCTGTTCAGCCTGGTAAAGGAACAGAGCAGCAGGAGATGGGATGGTGGGAGGGGTGTTGAAGCTGATCTGAGCTAATAGCCTGCGGGAGGAGGGGTTCAGCCCTGAGAAGTGCTGGGCGATGGGGAGGCAGGCAGGCCCTAAGCCCTCAGACCCTTCTGTAGGCCCACAGCTATTTCCCAAGCTTGCAATCATGATGCCTGCCAGCACCAGCAGTGGGGAAACTGAGGCAGCAAGAAGGTGGGTCTGGAAGGGTATTATAATCTAGGAGTCTCAAGCACTGGAAAGGCTGTTTCTTCTCCACCCCCATCTCCCTTGCTAAAGCCTCTGGGAGGATCAGGAGTTCCTATGACTAATAATAATTAGGAAAATCTCTAATATTTATTGAGCATTTACCCTGTAACATCAAGCTGCTAATCACAGGCATTATCTAATTTAATTCTCTAATTTAGTACTCTACAAGAAAAGTCTCTTATCCCCACTTTACAGATAAGAAAACCGAGGCACAGGGACACTGAATAACTGCCTAAGGCAGATAGTCCAAACTTAGAAGAGTCAGGATTTGCACCCAGATACTCCAGCCATTTGCTCTTAACCATTTCACAATACAAGTTCGCCCTGGCAGCAGCCCTCTGTGCTCTGACGAAAAAATGGTGCCTCACTCCCTCATTCCAGACTCCCTCCAAACCTGATGCGCACCAGGTCCTAGCCAGAGGCCACAGTTCCTACCCAGGGACAAGATCAAAGAGAGGCCACAACTCCCCGCCCCCTCAACACAGGTGCCTGGCCCGCTGGGGCTCTGAGAGTAAAGTTCTTGGGCCACCCCAGCCCCGCCCACCCCCAACCCGTCACCCGTCACCCATCCTGGTCCCTAAGAGTCTGGGGAGGGAGCCCAGCAAGTTACCATGACAATAGCACAGGCCCCTGCTGAGAGGCTCAGAGGCAGGAGGAGTCTGTGGCCCCTCCCACTTTGCAGGTGGGGTCAAAGGTCAAGTGGGACTCCACTAGTGATGGGTGGAGTCTCAGCCCTGCCCCCCACCCTCTCGGCCACACCTGGCCGCTGCCCCCAAGTGTTTTCATTGCCTGATTGGAAGCAGGACCACTTTCCTCCCAGTCCCTGGCGGGTGGTTGCCTCCAACAGGGAGGGTGGGGGGATTCGAAGCCCTCCCCTCCTGAGGACAGTCTAGAAGTGCCTCCTCCCAGTCCTGTACTTTCTCCAGCTTTCCCCAGTCTGGGATTCTACAGGCGTGTTTGTTGTGAATTCAGGGAGTTGTTGCTAAGTAAGGAAGGAGGGGAGGGAGGGAAGGAGGGGAGGAAGGGAGGGAGGGGGCAAGGAGGGGGTGGGGTGGCAGTAGGGAGAAAGTGTGCGTGTGCCTGCGTGCGTGCATGCGTGCGCGTGCGCGCGTGTGTGTCTAGGGGTCAGGACAGAAACCACATTACCGTGGCTGGTGGCCACCCTGGCTTTGACTCAGCCAGCTGAGGCCAAAGCCAGCAGGCAGAGGGTAGCAGGCGCTTGGGATGACCAGGAAAGAAACCATACCTTGCCCTCCAGGGGTGACTGGGCTGGGGCTCCCCACCGCCCACCCCGGCTGGGACTTTCACTGGAGCTGCGGTCGGCGCTTTAACCCTTCCTGCCGGGGCCCCGCCCCCGTCCCCACTGGGTCCCAGGTTGTAAGCTGTCAGCACCCCCTCCTCTGGGGGAGGAGAATGAAAGGAGAAGTAGGGGCAGAGAGCCAGGAGGAGGGCGCCCAAGACAAAAAGCCAAGCAGGAGGCTCCGGCAGAGGCAGGCAGAGCTGAGCGCGGAGGGTGTGAGAACACACAAGCACACGGACCTCTCACCTCGGGATAACGCGTGTCGGGCTCGGGCTCAAGGGTGCGGTCGGGGCTGGGGCTCCCTGTGGAGAGAGGGTCACAGCTCGAAGCCCCGGGCCAGCAATCTCTACCCCTGCTCCTCCCAGAACCCCAGCCCCACCCCCAGCACGCACACCACTAAGCATGTACACAGACAGGCTTGTAGCTCCAGGAAGTCCCTGAGCTACTCGGACACCACCCCCCCTCCACGACTTCTGTGGATTGGCCGGGAGCCAGGCCTGACCCAGCCGCCCCACCGCACGGCTCCCCCTCCCTCCCCTGGAAGCAGGAAAGGAGAAGGCCCTGGAGATGCCTTAGGGCTCAGCCCCAGGGTCGGGGGTGGGGTGGGCAGGACTCCTACGTCCTGGCCTGAGGACTCGGGTAGAGGGATGGATGAGAGGCCTGAGGACCCCAGCTTCCAGCACCCACCACCCCGGGGTTATCCTGTGTCAGGGAAAAGAATGGTGTGGGTCCTCTGTCCCTGTGTGGTCTCCCTTGTCTCCGGAAGACTCAAGTCCTGGGGACTGGGCCTAGCTGGGAGGGCCTGGAGGGAGAGAATCGGGCATAGCAGTTCAGTAGGAGGGGGCCGGGTGAAGCTCCCACAGGCAGGCAGGCAGGAGGGAGGCTGGTGGCTCGGCTCAGTTTGTACTGGGGGTCAAAGGGGAGTTCTTTTCCGAAGAATTCTGGGAAAGAAGCCAACTAGAGCAAGCTGCTAACTACCCCTCCCTCTCTCTCTCACTGCACTGTTGGGGGGGGGGGGGCGCTGTCCCTGCCAACCAGACTTAACCCTCTCCAGCCTGTGGTGTGCCCAGGCCCAGGACAGGGGAACTGGGGAGGGAACCTCGTGCTGGGCCCAACTGCCCATTCTAGGGGGCAAGCATAACATGCCTGCCAGAACATGGTACCACCTGTCTCCATCTGGTACCACCCTGTCCTACCATCACCTGGGTGACTTTTCTGGGCTCATCTCCTGAAAGTGTCTGCAGTGACGTGCATGCGCAGGTCTCAGAGACAGAGATTGAGAAACAAACTGAAGATTCCTTGCCAAGGCCCTCCCCCTGCTGGGTCACTGAGCACTGTACCAACCTGTGCCTTTACCCCTCCCCTCCTCCCGCCGGGTCCTGGGACCAGAGGCCATGGGAAGGGGGGTTAGAAGGAGACAGCTTCTCTCTCTGCCCACCTCTGCTGCTGTCTCCTTAGGCCCTAGACTCCGACAACCAGCCCCTGCCCCAGCCCCCTTCTTCTTCACTGACTTGCTACAAGTGGTTCTAGAAGAAAGTCGTCAATTATAGCCTGAGGTCCCAGGATGGGAAACTGAGTCATAGCGAGGCATCAGGATTCCAAGTGCCTGTGTCCCATGCAGACATGACCATCACAATTTTAGCTTTGGCAAAAAAAAAAAAGAAGGAAGGAAAGAAAGCTCCCCCTAACAACCCCTCATCCTGTAGAACACGATAAAGGACTGTAGAACAAGAAGGACTTCTCAGGGTCAAGGCTACAATGGCAGCTGGCCCCACAGCCAATGTTTCATATTTTTGGGGTGGTATAACCCCCCAAGAGACCAGGCCCCTCTGTCTTCTGCTCAGGCTGGAAACATGAGTGTCTTGTTTTGTCTGCCCCTAACTAGCTAAGTCAACTTTTCTGAAAGCTCCCAGGTCTGGTGAGGCTGGCTGTTTCTTGTCTCCAATGAAGCAAGCCACCCCAGGGGCGGGGGTTAAGTCCCTTACCCCATGCCTTTCTGAAGAGCACTGGGCCTCCCTGTCACAGCCCCTACGACAGCACCAGGACAAGAAGAGGATGGACTGGGAGCATCAGACCCCTTGAGATGCCGGGTGTCTGGGGACGGCAGAGGAGGAGAGTCCAGCCCTGGGGACAGTTTATCCCAAAGTCTCCCCACTGCGCACTTTCTCTCCAAGGACCACAGAACTGCCAGAAGCCTTGGCCTTCCTCCAGGAAACCTCCCTTTCAAAGGACAGAGGACTTCATGTCCCAGGGAGCCATCGGGAGACCTGTGGCTACACCCCCAGACGTGTTCCAAGGGAGGAGGAAAGAGGCGGGAACAGAGCGCACAGAGTGTGCGCGTGTGCACACACACATGCATCAAAGACACAACCCCGGGCACACACACTTCTCAGATACTCTGACACGTGTACTTGAGAGAGAAACGGACACAACCCCCAAACACACACATCCAAGATACCTCTTTAAAATAACACAAACTCTCCAAAACTGACTCCCTCAGACCCACAGAAGTGCCCACACTCATAGAGAAAGCCCAAGGGGGCCCAGGAAACACAAATGACGTCGGCCGGTCACAGAACTGCTGACAGAAGGTAGACCCACATTGGAATATACTATGCACACACACAGAGACACTGAGTAGTATGCACATGGCCATGTGCTAGCACAAACTCTCTTTCTCTCTCTCTCTCACACACACACCCAGGCAATGCACAGCATGAAGCCAGATTAGAGCACTAAATTCTGGGCTAGTGGGGAGGAGGGGAGTCAGAGGAGGGTGGAGAAGTGCTCAGGGATTTCAAAACAATCCTGGTTTCGAAATGCTGGAAATGCTGGATTCAGGGCCATTCTCAGTTGAGGCTGGGGGTGGGGGGAGGGGAAGACAGGCCAGCACAGGGCCACCAGCCTGTGGGAGGAGGGACTTGGACAGAGGGCATCCCGGCCCCTGGGGACACCAAGGTTAGGAGGGGCAGGTGGCCAGGGCCCAGCAGGGAGGGCCCGGGGCGGAAAGGAGGCGGAGGAGGGGAGGCCTCTGCTCCAGCCGCGGACTAGAGAAGTTGGAAGGCGGGCAGGGGAGACTGCCTGGCCCCTCCCCCTACCTGGGGGCGGTGGTGGCCACCTTCTCCCCCGCAGAGTGGCAGCTGGTTCCCCTTGGCTGCTGGCTAGCAGAGCCCCGAGGCAGGCCTCAAGCTACGGGGCAGAGAGTGTGGGAGGACAGCAAGGGCCTGCAGCGGGTCAGGGACCCTCCCTGGGACCCAGGCCCCACACACACACACACTCAGGTCAGGATGGGGGACATCTCCCAGGGAACCCGGAGCTTCCTCCTCTCCATGGGGAGGGCCAGCCCTTACTTAGGTGGCTGACACAGTACTACAGACCCCCACACCCAGGAAGTCACCCCTCTCCTCCCAGGGCACCAGAATGTCCTTACAGCCCCTCCCCCAACCCCCAGGGAAAGTCTCTCCCAAGGAGGGGAGGTCAGGCCAGGCTGGGGGTGGGACTCTGGAGGCCCGGCCCTGGCACCCAGCGGAGGAAATTCCAGGCGGTAACTCCAGGCTGCCTTCAGGGCGGCCTGAGTGACCAGCAGCGGATCCAGCACTGTGGCTTTCTTCACCTAGCCCCTTTGCTCCTAGCCTCTGGCTACCTGGCCCTCCAACTGGCTTCAGCCCCGGCTCTAAGAGTTAGAGAGTAGGACCTGGGGAAACTCGGCACACCCTGGAAGAGCCTCTGGAGGAGCCTTGACTGGCCCTTTGGCCTGTCAGAGCCTTCTGGCCCCAGATCCTCGGGGGCAGCCCCCACAGTGTGGCTGCAGGTGGGCAGGCAGGGACACAGATGCCAGGTTAGAGCAGCCAGGCGCTCAACAGGTTGAGCCAGTCCCTGGAACAACCAGCCCCACCCCGGGGAGAGCAGGCCTGGCAGAGGCTCCCTGCCCGCGGCACCCAGCCTGTACCCGCTTGGCTCCCACGGCTGCCCACTTTCCCACGGTGTCATCCCCTCTGCCCCCTCCCCCACAAGTCGGCAACCTAGCAGAGCCCAGGGCTCCCGGCACTGGGAAAGGGTGCTGTTTTCCGGCACCCCTGGGTGCCCAGGCTCTTGGGGTGCCTCACTACCAGCAACCCAGGAGCCCCTAGAAGAGTCAACGTGGCATCAGGCCAAGGAGAACCCCAAAGCACACCCCACCTCCTTGGAAGCCTCTTCCAGTCCTGAGCAGACTGGACACCCAGACACCCTGGCTCCCCGCAGCTGCCCCCCCAGGGCGCTGGGACAGAGTGGCAGCCTGTGGCGCCAGAGGCCGTGTGGAGGGCCCCCAGTTCCCGCCTTGGACTCCCTGGAGGTGGGGCTGCTGTTCTGGGTGGCTCCCTCCACTCCTGCCAGAGCTGCCTGCAACCCTGGTCCTTTCCTTCCACCCAACTCCTGGGCTCCACGGAGCTCCATCCCAGCCCCTCCCCCTGCAGGCAGGCAGCCCCCTTTGCAGGCATCTCCTTTAATCTAAAGCAGGTGCCAGGCATTCCAGCCTTGCTGAGTCGACACTGCCACCCACTAGGCCTGTGCCCAGAAGGCTATTGCCCTGCCTGTTCATGGAAGTTGAGTCCCCAGCCCAGGGCTCCTGTTTAATTCACGTACCCAGAAACTGGGAGGCAGAAACTATCCAAAGAAAGCATGAGTGCCCAACACAGACTCAAAAAGCCAAGTTCACTAGGTCCCACATCATCACTGTTGTGATCACAAACACTAGTCCCTCTCCGGGACTCTGTCATCTCTTCCCACCTGGACCCTCAACCTCAGTACCTGGAGACTCACTGTGAGTCTCCATATGGCCCTCCAGAAGCCGTGTCCAGCGTGAGGGCCCTGCTAGCCCAAATACAGGGGTTACTCTGGATCCAAGACTATATATATTCTCTCCTTCAGTAGAGAGTGCTCCCCAACATTAGCCCTTGCCCCACCCCAATCTGGAGCAACACAGGTTAGCAGAGAACCTCCAGAGGGAAGTGGCCAGAAGGCTGATCTTCCAGGCCTGGTGCTCTAAGGCCAAGGAGCCTGATCAGCTGAGGGAGGGCAGCACCTTCCGTCCTGATACCAGACCTCCCTGCTCCTTACCTTTCTCTCCCATTCTCATCCTGTCCTGAGGCTTCTAGCAGCAGGCGCCTCAGAGCTGATACCAGAAAGACAGGGCCTGAACATGCTCTTCCCCTGGGGCCATGAAATCACGGTCCTGACCTAGAGAAGGCAGCCAAGCCAGTGCTGGGGGGCAGCAGACAAGCCAGGCAGCCCCAGCCCAGAAGAAGTGGCTGATCCTTGGAGAGGCTGAGGCCGGGGGAGAGCAAGGGAAGCGGAAGCCCACCCACCCTGCAGGTCTTATTCAGAGAGCTGCCCTCCTCCAGAGACATCAGCAGGGTTACAGCAGACACTGTGTGAAGACAGCTTTCCTAGGTAAAACAGGAAACCAAGGCCAAAGATCAAGGGGGCCTCCAAGCCCCTTTCCCAGGGCCCAATCACATGCCCCGCTCACCTCTCCCAGAATAACACTTTTCCTCCATGCAGCAGAGGCCCCCCAGACACAGACACAGACCCGCACCCCAAGCAGCAGACAGACAGAAGGAGGAGGGAGGAGGGGGTGTCAGAAAAACCCGGAAGGAAGGAAGCTGGACAGACAGATAGAAGCTGATCCTGGCTTCCCTGCTCCAGAGAGACACCCTCCAAACTCCCTGACCGTCAGGGACACCCTCCCTCTCAGCTCCTAAGAGGACCTCAGTGTCCCCTGAAACCAAATTCCAACAGCCCTGGGACAGGGCATACTCCAGCCAAGCAAGAAGCCCTAAGCCTCCCTTCTCTTCCTCACGTTACTCTCCCAAGAGCTCTCGGGACCAAGGCAGGGGCCATCTCCTCTGAGCCTGTGCAGAGACACCTCCAAGGAACTGTGTGACTGCCCCACCCCCCAACCAAGCCCACACCACTGAGTCTTGGGGAGACTTCTCTAGTCACAGCCCCTGCTGCTCCTAGACAGTGCTTGGGGGCAGAGGGGGACCCCCAGCAATCTCCAATCCCAGTGCACCTCCTTCCGGAGGCTCCTATCAGCCAGGAGAGGAGTGCTGGGGGCTGAGACCCAAGGGGTTGGCGAGCCTGAGAGGGGGACTACAACTCCCAGAAGCCCCCAGGGCAGGGTTGCTGCTCCAGCTGGCCCAAGGCCGGCCTTGTTCTCTGCGCTAGGGTGGCAGGGTCCCCTGGCTGCCCCTAAGCCTTCCCCCCTGTGCTCTGGGGCTGCCAACCTGATTGGGGACCCAAGAGTAGCCTCCGCTAACCCTGGGGGCGTCTCCCACCCCTTATACAGCTTGAGGGTGCGTGCCAGAGGGCCAAAGACAATCAAACTGTGTCCCCCCTCCCCAGTTCGAACTGGATCTCCCTCCTCGCGCCTCAGCTGGCCTGGCATGACTTTTCGCCCTCCGTCCCAGCCCACCCCTCACCTCGCGCGGGTCGGGGGTCCTCACGCCAGGCCGGAGTTGGACGCCATGACCAGGTCAGGGTCGGTGGGTGGATTGGGGTCCTCCTGCTCGCCAGTTGGAGGTGCGGAGGAAGGCGGGCAGGTGGTGATCTTTTGATCCTGGACGCCTTGATCTCAATACCAGCCCGGCCCGGGAGTGGGTATCCGGGGGTCGCTGGGAGCCTGGGTTCCTGCCTCCCAACCGCGGAGCATGGTCGTGGGTGCCGGGCAGCGGCGGGAGAGCGCGCGCACCCGCCCGGCTCGGGGCTCGGGGCTGGGGTCTCGGCCCCAACCTCACGGCTCCGGCTCCTGCTCCTCCTCCCTTCCTTCCTTCCTTCCTTCCTTCGCCTCCTCCTTTCACTTTCCCCGAGGCCCGCGGGGAAGGCGGGCGCGGGGCGGGGAGGGGTCTGTCTGGGCGCTTATTGTTGGTCGGACGCGGAGGGTCCGGGTCGCAGCCCCCGGGCGGCGCGGCGCCGGGGGACCCAGGCGTGCGGGTGTCCGGCCGGCTGGCTCCGGGCGGCGGCGGTGGTGCAGCGGCCCCGAGTCCGGGGCATGTCCGGCCACTGGCTCCGCCGCTCGCCGCCGCCTCCCCGGGCTCCCCTGCGCTGCCGGAGCCTCGCGCGCCCCTCCACTCGGCTCCGCTCCCCAGCCTGAATAAGCATCGGGGCTCTCTGGCTGCCTCCTTCTGCCTTCATACCAGAGCCCGGAGAGGCCCCTGTCAAAATAAGAGCTCCCCCATCTCGCTCGCCTCCTCGCCCAACCCGGCTCCCCCAGCCTCCCAGTGGTCTGACTCGGTAAGGCGCCCGGCCGGCTAGCGGGAGGCTGGTTGGCCGGGGGGCGGGGTGGGGGTTTCTCTCCCTCCCTCCACCCCATTCCCAAGGACTGGGCAGGAGACGTGCTAACAACATCTCAGGCTGGGGAGAGGTTTGACAAGCCTACCTGCCTATCTACACTGATTGGAAGCAGTGGGAGTTGCCTAGACCTCCCCACCCCACAGCGCGCGCACACACACACACACACACACACACACACACACTCCACTAAGTCCCCTCTTCATCGTACCCACCCACATTCATCATGCGCTGAACATCTCTTTATTCACTTTATTCATCGCTCTTTCCTAGTAGACCATGAGGTCCTTGAGGATGAGGACTGAATTTTTTCATCTCAATCCTCAGCAGAGTGCAATGTGGATACTAATAAAGTATTTGTGAAAATGAAACCTTTGTTTTCCTAAAAGAATTCTATCCCAAAGTGCTATGCAAAAACACCCAAGACCTTACAGGAGAATAGATCCAATGAAAAAGAAGTAAAGGGCTTTAAAAAAGCATTTCACATATGTTATATCAACGTTTGCCACAAACCTGTGAGAAATGTTATGGCCCCCGCACACTGATGAGGACACCAAGGCTTGCATTAGTTAAGGACTTCCTCAGGGTTACACTGATAGAAAGTGGCAAGCCAAGGACTAGAGTTTGGGTCTCTTTATCCCAGGGCACTTTCCCTGGATCCCACTGTACCCAAGCACCCAGAATTAATACCAAGAAGGAATAAGCATGGACACTTCAGGAAGGAAGGACACTAGCAAGCCCCTTTGCTCATGCGATTTGATTCCTCTGAGCTCTCCCCTGCTCTTGACCTCCTACTCTTTTGACCACCCATTACATCTATGTCATCCAGCTGAGTACCTACTTGCATGTTTTATCTTCACTCTCCTGTGTGCATGTCGTTGCCCCAAAGATTCTTGAGGGCCCAGACCATGCCTTCCATGCCTCTACATAAACCCACAGCACTCAAGTGCTGGGTTCATAATAGGGATCCAGTAAAAACCTATATGCAGGCCAGGAAGCAACAGTTAGAACTGGACATGGAACAACAGACTGGTTCCAAATAGGAAAAGGAGTATGTCACCCTGCTTATTTAACTTCTATGCAGAGTACATCATGAGAAGCGCTGGGCTGGAAGAAGCACAAGCTGGAATCAAGATTGCCGGGAGAAATATCAATAACCTCAGATATGCAGGGGGACACCACCCTTATGGCAGAAAGTGAAGAGGAACTAAAAAGCCTCTTGGTGAAAGTGAAAGAGGAGAGTGAAAAAGTTGGCTTAAAGCTCAACATTCAGAAAACGAAGATCATGGCATCTGGTCCCATCGCTTCATGGGAAATAGATGGGGAAACAGTGGAAACAGTGTCAGACTTTATTTTCCTGGGCTCCAAAAGCACTGCAATGGTGATTGCAGCCATGAAATTAAAAGACACTTACTCCTTGGAAGGAAAGTTATGACCAACCTAGATAGCATATTCAAAAGCAGAGACATTACTTTGCCAACAAAGGTCCGTCTAGTCAAAGCTATGGTTTTGCCAGTGGTCATGTATGGATGTGAGAGTTGGACTGTGAAGAAAGCTGAGCGCCGAAGAATTGATGCTTTTGAACTGTGGTGTTGGAGAAGACTCTTGAGAGTCCCTTGGACTGCAAGGAGATCCAACCAGTCCATTCTGAAGGAGATCAGTCCTGGATGTTCACTGGAAGGACTGATGCTAAAGCTGAAACTCCAGTACTTTGGCCACCTCATGCGAAGAATTGACTCATTGGAAAAGACTCTGATGCTGGGAGGGATTGGGGCAGAAGGAGAAGGGGACGACAGAGGATGAGATGGCTGGATGGCATCACCGACTCGATGGACATGAGTTTGGCTGAACTCCGGGAGTTGGTGATGGACAGGGAGGCCTGGTGTGCTGCAATTCATGGGGTCGCAAAGAGTCGGACACGACTGAGCGACTGAACTGTACTGAACTGACTGAAATACTCACTTGATGGGTTGATGGTACCTGGAGTTGAGCGCTGAGCAAGGTCTGGGGAGGCACAGGTAGAAAAGGGGGAGAAACCCTGAGAGAAGATAACATTCCCTGTGGGTGCCTAACATTGACATTTACAAAGCATTTTCATACACATTATCTCTTGATCCTGCTTTGAGCCAATCAACAAAACTTTGACAAGTATCTATTATCTGCTATGCTAAGATCAAGCTGGGTCAGGGATTGAATCATCACAGCTCTATGAGGTAGGTATTATTCTCACTTAAACAAAAAGAAAACTAAAGCCCAGAGAGGCTCAGCTCTGGTATAAAAGATCTCAGAGCCTAGGATGGTACCTGACCCATAGAAGTAGGGTTTCATCTCCTCTCCCCTCTCTAGGTCCTGAGGGTATAAGATGAGCCACAAGACAAGAAGGTTATTTCTCAAAGAAGATTTGCTTGTTAGAAGGAAGGGTCCATTCAATTACTTGGGTCAGTTTCCCATTTACATACATGACAAGACACACGGGTTGATTATCTATTTGGCACCATGCGGGTTCATAGCAGGTCCAGAAAACAATGTTTGTAGCAGGGAATGATGGCCATGTTGCAAGGGGTCAGTTAATTGTGGCACACTGTAAGTTCCAGTGTATTCGGCATGTCCGTGGAGGTGCCATGTAGAGCACTCCCTTGGGTGGGGCTGTGACTCATTGCCCCAGCGTAGGTTCCAGGTTGGGATGCGGAGCCCTAGCTCTGGGCAGCCACGAGTTCTGGGTGGAACCCTGGAGAGAGCGAGGAGGAGAGGAGAGAGGCCGGTGGCCCATTGCTGGAATAGAGTGGCTCCCTCTACTGGCAAGTTCGGGGAATCACCGTTTGTTTTCCCATATCTCTGTGTCACTATGTCACGAGGAGTGTCACAGGTGTGTCAGCGAGTGTCGGTGGAAGTTCGGGCATGGGTATCGTTGTGTGAGAGTGCCTGTTCGTGGTGCAGTGTGGGTGAGCCAGCGTTATGCGGGTCTGTTTCTGGAACCACAACGTGTACACACAACAACATTTTGTAATGCAATTAACTTTTGGGGTGGGGGTAGTGGGTGGGCGGTGTTAGGGCTATTGATTATTTGAGATTTCTACCTGGGATGACGAGGATGAAAGGACCCTCCAGCTGGTACTCATCGCCGATCTCGGGCAGGTGGGAGGAATTCTGAACTGGGGAACAGTTCCTGGGAAGGGACTCTATCCCCTAAGCTACAAAAAATCCAAGAAAGGGTTAACTTTGAACCCCCACAGTGACTTCAATCATTGGCTCAGAGCACTGTCAGTCAGCTTCCTGGGGCGGGGCTTGTGGGGGCCGCCTTCAGACTGCCCAGCGCCCCTCACTTGCCCCTAGACCCCCAACTTGGTTTCACCTCTGGGCTGCAGTCACACCCCCCACCTTGATGAAGACACCTTCCTGAGCCCTGGAGAAGGAGCGGATCTGGGCATCCTGGCTTCTCCACTCACTCCAGCTGCCTGGCTTCCTGATAGATGGTGATTATTATATAATAGACCTGCTGGACAGAGCCGTGCCAGAGCTCGGAACACTTTGCCCCTCCTCGAAGCCTGCCCCAGGGCCTGGCACCAGCAGCACAGGGCCCGCCGCCCAGCTCCACCGGCGCCCCCGGCACCGCCTCCACTCCGGGGCGGGAGACCCCTGGGCCGCCCTCCCCGGTGGCCTTTGGGGCCACGTCCTGGGACGGGGCGGGCGCCAGGCTGGGAGTCCGGCGGGCGCCCAGCAGGTCTCAGGGTTGGCCTGAGGAGTACGGTGTTACCAGCGCCTCTCCAGAATTGTGGGACCCACTTGGCCCCTTCCAACCTGAACTTGGAACTTGGGAGCCAATAGAGGTGGGGATTGGGGGCGTAGGGACCAGGGTCGGATTGGGGGAGTTTGGAAAACGTGCGGGGGCAGGGAGAGGGAGGCTGGGAAAGGGGGCGACAGGGGCAGTGGGGGAGGGACTCTTATCCTGACAGGGCTCCCTCCTTCCCCGACTGGAGGGTTTGGAAAAACTGAGCAGGCAGCCAAGGCTTGGCTGGAAATTCTGCAGCCCACCCTCCTGGGGACACAAAGCTGGAGGGCGGAGGCAGGGCGGCGGGGGAGAGAGCACGACCCCGGGGAGGGCAGGGCCTCTTTTGGGGCTGGGGGCCTAGGGGCCAGGTCCCTGGGGAGGGGGTTCCTGGCGCTGTCTCCCTGCAGTCTGCTTACCCTTGTCCTCTACCCCCTCCTTCCCCCCTTCCTCCCCCTCCCTGGCTCCAGTCTTTGCAGATTGCAGGCAGACTTAACTCCTTGAGCGCCAGCCCGGTGGACTCCTAGGTGGTGACGCTTGTGAGGGAGGGCAAGAGGGAGGGACTCCAGACCCCACTCCCACCCACGGCTTAACACCTTGTGGCCCAGAACGCAGTCTCTGGAACTCGGTCTTGTCAGAGCCCTGGAAAGCTGCCTAATCTTCGAAAAGCGACCCACAAAAACCGTCACCTGAGAGCTGCGTAACCCAGTCCGCTCTTCTGCCAAATCTTAACTGTCTTACCCTCCCCCGCCACCCTAACCCTCGGTGCCTCTTCCTCCTCCCTTTGGCCGCCCTCCCGCCGCCACCCCGACTAATTGCTGCAAAGAGCCCTGACTGATAGAAGGCTGCAGGGAACCCGGAAGTCTGGGTGCCGTGGTGGCCTCGGCGTTCTCATCCCGCCCGCGAGGCCCCGCACAGGTGACCGCAGCCCGGGGCCTCTTTGGATTCCAGAGGGCGCCTTCACCCATCTGCGGGGAGTAGCTACCCAACCGAGGCGGGGAATGCTAGCCTCCCCCAGCCCCAGCTAGGACAAGAGCCCGAGGAGCCGAAACCCTGACTTCACTTCCACCCTAGCCCCTCCTAAGCAGCACTTCCTCCGCCGTCAGATTTGCGCGCCCAGTTCGGGCAAGGAAGACTCTGCCTGAAGGCAGTGCCTCAGTCTAGGCAGGAAGGGGTTAACGGAGCTCCCAGGCGCCCTGTGAGAGCCAGGTGAGGCACCGCCCATCTTGGCCTTCAGGTGTGCCTGTGGGGAAGCGGAGGGACGCTGACCTCAGGGCTGCTCTTTTGCCCCCTGGTGGCTACACCTGGCTTAGCAGTCCCTGGCAAAAGCACTCAGGTGGGGATTGGTGGAAGGAAAACTTTGGAGACTGCTCGAGTACTCCTTCTGCAGGAGCAGCACCTTCGGAGAGACAGAGGATGCTCTGGGGAGGCTGGTGGAGCTTCCACAATCCCTGCCATGCCATCCTCACTTATCAGGCTGCCTCAATAACTTCCAGATGTTTGCCCTAGGGACTCTACTTGTGGGTCCCAGGTGCCCAGACACCTGGAGGAGGATAGGAAAAAATAGAAGACACCCTATCCTGCCAGAATCTCAGCCTAATGAAGGGGGGCAGTAGAGGGAAGCTGTCCCTCATCTTCTTTTCTATGTCCCAGGCCTTCCCAGAACTCCCTGCAGTCTGCTTCCCTCCAGACCCCAGCAGCAAAAGCAGACCTCTAGCCAGGCTTCAACACTCCTATCAGCTACATGATTCCCCCATCAGTGTCCCTCCCCCAAGCTCAGTTGCCTTCAGATTTCTCCTCCATTAAGGAGGCCTCTTGATGGATTTGAGGTGCTGACAACGATTTCTTCCTATCGCAGGCAGGGCTAACACCTTTCCTCCCCTCTACCCAGAAACCCTCCCAGGTTAGCAGAGGCTGTGACGTTCAAGGGTTCCTTTCTCCATTTTTCCCCCTAATTGCCTCACTTCCTTCCCTCCCCCATTTCCCATTATCTTCTATCTAAGACTTCCTTTCCCACAAGCAGTTCACCCAACCAAGGACAATCCTGTTCTACTTGGAGGCTATGATACCTGACTCCTCCAGGAATCCTTCTCTGACATCTACTTATTTGTTCAAAAAATATCTATTGAGGACTTCCCTGGTGGTCCAGGGGTTAAGAATCTGAAGGCCAAGGCAGGGCACATGGGTTTTATTGCTTGTCGATCCCTGGTCTGGGAAGATACTACATGCAGCGGAACAACTAAGCCCGTGCACCAACTCCTGAGCCAGTGCTCTTGAGCCCTTGCTCTGAAACAAGGGAAGCCCGCCCACCGCAACTAGCAGAGTAGCCCCTGCTCACCAGCCAACATGCGCAGTGGCAAAGACGCAGGCCAGATAAAAATAAAAATGAATTTTAAAAATAAATAAATATTTTTTTAAAAAAGAGAGAGATCGCCAAGGCTACATTCCCCAACAATCCATTTCTATTAAGTTCTCCAAGTTCCAAAAGAAAGGAGACTAGCTGGAAAGCCAAGAGCATATGACCTTGGACTAGTCAGTCTCATCTCTGGACCTTAGTTTCTTCAAAAAACAAGGGAGTTGGATGCGCTTATCTCCAGGCTCTTTTTTATCAAGAAGATAGCAGTTAAATAGCAGGCTTAGTTTGTTCAGAGAAAAACAATCACGTGGCTCTGGCCAGCTTGGGAATAGAAGGCAGAGTTCATAAGCCTAGGAAAGGCTGGCGGAGGCAGGGCCTAGAGAAAGCCACTTGAGTCACCTCCTACTCACTTACCAGGTTGCCTGGCAGTTGTGAATCCTGGGAACATTTAATTCTTGTCATCAACTCAAAGCAAGAACCTTTCTGAGGTTGTGCTAGAAGGGGTGAGCCCTGGGGGACAGCACCCCCTAAATATCAATATAATGAAGCTGCATTAATTTGCTCTTCCCTCACTCAGCCACGTCCAACTCTTTGTGATCCCATGGACTGCAGGTTCCTCGTCCATGGGGATTCTCCAGGCAAGAATACTGGAGTGGGTTGCCATTCCCTTCTCCAGGGGATCTTCTTGACCCAGGGATGGAACCTGCATCTCCTGTGTTTCCTGCATTGCAGGCAGATTCTTTACCATTTGAGCTACTAGGGAAGCCCATGTAGCACCACAGAGCTTTTATTTTGAAGAGATAGGATGTTCAGAGGTAAGGAAACTGAGGCAGAGGGTGGTAAAAGGACAGGCCTGAAATCACATGGCTGGTGAGTGACAGCTGGAAGGGGCGCCCGGGTCTCCTCACTCCCAGTCCAGACTCTTTCCACGACACCACTGCAGCACTTGCTTCCAACTTTCCATTGGACTTCTTCCTGCGTCTGGCTCATTTCCCTGTGAGGCCATAAGATCTGGGAAGGCAGGCTTGGCCTCCTTATCTGGACATCCCCCAGAGCCTGGTACATGGCTCTGAACAGAGGGAGGGGTACTCAGAACTCCCAGTCTCCCAGCCACCCTTTCCTCTCTCATCATGACCCTATTTACATGCACGTAGATTTCTGACTCAATCTAAAAAGGCATCCCAGGATTGTAGACAGAGCCTTGGGCCAGGCATATTCCCAGGCCTAAAATCTGCTCTGTGACTCTGAGCAAGTTGATTAACTTCCCTGGGCCTCGTTTTCACCATCTGTCGAGACCTATAGCAAATTCTAACTCCAGGAGCATTTGTAACTTGAAATCTCTGATTAGGATGTGTTTTTTAAAGCTATAACTCTGAAGTAGGGTAAAAGCTTAAACCTTTCTGCCTTTTCGGGCTTCCCCAGTGGCACAGATAGTAAAGAGTCTGCCTGCAATGCAGGAGACCTGGGTTGAATCCTTGGGTCAGGAAGATCCCCTGGAGAAGGAAATGGCAATCCACTCCAGTATTCTTGCCTGGAAAAATCCCATGGACGGAGGAGCCTGGAAGGCTACAGTCCATGGGGTCTCAAAGAGTCAGACACAACTGAGCAACTAACACTTTCAGTTCACTTTCTGCCTTTTTGCAGGACCCCATAACCCCAGGACTATGTCCGCTCTATCTGCAGAAACTAGGTGCTGCTTGATGCAGGCTCTGATACCTTGATACCATGCCAGGTTGTATGAAAGTGACAAATGTGTAGCCTGAGTGTATTCTGGGGTCCCAAATAACGAGAATAATCTCGAAAAGGAATCACAGTTTTTACTTGTATCTCTTTTTTTTTCTTTTTTTAAATTTTTATTGGACTATAGTTGCTTTACAATGTTCTTTCAGTTTCTTCTGTGCCACTACAGGTAAAGAACTCACCTGCCAATGCAGGTTAGATGTAAGAGACTCCAGTTTGATCCCTGGGCCAGGAAGATCCCCTGGAGAAGGGCATGGCAACCCACTCCAGTGTTCTTGCCTGGAGAATCCCGTGGACAGAGGAGCCTGGCAAGTTGCAGTCCATGGTGTCCTGAAGAGTCAGACAGGACTGAAGCAACTTAGCACAGCACTGTACAGCAAAGTGAATCAGCTATATGTATACATATAGCCCCTCCCTTTTGGACTTCCTTCCCATTCAGGTAACCACAGAGCAGTATTTACTTTTATCTCTTGAAGGTGGTCCAGTTCTTAACCTACAGCACATCTTGTTCAAATTCCCTTTCCTCTTCTATTCTGCTAAACCTTGCAACAGTTAAATTGCTCACTGCAAACCCAAAATCAGTCCCCTTCTCTGCCTCTCTCTGTTCTTTATATTCAAAAAGGTTTTCTGTCTCTTTCACCAGTCACCTTCTTTTTACTTTTTCCTAGAGTAGCTTAGCCTCTCAGGTTTCATTATTTCCTTTTTTCCTTCACCCATTACCCAGATTCTCCCTAACACACAAGAAAGTTACCTGTCTTCTGTCTCTCTAGTCTTATCTGTCACCTCCTATTCTCCCAGCTCTATGTTACAAAAGCCCTGAGCAGGCCACGACAAGATTTCCAACAACAAATGAGGGATAAAATTATCTCGGGGGTGAGGGGCTGCAGGGCAGAGGGAGTCTGAGAACAGTCATTGGTTAATAAGTTTTTATCCTGTAACAGATAATAAAGGCACCTGCCCTAAAGAAGCTTATAAAATGGGGACAACTAAAGAACAATAAAAGATGCTAAAGCATTAAAAGATGCGGGGTTGATGCAACCTGCACTGGTTGCATCCTTTGGTCGACATGGAAGAGAAACAGGAAACTGACCTCAGGTACCAGGGAGCACAGAGGTGAGGGGCGCAGATGGAGCCGAAGCAGGAGGAATCACAGATCCTGGTGGGAAGGGGTCTCAAAGACCAACTGCTGCTGCTGCTGCTGCTAGGTCGCTTTAGTCGTGTCTGACCCTGTGCGACCCCATAGACGGCAGCCCACCAGGCTCTGCCATCCCTGGGATTCTCCAGGCAAGAACACTGGAGTGGGCTGCCATTTCCTTCTCCAATGCATTAAAGTGAAAAGTGAAAGTGAAGTCGCTCAGTCGTGCCAACTCTTCGAGACCCCATGGACTGCAGCCTACCAGGCTCCTCCATCCATGGGATTTTCCGGGCAAGAGGTACTGGAGTGGGTTGCCATTGCCTTCTCTGTCAAAGACCAACTACCTAACTCTAATTCTTGCTGATTCTCAACTCTCTGTTAACATCCCAAGCAAGCAGTATATCAGCATCTTGATGAATATCTCTAGTAATGGGACAGTCCGTTCCACTTATGAACATCTGTTTTTCCTTCCTTTGAGCTGAATTCTATCTCCTAGTGGTCTCTATTCATTAGTCCATGAATTACCTCCTGGCCCTTCATATATCTAAAGCTTTAATGATTTCAGACTCTTCTTTTCTCTGGCCTAAACATTCCCAGTTCACTAATGTTATGCCCACAATGACACCTGGCCTGCTTAAAGTAAAGCAGGACTATCAATCCTCTCCTTTATTCCAAAAACTATACCTCTATTAATATGGCTTAAACTTGGATTCACTTTTGGTGACCATGTTACGATGATGACTCGGACTGAATTTACTAACCCCCCCGATTCTGTTTTACCTGAACTGCCTCTAAGACACGTGTAGTCTCTGTGTGTTGCTGAGATCTTACACAGATCTCTGATCATTTCATCTTGTTAGGTTTTCCTACCATCCTACGCATGGAGATGATATTTGGATCCTTACCCTGTCTTTCAAAGCGTTTACTATACCTTGAGGTTTATCTCTGTGAAATGTGATACTATATTTTCATATACACTATCTAAAAAATATTTAACAGGACAGAGATGAAAGCAAGTCCTAAAGCAAACAAATGTTCCTGGTTGATACCAGTCCATGTCATACTGAGAAGCAGCAAGATCCAGGGTCTTGTAGGTGGAATGGGTCAGATCATAATGAACCTCACAAGCCTAATAGAAGATTAAGAAAGTCAGAAGGCTCAGAACCACAACAGAGTTTTTGAGTAGAAGAGTGACATGGAAGCAGACTATAGGTATAGCAACAGAATAAAACACTAACTGTGGAACTCCACAGATCTGGACTTGAGTCCTAGCCTTATTGCTTACTAGCTGTAGAACTTGGACAAATTAACCACTCTGAGCATCAATTCCTTCTTCTGTAAAATGATACCTACTTTATAGTTTAGGGTGAAGATTAAATTAAATGACATATATGAAGAGCCTAATACATAATGGGTGTTCAATAAATCAGGCTTTCCCAGATGGCTCAGTGGTAAAGAATTCACCTGCCAACGTAGGAGACGTCGGTTTGGTCCCTGGGTAGGGAAGATCCCCTAGAACATGGCAATCCATTCCAGTATTCTTGCTGGGAAATCCTATGGACAGAGGAGCCTGGCAGGCTACAGTCCACGAGGTCGCAAAGAGTCAGACATAACTGAGCACGCACACTTAAATCAGGTAGACAAAAAAAGGAGAGAAGAAAGTCATGTTTCAGATGGGTTTGGTTTCTAAGAGGAGACTATCTTTCTAGGAGGCCCAGGAGAGAATGAGGCTATAGGGAGAGCCCCAAATGACTCACTGGGCACTTGGTCTCAGGTCATCTAGATGAAAGGGTACAGGGATAGAAGCAGATTCTCCTCTTACAAAGAATTGATACCTCTTGAACTCTAGTTACATATGGAGGATGGCAGAGAGAGAGGACTCACAGGTAGCACCAATGTTTTTACACTGGGTGGTGATGAGGAAGTACTGTAAGGAGGGGTGATGGTGTTCAGAAGACAGGTTCATGGTTAGAGTTGTTGAATCAAGCATGATGAGATGTATACCCTGGTTCTGACCCCGAGGATGTAAGAGACTTGAGTAAAGCCTGGAGAGAAGTCAGAGCCAGATTCATGTATTTGGGACACACCCCATGCCAGTGGGTGTTGTAGGCATGGCGTGAGGTCTCTGAGGGTGAGTTGGGAAGTGAACCAAGGACTGTGCCATGCAGGACCTCCCAGAGCCACACTGATTCTGTTTGGGACTGAAGAAACTGTCTGATCCCGTGCCCCCACTCCCATTTCCTGCCCCCTGGTCAGAATTGAATAGAGAGGAGACCTTCCATCCACCTTCGCATCACTGACCTCTGTCCAGAGCCCACGGAAACCCAAACTGTGTCCCTCCACAACCCTCTGCTTTTCTACCCTGATGTCAGAAGGAATTCAAGCTCTTGTCCAGCCAATAGACTCTAGCTTGTTGCTATAATCCTGGACTTGAGAAGGAAAAGACGAAGGGGAAGGTGTAGACACAGGGGTAGGCAGGGACAAAGTGAGCTGCAAGAGAGAAACAGAAAAGCTGAAGGGTGGGGTGGGGGAGGTGGGGGAGTGGGGAAAGGTGAGCACCATGGGTACAGGAAAAGGCAGACTGATAGAAGAGAAAACAAGACTCAAGGAGGGGGGCAGAAAAAAAGATTTGCTGAGAAACTGATGAAGTGCAACTGAGAAAACTGTTGCCATGGTGATGGGTCCAGAGGAGGGAGTAGGAATATAAATTGGATTATGAGTTGGGGGAGTGAAGAGGGCGGGTTGCTCAAGATCCAGAGGCAGTGTCCCCACCTCAGGCCCTCCCCACCAGACCTCCTTAATCCATAGGAATGCCTTTCTCAGAGGTCTTGTGTGGCCAGTGGGGAGGCCAGTGGGGAGCGAGGAGTGAAGGAGGGCCCCAGGCACCCCCCTACCCCGGGCTTCCTAGGCTCTTGGAGAGTTTGCTCCATAGACCCTAGTTTCTGTCATTCTACCTCTTCATCAGTGAAGAGAGGGTAGGGAACTTGTTTTAAGCACCTACTATGTGCCAAACACTGTGTTGGGCACCTCAGGCGTTGTTACATTCCGTCTGCAGCACAGCCCTTGGAGGTAGATTTGATCGCCTCCACTGGTAGGCAGGAAACTTCGAACAAGGCCCCAGGCTGGCAAGCAGCAGCCAGAGTGGGGCACAGTGGAGCCCATCTCCTCCAAAGCCATTTCCTCCCTTCCTAGCCCTCTGCCTACCTTGTAGAACCTGTGTCGAGGTCCCTGGCTTTTCCTGCACCCACTTCGGACTGGACGGGGCAGGATGGGCGCTGTTGGGGGTGGGGAGGGGAGGGGTAGATGAGTTAGGGGCTCTCATCCTGTTCTGAGAGATAGAGTTGGGGAAACCGGAGGAAAATACACCACAGCGGCCAGACTCTGGGCTCAGTGGGAGGCGCCGGGGTGCTCTGAGCTCCGGGCTGCGGGAGTCGGGAGGAAGGGCTGAGGTGGGGAGGACGGGCTGAGGCGGGGAGGACCGTGGGAGTGGGGGAAGCGCAGAGGCCAGACCATTTCCGGCAGTGCTGCGGGGGAACTCCAGTGCGGCCACGTGGGGAGCCGGGGAACCGGCGGTCTCGGTTTGCAAGTCTCTGAGCTAGTGAGCCAGAGGGACCGGGGGCTGGTATTTGACTGCAGGTCCCTGCAAGTGAAGTGCCTGGAGGGGGCGAAGCGGGGCGCGGCTTCCCTCCCCCTCCCTCGGGCTTCTGTACAAATAACAGTTTTGCAAAGGGCACCGTAGCTGATGCGCATATTAAACAGGGCCTGGGGAGGTGGGAGAAGGCCAAGTCTGGGGCTGTGGCCTGGGCAGTTCTGCCAAGACCACCCCTCCCCCTCAGGAGGGTGCCCTGGGATTCAAGGGGATTCTGGCCCTCTGGCCCACCTGGCTACCTTGAAACAACTCTCTCTGGGGGCTGGCTTGAGCCACACCCTAACCAGGAAGTGTGTGTGTGTGTGTGTGTGTGTGTGTGTGTATAATGTGTGTGCCTGTAATGGCTCCAGCTTGTCTCTGAGCTGGAGATCCCAGGTCCCTGCCCCCCACCCCTGTAGAGGAGGTTGAGGAGGGGGGCGGGGGCGGGGGTAAAGCTCCTTCCTCCTGAGGCCTGAGGGAAAGCTGATCTAGATCAACGCACTTCTGTTGCTTCATTTCACACCATCTCTTCCACAAGCCACCAACATCCAGGATGGCCCTCCTGACCCCACAGGTTTGAGACCCAAAAGGGTTTGGACTGAAGGAGGGTGGGGCTTGAGAAAAAGCCTCTTCGGTGTCCTCCTTCACACCTGCCCTCCCCAGACTGTCTGGTCAACTAGCCCTTTGCCGAGCCTCAGACCCAACTCCTCCCAGACCTGCCAGCCTTCAACACCCTCATGCCCAGCCCAGTCCCCCTCACTCAGGAGTACCCCTAGTCTGAAGCAGTCCCCATGACTCCTACTTGCCACATGCAAAGAGCACACGTCATGGCTCTTTATTTGCTGAGCACCAACTAGATGGGGAGCATGCCTCCTAGAAATGTTCTCCTTTCTGTACCTGGGATACCTCTCCTGGTTCTTCTCTTTTCCTTTTGGGAAGCTTCTCAGTCTCCTCAGTTGGCACTGAAGGTAAAGAATCCGCCTGCCAATGCAGGAGACAAAAGAGACTCAGGTTCAGTCCCTGGGTCAGGAAGATTCCCCTGAGAAGGAAATGGCAACCCACTCCAGTATTCTTGCCTGGACAATCCCATGGACAGAGGAGCCTGGCGGGCTACAGTCCATAGGGTCGCCAAGAGTCGGACACATTTGAAGCTACGAAGCATGCGTGCACTCACGCACTCAATCTCCTTTGCAGGCTCCTCTGTTCCTCTGCCCATAGTATTGGTGTTCCCTAGTTTCTCTCCTTGACCTTGTCCTCTTACTTGGCACATCCTTCTCTCCAAGATTGCAGCTGTCACACCTGAGCCGACAACCCTTGGGGCTCCAGAAAACGCACCCGCCCACCTTCCATACACTCCACCTGGGTGTCCTCCAGCACCTCAACTCAGCAAGTTCAGTGATCTCCACCCCCTTTCCACAAATCTGCCCCTCCCACCCCGACGCGTGCCCAGCTAGTGACGCTGCCATCCTCCACCCAGATGCCCCAGCCAGGACCTGGGAAGCATCATTAATTAACTCTGTTCTTCACCCCTCTCCACAGCCTTCCCAGCCCAACCATCACCCCCAAATCTCCTCTTCTATCATCTTTTGCCTGGAATCTTATCTCCACAGCGTATCAGAGATGTCCAAAATATCTCCCAGCTGTTCAGCCAACAAAATCTCTGCATTGCAGCAAAAGCCATCTTTATAAGATACAAATCTGATCATGACGCTCTCCAGGTTAAAACCTTTCAAGGGCTTCCTTTTAGCCTTAGGATAAAAATTAAAATTGCTTAGAACTTTCCTGGTGGTCCAGCGGTTGACAGTCCACCTGCAGTGCAGGAGACACGGGTTCAATCTCTGGTCCAGGAAGATTCCACATACTTTGGAGCAACTAAGCCCATGCACCATGACTACTGAACCCCAAGCACCCTAGGGCCAGAGTTCCACAAGAGAAACCACCGCAATGAGAAACCCATGCACCGCGACTAGAGTAGCCCCCATTCACCACAACTAGAGAGCCCACGTGCAACAATGAAGACCCAGCACAGCCAAAAATAAATCATATTTTAAAAAACTAAAATTGCTTAATGGGGCTTACAAAACTTTTTATCTGATCCCAGTTACTTCTCCAGTGACTCTCTCAAAATCCACTCTAACACAACCCCACCTTGCCCCCCACCGATGGGCCCATTCCCTAACTTTGGTCCCTAACAGCCTAGAACAATCTCCCCTCTCCACTCCTCCCCTACTGCCTTCACACTGCTAATTCCTACTCAACCTTCAGGTCTTCACTTAATCACCACTTCCTCTGGGAAGCCCTTTGGAACTGCCCAGGCCCCTTCTGTGAAGTGTCTCTCTGGCAAGTCACTTAAGTTCTCTGACCTTAGATTCCTCATTAATAAAATAAGGAGGGAGCCTTCCCTGGTGGTCCAGTGGTTAAGGCTCCCCGCTCCCAGTGCAGGGGGCTCCGGTTCAACCCCTGGTTGGGGAACTAGATTTCATATGCCACAGCTAAGAGGTTTGCATGCCACAAATAAAAGATTCCTCATGATGCAACTAAGACAAGGCACAGCCATATATATAAATATTTTTTAACTATTATAAAAAATAAAATAAGGACAATAATAATAGAGGTTGTCATGAGGATAAACAAGAAAATAAACATAATGGATTAGTACAGTGCCTGGCATGTTGTTAAGTACTCAATAAATAATAGCTGTTATTGTTACATCTTCCACTAAAACCCTGATACAGTGAGTAGTGGCCTCTTCAGTATCTCCCACTGGGCCATAATTTAAGGGAGCACAATGTCTTGTTCACCTCTGAATGTCCAGCACTTAGCACAGTGACTGATGCAAAGGCATTTAATAAACATTTATTGAATAAATTAATTCGGGCCATCATTATTTCTTGTATGGATTAGCTCTCCTTCAGCCTAAGGAGAAGCTTAATTACCCCACAATCAAGCCTCCACCTACTCTTTCAGTAATTTTTCTACAACTAGAATGAATTATGCGACTTCCCTGCTCAAACCCTGTTGGAGGCTCCTGCTGTCTGTGGAAGTGGCAGGGCAGTTGCTCCTTCACCTCTGCACCCACTCCTTCCACTGCAAACCCTCCTGCCTAGGATCCCACCCACTGGCTGCACTGAACCCCTAGAAGCAACCCCTGGAAGGGTTGCTTCCACACCCTCCAGCCTTTCTGCCCCAGCCTCAAATACCTTTCCAACATCCTGTGTCCCAGATGACACAACCTGGGGACCCCAGGGCAAAGCTGGCCTCGGAGGTATATATTGTTTGGCTCACAAAATGCATTTTCCTAATATATGCGTAGTTTAAAATTTGAAAATACGATCATTTTACAAAAAAATTCAGATTTATGGCTTCTCCTGAAAAAGCGCGGAGGCGGTACCATACTATGTTCCCCTTCCCCAGAGCAACTCTTTCAGTAGACAGAGTTCGTATTGCTACACTCTCTCCGGTTGGCCCCAGTCTCACCCACCTGGTTTTACTACTTCTGTTATCTGCCTGGACCCTGGAGACACCGGGTCTGCAGCCCCTGCCAGCCTCACAACACTTTGATCCCATCCAGCTGCAGTGAAGACCTTGGCTCTGTCTCCTCAGCCGCCACCTAGCCCCGCCTCAGCCCCACGTCACCTCCTGCCACGTCCACGAAGCCCTGCTCCTTCGCCTCCCCCACGCCTTGTTCTACCTTGACCTCACTGAACACCCGCTCCTTCCATCCTCTTTCCTGTCCTATCTATTGCTCCTTCTTGAAACCAGCCTAGATCTTTTCTCCATCCCGCCACTCTTGCCAATACCCTCAACTTTCCATGCCTTGAAAACCCTAACCCTGAGTCACCACAACCAGACAGTTTTATCATTTCTACATTCCAGCTGTTGAGTAATTTGAAAAACTCCCAACATGTCAAGGTCTGTATGATGGTTAATTGTATGTGTCAACCAGGCTGGGCCATGTTGCCCAGATATTTGGTCAAGCCATTATTCTGGATATTTCTGTGATGGTGTTTTTTGGATGAGATTAACATTTAAATTCGGAGAAGGCAATGGCACCCCACTCCAGTACTTTGGCCTGGAAAATCCCATGGATGGAGGAGCCTGGTAGGCTGCAGTCCAAGGGGTCGCTAAAGTTGGACACGACTGAACGACTTCACTTTCACTTTTCACTTTCATGCATTGGAGAAGGAAACGGCAACCCACCCCAGTGTTCTTGCTTGGAGAATCCCAGGGACGGGGAAGCCTGGTGGGCTGCCGTCTATGGGGTTGCACAGAGTCGGACACGACTGACGCGACTTAGCAGCAGCAGCAGCAGCAGCAGCAACATTTAAATTAGTGGACTTTGAGTAAAGTAGATTCTCCCACAATATGGGTGAAGGTTGAAGGTTCTAATGTAGCAAAGGTGACCTCCACCCTCTCCCCACTAGAAGGAAGGAATTCTGCCAACAAGACTCCCTTTGGACTCCAAAATTGCAACTCTTTTCCTGAGTCTCCAACCTGCCCGCCTCTCCCATCAGATTTTGAACTTGCCAAGGCTCCACAACTTCATGAGCCAATTCCTTAAAATAAATCTGTCTATATATACACATCCTGTTGGTTCTGTTTCTCTGGAGAACCCTGACTAACACAGTCCGTGGCCCTGAAGACCAGTGGTCCCCACTCTCAGCTGTCCGTCTCCTCCAAACACAGTCTTCCTCAGGGTTCTTGGTAGCTGTGTCTTCCTCTCCCCCAACAGCTCTTCAGGCCCCAAACCTCCCTCCCCAGTGAGCTTTCTACTTTCCAGGGAAAGCAGAGATATTCAGGAGGGAGCTCCCTTAGCTTTCTTCTTTCATCTCCCAGCCTTCCCCAACCCATTTCTCTCCACCCCTGTCCCCCCCCCCCCTCCAAAAGGTATAAGATTTCTCTGCACCATTGCTCCTATTCTCTTCTCTGCTGGAAAGTGTCGTTCTTACCGCCACAGGCTAATACCTCCACTTCTGAGTGCCATCTTCTCCCTCCTCCGGGAGCCTCCCCATAAATTATGCCTTCCGTTCTCTTTATCTTTAGTTTATGTTTTAAACATGCTTTATTCTACTTTATTAAAAAAATTTTTTTGGCTGCATGGCAAGGCACAGCACGGCACAATAATGTGAGATCTTATTTCCCCAACCAGGTATCAAACCTGCGCCCCTTGTATTGGAAGCATGAAGTCTTAACCACTGGGCCACCAGGGAATTCCCTCTTCAACTTTAAAAACAAAACAGAAGAGATTGTTCCCTCCGGGTTGTACCCACAATTCCCTCTGGTTATGTCTCCTTCCCTTTGCAGCCAAGTTTCTTCAGAGAGGTCTACACAGTTCTAACTCCACCTACTCCCAATTATCCCTGAACTCTTGCTATCTGGCTGCTGCCCCGCTCTGAAGGACACACAACACCCCTCAAGATGCTAGGCCTAGGGGCATTTTTAAAAAAAATATTTATTTATTTGGGTCTGCTGGGTTTTAGATGTAACAGTCGGGATCTCTAGGTGCAGTATGTAGGATCTACTTCCCTGACCAGGGATGGAACTCAGGCCCCCTGCCTTGGGAGCATAGAGTCTTAGCCACTGGACCCCCAGGGAAGTCCCCCAGGGACATTTTTGAGTCCTGGACTCCAATCCTGACCTTCATACCGTCTGACACTTCCTTTGCAAAACCATCCATCCACTTTCTCCTGGTTCTTCTCCTAAAGCTCGTTCTTCCTTCATCACCTCCTCTCACTCCATCTGTCCTTTAGACACTGGGTTCCCAAGTATTCTGTACTTGGCTTTCTTATCCTTCCCTTCCACCACTGTCTTCCAGGACTCTTCCACATTTCTGATTTTTAAAAATTGTTTATTTTTTATTGTGTGGCGCTGCTGTGGGCTTTCTCTAGTTGTGGCCAGTAAGGGCTAATCTTTGTTGCAGTGCAAGGGCTTCTCACTGCGGTGGCTTCTCTTGTCGTAGGGCACAGGCTCCAGGGCATGTAGGCTTCAGTAGTTGTGGCTCACGAGCTTAGTTGCCCCTTGGCATGTGGAATCTTCCTGGATCAGGGAAGTATCCCTTGCATTGCAAGGCAGATTCTTAACCATTGGACCACCAGGGAAGTCCTTACATTTATGATGTTAGCCATTGTCCACCTTCCCTTTCTTCATCCCAGACTTTTCTCCTGTGTTCCAGACTTACATACTTTCACTTCACTTCACATGAAAACATCGCTGTCATCTGACTTGCCCAAGATATTGGTGAAAAAAGTGAAAGTGTTAGTCACTTAGTCATGTCTGACTCTTTGTGATCCCATGGACTGTAGCCTACCAGGCTCCTCTGTCCATGGCATTCTCCAGGAAAGAATGTTATCAATTCTTGCATAGCAGCTAATCTCCAAATTTAGTGGCTTATAAAAACGAACATTTACTGAGAATCAGGAATCTGAGTAAGACTTAGCCGGTTGTCTCATGAAGTTTCAGTGAAGGTGTCAGCCTGGGCCACAGTCACCTGGAGGACTGACTGGGTCCGGAGGATCTGTCTCCAAGCTCACCCATTCACATGGCTGTCGGTTGGAGGCCTCAATTCCTCCTTGGATCTTGGCTGCTGCTGCTGCTGCTAAGTCGCTTCAGTCGTGTCCGACTCTGTGCGACCCCATAGACGGCAGCCCACCAGGCTCCCCCGTCCCTGGGATTCTCCAGGCAAGCACACTGAAGTGGGTTGCCATTTCCTGCTCCAATGCATGAAAGTGAAAAGTGAAAGTGAAGTTGCTCAGTTGTGTCTGACTCTTAGCCACCCCATGGACTGCAGCCCACCAGGCTCCTCTGTCCATGGGATTTTCCAGGCAAGAGTACTGGAGTGGGCTGCCATTGCTTGGTCCCTGCCACGTGGACCTCCCCATGGAGGTGCTCCCATATCCTCCAGAGTGAGCAGTCCATTAGAGCAAGGGGGCAGGTGCAATGCCTTTTAGGACGGAGCCTCAGGAGTGACCTACTGTCATTTCTGTCCTATTCTATTGGCTACATAGACCAACCCGGACACAATGAACCAGTCTCTTACCTGCCACCAATCCATTCCCCACACTGTTTCCAGGAAGATCTTTAAACAAGTAAAACTCCTCACAGGCTTCCTGTTTTCTTCAGCAAAAAAATCAGGCTCCTGGCTTCCTTGGTGGTCTAGTGGTTAAGAATCCACTTGCCAATGCAGAGGACATGGGTTTGATCCCTGGTCAGAGACGATTCCATGCCACAGAGCAACTAAGCGTGTGCACCACAACCACTGAGCCATCACTCTAGAACCTGTGCTGCACAAGAGAAACCATGGCAATGAGAAGCCTGCACGCCACAACTGCAGAGTAGCCCCTGCTCGCTGCAACTAGAGAAAGTCTGCAAGCAGCAACAAAGATCCAGTACAGCCAAAAGTAAATAAATCTAAAAAAAAAAAAAATAGCCAGGCTCCTTAGCATAGCTTACAAAGCCATTGGTGGCCTAACCGATGGCTAGAGCTCTCACCATGTTCATCCTTGAATACGTCTTTCTAGCCAAGATGTATTGTTCACAGTTCCAGGAGGTGTCAGGATAATTCACATCTTTGAGTCTTTTCATGTACTGTTCTCTTTTTTTGGAATATCCCTTTCCACTTAGGAAGGCTAACTCAGCAACTCTCCAAAAATCAGCAACTTGAGAGCAGGAGTTGTGTCTTGTCATCTCTGTATTTCATTACCTAGTGTAATACCCACCACAGAGATGTTGTTCAACAAATATTTATTGAATGAATAAGTGTGTGAGCAGGCTGTTCCCTCGTGCCTGGTACCCCTTCAGTACATGTGTTATAGCTGATCCACCACAGTCACTCACCCCCTACCCTGATCCCAGACTACCTTTCCTGACCAGCCATCTCCTTTGCATCAATGCGTGCATGCTCAGTCCCTCAATCATGTCCAGCTCTTTGCAATCCCATGGACTGTAGCCCACCAGGCTCCTCTGTCCATGGGATTTCTCAGGCAAGAACAATGGAGCAGGCTGCCATTTCCTCCTCCAGGGAATCTTACTGATCCAGCAATTGAACCCACATCTCCTGCATTGGCAGGCAGATTCTTCACCACTTAGCCACCAGGGAAGCCCTTACATCAATGACATGGTTGGAAAAGCAAATTCTGAATTCTATCCCACCTCATTTTTTGCTCACTCTGAGACCTTCAGAATGTTATTTATTGCCTCGGAGCCTCTAGTCTTCTTTTGCACCAAGGGTTAATAAAAAAGAGAGGATAAGATAAATTACTTAAATTAATATTTATTGAACCAGATACAGTGCTAGGCACTCTTAAATAAATTATCTTGAGTGATAGTCATAGTATCCTGATGAGACAGATTTTATACCCTTTCTACGGAAGAGAAAACTGCAGCTCAGAGTAGTTAGGTAGTTAACTTGGTCAAGGTCAGAAAGCTGAAAGATTTGAGGGAAGTCATTGTGTCATGGGCAATATTAGAAAAAAAATAATAAAGACTCATCCAGTTGCATTCTATCATTGAACAACTGAGATTTTCTGACTCTCACAGCCTTTTCCAGCCTCATATCTCAAGGACAGATGCTCTACCATTCATCACTGGACCAACATTTGGTGAGCACTGCATCTGACCTCTAGATCCAAGTTGCCAGGGTTTCCCCCAGTCTGCTACTATAGATTCTGACAATGGTCTCTACATTCCTGTTGCACCTTTATTTTTAAAGCATTTTTACATCTGCCATATGTTGCTAGACAAATGGTAAGGAAAGAGTCTTTCCATTTTCTAGGTGAGAAAATTGAGGTTCAAAGTGACTCACCTAAAGTTCCATGGCAGTGCCCATCAGAGGTTGACATGCCCACAAAACCAAGTGGCCGTGCTCCTCTAAGTGACTAAGACTGGCATTGCCAAAGGAGAAACAAAAGTATAATATATCAGGCAGACCTGGGTTCTGATCCAAGCTCTTTTGGTTGCAAAACTACCATAGTTCAATTTAAGAAGAATGAAAGAAAGGAGGGAGGGACGGAGGGAAGAAGGAAGCAATGAAGGGAGAAAGAGAGGAAGAAAGAAAGAACCACAGTTTAGAAAGAGTAGGTCTGTTTCAGGAGCTAATCTTTGGAGCAGAATAGAACAATCAGGAACTCCTCGAGGGCAAAAATTTATCTTACCTTCATATCCCTGGTGCCTAGCACAGTTCCAGGGACATAACTGGTATTTAATAACTATTTGCTATTTGGAAGGAAGGAGGCAAGGGAGGAAACTTGAGTGAGTTGAGAATCGAGAAACCAAGACGGAGACAGCCTAGAAAGAGTGGGTCCAAGAGAGAGACCCCAGGCATTTGTGGCCCTGGCTTGATTTCTCCAAGCCATGAGGAAATCCTCCAGAGGAACAAGAGTGCTGTGGCTTTAAATGACTTCAGCGTTGTCAATGAATCTGCTCTGCTAAAAGAGTTATCCTCTTGCTCCTGTGCTTGTCCTCCCCCTCCTCTCAGCTCCCCAAACCCTTCTCGGCGGCTGTGATGGGATAATTAGATGCGAGAGCTCAGCACAGATGATGCTCCAGTTGCTTAGCAACTAATGGTTTCCATGGAGACCCCAAAGCACAGCCTCCAGAGCAGCCAGTGAGCAGCTCGGCAGGGCAGGGAGAAGACGCAACTCTTAGCTCCTCCAGAAACCTGGGGAGGGCCAAGGGTGGGGAAGGGGGGAGGACTGAAGGGAGAGAAAGGAGGGTTTAAAGGCACAGGCCCCTCTTATCCTTTTAAAATCTGGTCAGAGCTCTGTCCTCCCCTACCCAACTCTGTCCCACTCATAATTTCAGATGGAGATGGGAGCTTAGGAGTAGACACAACATGACCCAGTCTGCAATAAACCCAACCTCTTCTCCTTTCTGCTGCTGGTTTGTGACTGAGATGGGAAGTGATCTCTCCCAAGCCCAAGTGTAAACATCCTCCTGGCTGGGGATGGGATTTGAAGAGTACTAAGAAGATCCCTCACCCTGGAATTCCACCATTTAGTCTGTTCCCTCTCTCCAAAGTTCTCAATGTGCCAAAGATCCTCTTTCATTTTGCAGAATTATGATTGGATCTTATCTAAAAGGGAACAAAAGCCAAGGCGCAGGGAAAACAGAATTCATTTCTTCACCCAAAGGCAGCCTGTGCTGGGAGACAGGGGAAAAACACCTGACCCTGATCTCCAGCAGAGGATCCAGAGTGTGTGTGTACAGCGGGGGCGGAGAAGGAGGCCATACTGAGCATCTGGTGACTCGAGTATGTGCCTCCCAGGCTAGCATCAATCAACCTTACCTGGAAGCTCGTTAGAAATGCAGAATTTCAGGCTTCACCTCAGACCCACTGAATCAGATACTGCATCTTAATAAGATCCCCGGTGATTCACATGCACATTCAATTTGGAGAAGTGCTGGTCTGAGGCCCTCCCACTCTCCGCTTTGGTCCAGGAATCTGGTCTTTATTGTCACCCCCTGCTCAAACCCCAGGACAGGAGCTGACCTTTTCACGGACACACCCTTACCAGCACCTCACTTCCCTGGTGGGACCCTGGCCCTCTTCTGGGACTGGGGGAGCCAGAGTGGCTCCAGGAGCAGAAAGACACACATAAATGCTCCCTGTGGAGATCTACGACCTCTCCTGACAAAGTATTCCATGTTCCACAAGTGGCTCTGAGTCTCAGTTTCCACATCCACGAAAGCAGCCAATAACGTCCACCGACCGGGCTGGCGGTGAGCTTGAGTGTAGAGCAAGCAAAGCGCCTGCCGGGCCCAGGAGAGGTGCTTTCTCCTCCTGTCTGTTGTCTCTGCTCACAACTCCTTCAGGGCTCTCTAACCGAGCACAGGGGTGGGAGGGCCTTTGGAGAAGTTGTGTCTCTCTTTCATTTTCTCCCTCCGTCTCTCTCTCCTTTATTCTCAAACAGTTCTGCAAATGTTGTTGACCAAGGCTGACGGTATGCCTCCCCCACCCCTACTGGGCAGGTCAGTGCCCACCTCTCTGATCTCTGGAAGGCCTCCATGGCATCCTTGGAGGATGGGAAGCCCTGTGTGCTTCCTGGCACCCATACCCCTCCCTCTGCCCCTCCCAGAGTTCAGTGCTTGGGCCTCAGTGGATGCCAAGAATTGAGGCCCTGGGCTCTGATGCCCCGACCCTGTCCTGCCGGTTTCTCTGCTTCTCTCCTGTTCCTGCCCAGCCAAGGCCCTTTCAGGAGCCCCTCAGGGTGACTCCCCTCTCTCCACACACCAGGGCAAACTCAGTACTTGCCACCCTCCTGGGAAGACCCCCACCACATGGGGGGGTGGTCCTCTACAGGCCGGGCTCCAGATGCTCTTGCAGGCGGGAACACTCATGCTTTTACATGTGGGTGTCCCAGAAGAAGGATTTTCCACCCCCACCTCAGCTCCCCTGCCCCTCTGCGGTGACTAAGCCACCGAGATCCAGCCAGGCCCTCCCCATCCTGGCCTGAGGGCTAGCTCCCCATCCTGAAAAACCTGTTTGGGGGCCTCCCCTGAGGCTGTTGGTACCCAAGGGGCAGGTTGGGCAGGATTCCCCTCGAGCTCCTCCCACCCCACCAAGACAAAATCAGGCAGCCCTAGGGGAAGGGCTTCAGTTGCCTTAGGCAGTCACAGCCCGCCAGCACCCACCCCAGCTCCCAGCCCAGCGATGGCATCTCCGTGGCCTGTGTGGACCTTGTCTTGGATCCTGATTCTGCTGGCTGTCCTGGTCCCCGGGGCTGCAGGTCTCTGCCATCTCTGGCCAGGCTGGGGAGGGGCTTGGAAGGGGGGTTCTGGAGAGGAGGAACTGTGCCTTCCAGGGCTGTCAAAGAGGGGCTGGTCTGGCCAGCTGGGGCTGGGAAACTGGTGACGGCGGTGACCAGGCATCAGTCACTGGGCCCAGGGCACATTCCTGTCCCCTTCCAGATTCAGGAGGCAGGCAGGAGTGGGGAAGAGACCAAGGCTTTGGACAGGGGTGGGGTTGGGAGCTGCCCTCTCCTAGCACCCCTGCATCTGGAGGCTTGGAGGAGTACCCAGCTTCTGCAGCCCAAGCCTGCCACCTGGTGGTCATACGGGCAAAGACTCGTGTTCCGCAAACAGACCACAGAGTGGAAGGGACTCTTCATCCTTAGAGAGGACCCCCAGGGGTGGAGTGGGGTGGCCGATCTGTTGGCGAGAAAGGAATTGATCCTCCCCTGAACTCCTTCCTGGCCCCTTAGCTGACTTCAACATCTCAAGCCTCTCTGGTCTGCTGTCCCCAGTGATGACGGAAAGCCTGCTAGTTGCCTTGCCCCCATGTCACCTCACAGGGGGCAACGCCACACTGACTGTCCGGAGAGCCAATGACAGCAAAGGTCTGCTTCTCGCTCCCAGCACCCCCTAGTGCCCATAGATCCCTTCCCAGGATACTCAGGCATCCCTCCTCCCACTCTCCCTTCCTATTGACCCCCTTTCCCCACCATCCATACTCTAAATACTGCCCTTCTCCTTGGGGCCTTTCGAGGCTTGTCCCTGCCTTTCATCACCAATTTCCCACCCAGTGGTGAGATCTAGCTTCGTGGTGCCTCCGTGCCGCGGACGCAGGGAGCTGGTGAGCGTGGTGGACAGCGGGTCTGGCTTCACGGTCACCCGGCTCAGTGCATACCAGGTGACAAACCTGGCACCAGGAACCAAATACTAGTAAGTACCAGGCCCGGGCCTGGGGCACGGGTGGGAAGGGCTATAGGAAGAGGAGCTGGGCCCTGACTTTGGTGGCGGTGGTGGTGGGATGTGGTGAGTATGGGGGAGAGAATGGGGGCACAGCTACCAGAACAGGCCTCTCCTGGGCACAGCTGTGGAGTGGGAGGCCTGGACTCCCTCATACTCTAAGTCCTGGACACTGACTGAGGATTCTCTCCTCTCCCGAACCTCACCGCAAAAGCATTTCCTACCTCGTGACAAAGGGGGCATCCACCGAGTCCAGCAGAGAAATCCCAATGTCCACATTTCCTCGTGAGTAACGTCTCAGGGCCCCAGAGCCTTCCCTGGCCCCTCTTGCCCCATCCCCCACCTGCCCCTTCCTTCCTCTATCCTCACACTGAGCCCCTGGCATTTTAAGTGGCTGCTGACACATTTCCCCGCACCGCTAAACTTTGTGGGTAGTGACCGTGTCCGATTAATTTCTGAATCCTCGGTGCCTCACATAGGAGATGCTTCATAAATGTTTATCTAATGATTCGTTGGTTGGTTGGATGAATACACGGATGAGGGGATGGCTGGCTGGATGAATGGATGAAGGGCTGGGCTGGGAGCCTTGGGCAGGGTGGGGGCCCTTCCTGCCTAGAACTGCCTCCCTCCTCTCTTCTGACAGGAAGGAAGGCAGAATCCATTGGGCTGGCAATGGCCCGGACAGGGGGCATGGTGGTCATCACGGTGCTGCTCTCGGTCGCTATGTTCCTGCTGGTTCTGGGCTTGATCATTGCCCTAGCACTGGCTGCCCGAAAGTGAGGAGGACAGCCCCGGGGAGCAGGCAGCAAGTCCAAGGCACTGTCTGTGTTCTCAGCCCGGGGCTCTGCGTCTGCTCTTATCTCCACTGCTGAGAAGACGGCCTGCTCCCAGGCCACAGGCACCAGGCCTGGGATCCTTCAGTGCCATCACCTCCCCTCCCTTCTCCACTACAGCCCTCTCCTCCCTCCGTCCCCTCCTCATCCCCTAAGGTGTCCCCTTGGCCCAACACTCCCTATTACTGCCCTCACCCCACTCCTGTCAGAATTGGTTTTTCTCCCATTTCACCTCTTTAACCACTCTACCCCTGACAGACAGGAATTTTTCCCTCCCCCAGTGAATTTAGCCCCTACAATAAAGCCTGATGCCACGTTGCTGTGTGTGTTTCTCTTCAATGGGCTCCACTTTGGGCTTCCCCAGTGGCTCAGCTGCTAAAGAATCCACCCACAATGTGGGAGACCTGGGTTTGATCCCTGGGTTGGGAAGATCCTCTGGAGAAGGGAACGGTTACCCGCTCCAGTATCCTGGCCTGGAGAATTCCATGGACTGTATGTCCATAGGGTCGCAAAGAGTCAGACACGACTGAGCAACTTTCACTTAACTTTCACTATGGGCAAACGTATAGAATCTATGTCCAGGCTGCGGCTGCTCCCAGTCCTCTCTCTGCCCTGGAACCCCAAAGTTACTTTTCCCAGGAAGTAGGAAGGTGTGGATGAGATAAGAATCCAAGAGTCAGAGTTCTCAGACCCACACCTGGACTGTGGGTTTTATACCATCCAAGGGCCTTGGGGTGGGAGTGAAGCCGAGGCTGGTCCACCACATGGGACCCAGAGGCCTGAGGGCCTTTGTGAAAGCCAGGAGACCAAGGAGAAGTGCTGCAGAAAGAGAGGCTCTGACCAAAAAACAACCCAGAGGGCCAGGACTTCCCTGGTGGTCCAGTGGTTAAGAATCTGCCTTCCAATGCAGGGGGAGCTGGTTCAATCCCTGGGGGGACTAAGATCCCACAACTAGAGAAGTCCAAGCACCATAATTACTGAGCCCAAGCACTCTAGAGCCTGTGCTCTGCAACTAGAGAAAGCCCTGGCTTTCTTCATCATGATGAATAACCAGCACAGTGAAGGGAAAAAAGCCAGAAGGCTACCAGAGTGAAACCCAAGGACAGGATGCTGGGGATGGGGCAGGGAGCGGGGAAGAGGGGTTACAATTACAGGGGGAGTGAAGAACAGGCTAAAGGGCACTAGGAGAAGAGAGAAGAAGTGGAACACCCTGCCAGAGGGTGCAAAAGTGGTACTGTGAGTAACCAAGGGGAAAGAGTGGGAGTGGTCACTTGTGTTCTCTCCAGTATGTTATTCCTTCTAAGGATCAGTGATCTTTGCCTTGCTCTTAGGGTAAAGACCAAAATTTTTGTGGTGACTTTCAAGGCCAGCCCGGTGTCTGTCCCCTAACTACCCCTCAGCTCTCACTATATCCCTTCTAATGTCCTGCGTTCCCTCTTGCCTCGAGGCCTTTGCACAGACTCTTCTTTAAGCCTGTGTGCGTGCTAAGTCGCTTCAGTCATGTCTGACTCTTTGCAACCCCATGGACTGTAGCCCACAAGGCTCCTCTGTCCATGGGATTGTCCAGGCAAGAATACTGGGGTGAGTTGCCATTTCCTGTTCCAGGGGGTCTTCCCAATTCAGGGAAGACTTCCGTCACCCACATTGCAGGCAGAGTCTTTATCATCTGAGCCACACAGAAGCCCCTTCCTTAGGCCTACGCTGCTTTTAAGACCACCCCCCCCCTCAATTCCATTCTATTTGCATAGTTAACCCAGCTTCTCCAGGGAAGGCTTCTCTGACCTCCACCCCACCATTAGGTTGGGTTCTCCCATTTTGTCTTTCATGGCGTTACTATTGTTTATTACTATGTTTATGTGATTATTCAGTGGTCTTCCCTCCAGACTTTATGTTCCCTGAGAGTTGTCTCTTTGCTCCCAAGGGCCTATAGTACCTTTGTGGTGCCTGGGACATGGTGGATATTCAATACATATTGTAGAACAAGTGAGCAAATGGATGAATCAACAAGCCCCTGAAGAGAAGGTGAGGGCTAGGAAAAGTGCCAAAAATTCTGAAAATGCAATAATAAATGACACAGAGCTAGAAGATCCTGGAGAGGGAGGCAATGGAAGAGAAGAACAACAGCACTAATAATTCCACAAACACTAACTTAGCATTTATTGTGTGCCAGGTGCGAGAAATAAACTGTGAAAAGACACTCTTCCTCCCTTATGGAACTTACAGAGAATTTAGGGGAAGAGAGATTCCCCGAAGTGTGAACAGGTAAATAAAATTTCAATAAGTGTCATGATAGATGACAGGAGGTGAACACGGGACCCTCCTTAGTTTGGGTGGGTCCAGCTCCCCTGAGGCCTGAAGTCAGGAACGAGGGTCAGGGAGAATCCATCAGGTCCTTCTTCCCATCCTAACTGGACCAGCCAAGGGAGGTATGGTGCCCACTCTTCTTGTATTGTGGGCAGAGCATCAGCTGTCCTTGTTGTTCAGTAGCTAAGTCTTGTTGACTCTTTGCAACCCCATGAAGTGCAGCATGCCAGGCTCCTCTGTCTTCCACTATCTCCTGGAGTTTCCTCAAATTCAGGTCCATTGAGTCTGGGAGGCTATCTAACCATCTCATCCTCTGCTGCCTGCTTCTCCTTTTGACTTCAATCTTTCTTCAATCTTTCAGGGTGTTTTTCGAGTTGGCCCTTCGTATCAGGTGACCAATGGTGGTAAAGAATCTGCCTGTCAAGCCGGAGACCCTGGGTTGGGAAGATCCCCTGGAGAAGGAAATGACAACCCGCTCCAGTATTCTTGCCTGGGAAATCCCATGGACAGAGGAGCCCAGCAGGCCACAATCCATGGGGTCCCAAAAGAGTTGAACACGATTTAGCGACTCAGCAACAACAACAAGAGCACCAGACAGGGAACCAAACTGTGCCACACATTAGAATCATCCAGGAGATTGGAGAAGGAAATGGCAACCCACTCCAGTGTTCTTGCCTGGAGAATCTCAGGGACGCGGGAGCCTGGTGGGCTGCCGTCTATGGGGTCTCACAGAGTCAGACACGACTGAAGCGATTTAGCAGCAGGAGACTTTTAAAAATCCCAACACTCAGGCCATATCCTACACCAGAATCAGAATGACTGAGGGTGGGAGTCAGGCATTAGTACTTTTTAAAGATCCCCAGGGGATTCCAACATGCAGCAAAGTTTGGAAATTACTGATAGATACATTATTTATTTATTAATTTTCAGTTTCCCTCCTGCCTGTGCTCTGCTTCTAGAGTTCTGTCAAATGGATGTGGGTAGGGGGATGATACAAACATTTTTAAAACCATGATCATCACCATACACATGGACATCACCAGATGGTCAACACCGAAATCAGACTGATTATATTCTTTGCAGCCAAAGATGGAGAAGCTCTATACAGTCAGCAAAAACAAGACCGGGAGCTGACTGTGGCTCAGATCATGAGCTCCTTATTGCCAAATTCAGACTTAAATTGAAGAAAGTAGGGAAAACCGCTAGACCATTCGGTTCAGTTCAGTTCAGTCGCTCAGTCGTGTCCGACTCATTGTGACCCCATGAATCGCAGCACGCCAGGCCTCCCTGTCCATCACCATCTCCCAGAGTTCACTCAAACTCATGTCCATCGAGTCAGTGATGCCATCCAGCCATCTCATCCTCTGTCATCCTCTGTTCTACTTGCCCCCAATCCCTCCCAGCATCAGGGTCTTATCCAATGAGTCAACTCTTCGCATGAGGTGGCCAAAGTATTGGAGTTTCAGCGTTAGCATCAGTCCTTCCAAAGAAATCCCAGGGCTGATTTCCTTCAGAATGGACTGGTTGGATCTCCTTGCAGTCCAAGGGACTCTCAAGAGTCTTCTCCAACACCACAGTTCAAAAGGATCAATTCTTCAGTGCTCAGCTTTCTTCACAGTCCAACTCTCACATCCATACATGACCACAGGAAAAACCATAGCTTTGACTAGACGGACCTTTGTTGGCAAAGTAATATCTCTGCTTTTCAATACGCTATCAGGTATGACCTAAATCAAATCTCTTATGATTATACAGTGGAAGTGAGAAATAGATTTAAGGGACTAGATCTGATAGACAGAGTACCTGATGAACTATGGACAGAGGTTCCTGACACTGTACAGGAGATAGGGATCAAGACCATCCCCATGGAAAAGAAATGCAAAAAAGCAAAATGGCTATCTGAGGAGGCCTTACAAATAGCTGTGAAAAGAAGAGAAGCAAAAAGCAAAGGGGAAAAGGAAAGATATTCCCATTTGAATGCAGAGTTCCAAAGAATAGCAAGGAGAGATAACAAAGCCTTCCTTAGCGATCAATGCAAAGACATAGAGGAAAACAACAGAATGGGAAAGACTAGAAATCTCTTCAAGAAAATTAGAGATACCAAGGGAACATTTCATACAAAGACGGGCTCGATAAAAGACAGAAATGGTATGGATCTAACAGAAGCAGAAGATATTAAGAAGAGGTGGCAAGAATACATAGAACTGTACAAAAAAGAGCTTCAGGACCCAGATAATCACGATGGTGTGATCACTCACTCACCTAGAGCCGGACATCCTGGAATGTGAAGTCAAGTGGGCCTTAGAAAGCATCACTACGAACAAAGCTAGTGGAGGTGATGGAATTCCAGTTGAGCTATTTCAAATCCTGAAAGATGATGCTGTGAAAGTGCTACACTCAATATGCCAGCAAATTTGGAAAACTCAGCAGTGGCCACAGGACTGGAAAAGGTCAGTTTTCATTCCAATCCCAAAGAAAGGCAATGCCAAAGAATGCTCAAACTACCGCACAATTGCATTCATCTCGCATGCTAGTAAAGTAATGCTCAAAATTCTCCAAGCCAGCCTTCAGCAATACGTGAACCGTGAACTTCCAGATGTTCAAGCTGGTTTTAGAAAAGGCAGAGGAACCAGAGATCAAATTGCCAACATCTGCTGGATCATGGAAAAAGCAAGAGAGTTCTAGAAAAACATCTATTTCTGCTTTATTGACTATGCCAAAGCCTTTGACTGTGTGGGTCACAATAAACTGTAGAAAATTCTGAAAGAGATGGGAATACCAGACCACCTGACCTGCCTCTTGAGAAACCTATATGCAGGTCAGGAAGAACTGGACATGGAACAACAGACTGGTTCCAAATAGGAAAAGGAGTATATTGTCACCCTGCTTATTTAACTTCTATGCAGAGTACATCATGAGAAATGCTGGGCTGGAAGAAGCACAAGCTGGAATCAAGATTGCCGGGAGAAATATCAATAACCTCAGATATGCAGATGAGACCACCCTTATGGCAGAAAGTGAGGAGGAACTAAAAAGCCTCTTGATGAAAGTGAAAGTGGAGAGTGAAAAAGTTGGCTTAAAGCTCAACATTCAGAAAAATATCATGGCATCTGGTCCCATCACTTCATAGGAAATAGATAGGGAAACACTGGAAACAGTGTCAGACTTTATTTTGGGGGGCTCCAAAATCACTGCAGATGGTGACTGCAGCCATGAAATTAAAAGACGCTTACTCCTTGGAAGGAAAGTTATGACCAACCTAGATAGCATATTCAAAAGCAGAGATATTACTTTGCCAACAAAGGTCTGTCTAGTCAAGGCTATGGTTTTTCCAGTGGTCGTGTATGGATGTGAGAGTTGGACTGTGAAGAAGGCTGAGCAGCAAAGAATTGATGCTTTTGAACTGTGGTGTTGGAGAAGACTCTTGAGAGTCCCTTGGACTGCAAGGAGATCCAACCGGTCCATCCTAAAGGAGACTAGTCCTGGGTGTTCACTGGCAGGACTGATGCTAAAGCTGAAACTCCAATACTTTGGCCACCTCATGCGAAGAGTTGACTCATTGGAAAAGACCCTGATGCTGGGAGGGATTGGGGGCAGGAAAAGGGGACAACAGAGATGAGATGGCTAGATGGCATCACAGACTTGATGCACATGGGTTTTGGTGAACTCCGGGAGATGGTGATGGACAGGGAGGCCTGGCGTGCTGGGATTCATGGAGTCACAAAGAGTTGGACGTGACTGAGCAACTGAACTGAACTGAAAATCATGTTAATACAAACATAAAGGGCTTCCCTGGTGGTTCAGATAGTAAAGAATTCGCCTGCAGTGCAAGAGACCTGGGTTTGATCCTTGGGTAGGGAAGATGCCCTGGAGGAGGGCAAGGCAACCCAGTCCAGTATTCTTGCCTGCAGAATCCCCATGGACAGAGGAGCCTGGCAGGCTCTAGTGCATGGGGTTGCAGGGAGTCAGACATGACTGAACGACTAAGCACAGCACAGCACATTCATTATTTGCTTCCCTGGTGACTCGGTGGTAAATAATCTGCCTGCCAATGCAGGAGATGCAGGTTTAATCCCTGGGTCAGGAAGATCCCCTGGAGAAGGAAGTGGCAACCTACTCCAGCATTCTTGCCTGGAGAATCCCCATGGACAAAGGAGCCTGTTGCACTACAGTCAGTCCATGGGGTGGCAAAGAATCGGACACCACTGAGTGACAAAGCACACAATACAAACTTAAAATTTACGACTTTAACCATCTTTAAAATACATCTGTTGGGTGCCTCGGGTCTTAGTTGCAGCCCAGGGGATCTTTTGTGAGCTCTTCACTGAGGCATGTGGGTTTCTCTCTAGTTGCCCCAGGGATGTGGGATCTTAGGTTCCCAACCAGGGATGCAACTCAAGTCCCCTACATTACAAGGCAGATTCTTACCATGAAAGTCCCTGTTTTTACATTTTAAATACTGTGAATAGGCAGTCTTGAACATGGGTATAAAGATATCTATCCAAACCTCTGATTCCAGTTCTTCAGGGTATTAACCAAGAAATGAGACAGCTAGATCATAGAATAATTCTTTTATTTTTTTCTTTTTTTTTTTGAGAGCCTGCACCATTTTACATTCCCACCAGTAATTCACAAGGATTCCAATTTCTCCACATCCTAGTCAACACTTGTTATTTCCTGTATTTTCTTTGTTTAGTTTTATAATAGCCATCCCAATGGATACGAAGTAGTATTTCATTGTGGTTTTTATTTGCATTTCTCTACTGTTAATGATATAAAAGCACATCTTTTCATGTGCTTATTGGACATCTGTATTTCTTCTCTGGAGAAATGTCTATTCAAGTCCTTTGCCCATTTTTAAACTGGGTTGTTTGGATTTTTTGATGATTTGTGGGATTTCTTTATACATTCTGGGTGTTAACCTCATCAGAGATATGATTTACATGATATTAACATTTTCAAATGATACATTAATTTAAAAGGGGCTATAAAACGGTAGATGCATTACAATAACTTTTTATATAAAACAAAATGAAACACAGGAAAAAGATTGGAATACTATACATCAGAATGTAATTAATTATTATCTCTTGTGGATAACAAGAATGATTTTTGTTTTCTTGTGTTTTTCTTTGTGCTTTCTATATTTCCAAGTTTTCTGTATCAGGCATGTATTATTTTTATAACTAGGGAAATTATCATAAAATTACTGTTATTATTGATATTAAAGGTAGGGTGCCAGTAAATTTTTTAAAAGTTGTTGTTTTCACCATAGTTAAAACAACATTTATTGAGGGTCTCCTACATGCCAGGTACTACTCTCAAAGTTTCCAGTCTAGTAAGCAAGCAACTGGCAACACAGTACAGGGTAGATGGGCTCTGATGGGAAAACCCAGAATGCACAAAGAGGGGGCTGCCTCACCCTCTGGCCAAATATGAATAATTTAAGGATAAAACAAATACAGTACTGAATTATAATCCACTCTGTAACATACGATTTCCTTGGTGGCTCAGACGGTAAAGCGTCTGCCTACAATGTGGGAGACCCGGGTTTGATCCCTGGGTTGGGAAGATCCCCTGGAGAAGGAAATGGCAATCCACTCCAGTATTCTTGCCTGGAAAATCCCATGGATGGAGGAGCCTGGTAGGCTACAGTCCACAGGGCTGCAAAGAGTCCCGACTTCACTTTCACTTTTCACTTTCTGTAACATAAGAATCAATCCTTTGAGTCCATACTGATAACAAACAAATACGTGATAAAGAAAAGTTCTTCTTTACCAAAGAATGTGCTGTGCTGTGCTTAGTCACGTCTGACTCTTCTGTAACCCCATGAACTGTAGCCCGCTCTGGTTCCTCTCTGTCCATGAGATTTTCTAGGCAAGAATACTGGAGTGGGTTGCCATTTCCTTCTCCAGGGGATCTTCCTGATCCAAGGATTGAACCTGCACCTCCTGCATTGGTAGGTGGATTCTTTATCACTTCGACACCAGGGAAGCTCTTACAAAAGAATGCCAACTAAAATAAATGGAGATAGAACGATAGATTTAGAAAAATCAGGGAACTCCCTGGCAGTCCAGCAGTTAGGACGCAGTGCTTTCACTGTCATAGTCAGGGAACTAAGGTCCCACAAGATTGGAGGTGCAGTCAAAAATATATATATAAAATAAAATCATTTCACACGCATCATAGTAATGATTGATTTAGGCAAGAATCATAAATGGACACTAGAATTAGTGGGTACAAATTTGATGAGAAACAAGGTTTTAGATCACTTTAATATATGTCCCCACAAATTGCTTACTAATTACAAAAGAGAGAAAAAAAAAAGGTACCTTCACAGTTGAAAAACATAATGGATACCACTAATAATGAGACAAACCAACATCACGGGTCTCTTAATGTGATGTACTAATAAGGAAACATCTCTTCTCTGACATTCTGGCCAAAATTACATAATCTAGTTATGAGGAAACAGGAACCTAAACTAAAAGACATTCTACAGAATAAATGGCCTGTACTCTTCAAAATGCCAATGTTATGAAAGATTTAAGTCTGAGAAATTACTCCAGATTAGAGGCTAAAGAGACATAAAAATTAAATGCCTTGCATGATCCTGAAATGGATTCTCGATAATAAAGCAAAGTCATATAAAGCACATTATTGGAGCAATTGGTGAAATTTGAATAGGATCTGTATTTTAAATACAGTATTGAATCCATAAGGGCTTCCTTGGTAGCTCAGCTGGTAAAGAATCTGCCTGCAATGCGGGAGACCTGGGTTCGATCCCTGGGTTGGGAAGATCCCCTGGAGAAGGGAATGCTATCCACTCCAGTATTCTGGCCTGGGTCACAGAGTCAGACACAGCTGCACTCCTCTCTGCGATGGCCCACACTCTGTCTTTGGAGTGTGCTTCTCTCTGAATCTGAATAAATCTACTCCTTACCTATCAAAACAAAACAAACAAAAAGAGATTTGGACACGATTGAGTCACTTTCACTTTCATTGAATCCTTGTTAAGTTTTTTAATTTTCTCATTTCTGATTTTCTGGTTATATAAACCAATATCTTGGTTTTCAGGAAATACACACTTAAGTATTTATGGGTAAAGGGGCAGGATGTCAGCAAATCACTCTTGAGTAGTTCAGAAAAAGATAATGTATGTCTTACACAGAGAGAAAAACAAAAATGTGATAAAAAGTTAATAATTGGTATAATTGGTTAGAGGACTTAACCAATTAGGTATACTGGAATTTTTTTATCGCTGTCTTGGGACTTTTCTGTAAATTTGAAAGTATGAAAAACAAAATTTAAGAATCACCATTCCAAAAAAATGACATAAAATAATAAAAACCACCATTTAATTCCATCTCCACTTTACACTTACAGATGCGATCTTGGATAAACCATGAAATCCTCCAAACTTCTAGAAAGTAGCTACTAATACCATCACAGGATCATTCTTGATTGGTAGAATGATTTACCAAATAAAAAAAGAGCTTGGGGTAAATGTAGAGGGGAAACAGCGCCTGGGATCCCTCCCTTCTGAATCCCCAAGGTCCCCAAACCCCAAAGTGAAAGCGTGAGGGGTTGTGGAAAAGGCGGGGTGGGGGGGCGCTCAGTATAGGCCCGAGAGGTCGAGGGTGTCAAATGAGGCACACCTGAGCGGGCTCCACTCAAGTCAATCAGCACCAGGGGATTTAAGAACGTGCCTCCCAGGCCTCAGCCTCAGTCTCTCCCGACTCTCTCACCCTGTGCTGGCTGGCCCTCCTCTCCTAACCGTGGACCTGAAACTGCAGCACGTCGACTTCTGGGCCAGCCTCCATGGCCAGGTCCCGGGGCTGCTGGACTGGGACATGGGGAACGAGTCCTTTCTGGCCTTCGCCACGTCGCACCTGCCCTTAGCCGAACAGAACCGTGAGTGTCCTGGACGGGGTCGTGGGGGATGGGCGCGCCACGACGGCTGAGGGGGGCGCTCATGGGCGCGCCAGGCCCGAGGCTCCGGCGCTTGGACCTCCTCCCCGCCCGCCCTCACGGGCCCCGTTACGATGTTGCGATTCTGGACTCCTTGCCCCCTTTGCTGCGCCCCTGCCCCGCCCCTACTTTTCCCAAGAGGCGAGGGGGCCCCATCCTCGACTGGAAGCCCACGGAAGGCAGGGGCCTGCCCGAACACTGCTTTTCCACCCTCGTTCACGGGCGCCGTCGCAAAACTTTTAGGTCTCTTTTCAGCCTTTTCTCCGTGGCGCCCAGGCCGTTTGGGCCCACTACTGATTTCGATCATCTTTCTCTTTAAAAAGATTTTTAAAATCAATTTTGTCTGTGGCCGTATCGCCCTCTTAATACATTGTCTGACACCTAGAGTCGCTCAGTATTTGCTGAATGGGTAGTTGACCGTTGTCTTTAAATTTTTTTTTTTTTTTAGTTTGGGGGTTCTCGGGTGTTTCTCAGGTATTGAGAGTTGAGGTAATTGCTTACTACATTCTTGATATATGACTGCCATCTATTTGGGCAGAGTAGTTGGATTAACTCATTTTCTTCCTTCAGTCCCCACCCTCTTTCCTCACTTCCCACACTCCCAATCCATTTAATGTCTTTATAGACAAACGTATCTTTGAAAACTGTTTAGCATTATTTTGCTTTTATAGGTAACCTTACTATACATAAATACTCTTTGCGTCCCCCCATTCACATTGTTTTTGAGAGTAATTTGGGGTTGCTAAATGAAGATCTGATTCATCATTTCTGATAGCTGTGTGATATTCTATCATCTGCATATATTATCTTTTTGTATTTTAATTTTCCTTACTGACGGAGACACAAACTCCATTGGAACTCCTTGTCACCATGAGTAATGCTGAACATTCCTGTGTCTTGATTCAAGAAATATTTACTTATCAGGTGACTTCTCTGGTGGTCTAGTGGTTAAGATTCCACAATTCAGGGGGCCCAGGTTCAATCCCTGGTTACTAAGATCCTGCATGCCACAGGCATGGCCAAAAAAAAGAGAAATATTAATTGAGCACCTCCAATTTTCCCAGGCACTATTCTGGACACTCTTGATACACCATGAGCAAAAGAGACAACTCTTCATGGAGCTGATATTCTACTGAGACCACACAGACAGTTTATATTAATATGTATATACACACACACATGGTGTGTGTGTGTGTGTGTGTGTGTGTATGGGTGTATATATATATATATATATATTATATATATTAGTCGCGGCATGTGGGATATAGTTCCCTGACCAGGGATTGAACTGGGGTCCCTTGCATGGGGAGCACCAAGTGTTAGCCAATGGATCACCACTGGACCACCAGGGTAGTCCCAGGAACATATTTGAGCACAGCTGAAGGAGGTGAGATGGTGAGCTAGACCATACTTAAGAGGAAAAGTTTCTCAAGCAGGAGAAATAGCTCATGTAAAAAGCCCTCAGAAAGAAATATGCCTGGAGTGTTTGAGGAACTCGTAAAGAGGCTAGTGAGGCTGGATCAAGGTAAATAAAGAGAAGAGTTCAGAGGGTGTGGAGCGTGGAGCAGAGGTCAGGAAGAGCCCTCTTCCCCTCTCAGGACATTAGCGTTGACTCAGTAAGATTAGTACGGTTGACAAAGTTTAGAACAGTGGAGTGACCTGATTGCCAATATAGTGAGTGACCTGTGCCATTACATAGGGTGTTTATACTGAGTTTAATGTCCTGCCATCACTGTCAAGATTTTTAATAATTTTTGAACAAGGAACCCTACATTTGACTCCCCTGGTGGCTCAGAGGGTAAAGGGTCTACCTACAATGCAGGAAACCCGGGTTCAAACACTGGGTCGTGAAGATCTCCTGGAGAAGGAAATGGTAACCCACTCCAGTATTCTTGGCTGGAAAATCCCACGGATGGAGGAGCCTGGCAGGCTACCGTCCATGGGGTCACAAATAGTCAGACATGACTGAGCGACTTCACTTTCACTTTGCACTTGCAGATTACACAGCTTATCCTGAATGATCTATAGTCTGAAAAGATCATTGTGGCTGCTGGGTTGAAGTGTAGAGAGACTGGGAACCAGGCAACTATTTAGGAGGCTATAGTAGTAATCCAGACAAGAGCTGATGGTGGACTGGACCACCAGGGTGGTGGTGGAGGATGTGGTGAGAAGGAACCAGCTGGATTCTCTTGATGGGTTGGATGTATTATGTAAAAAAAAAAAAAAAGATTAGAGGATGACTCTTCCAGAGCTTTTGGCTGACCAGGCTCAAGGATTGAGTTGTCTTGTACGGAGATGTGGAAGATCTGGGGAGGAAAACCAGGAATTCTGTTCTTTACTATGCCAAGGTTGAGATATTTCTTAGATATCCAAGTAGAAATATTGAGTAAGCTGGTAGATATGTTTTAATTGTGGAGAGAGAGAGGAATTTTGAAAGTCCTTGATACACATGTGGCATTTAAGGGGAGAAAATAGAGTGAGCCCTAGGGGGCATTCCATTCTAAAGAGATTGGAGAGAAGAGAGATAACCAACAAAAACTGAGGAAATGAGGAAATGACCATTGAGAATCAAAACTGAGATTGTCTTTTCCTGGAAACCAAATGAAGAAAGTGTTTCAAAGAAGGAGTGGTTACAGGAGAGATCAGATCAGGGATGGGCTGACTTGGAGTTATCAAAGCAGAGTCTTGATAATATGGTTTTGGTGGAGTGCAACCTTAAGCATTGTGGTTTCGGGGGAGTGGTGGAGGAGTCTGATTGGCAAGGATATAAGAGTGGAAGGGAGGGGAAGTAAAGACGGAAAATACAGACAATTTTTTCAAGGAGTTCTGCCTCAAAAGCAAGCAAAAATGGAGTACTGGCCTGGCACAGAAAGTGGGAACAAGAATTCTTGTTTGTTAATATTCATATTTATTTATTTGACTTCACTGGGTCTTAGTTGCAGTTTGCGAGATCTTTGGCCTTTGTTGACACATGCAGGATCTGTAGTTGCAGCATTTGGGATCTGGTTACCTGACCAGGGATCAAACCCAGCCGCTTGCATTGGGAGCGTGAAGTCTTAAACACTGGACCACCAGGGAAGTCCCAACAAGTTCTTCTTTTTAATAAGATCAGAGAATTAACAGCATATTTGAATGCTGATATGGTCCAGAGACAGAAATTAATAACAGAAAAGAGTTGTTGCTCTTGCTGTTCAGTTGCTAAATCATGTCCAGCTCTTTGCGATCCCATGGACTGCAGCACGTGAGACTCCTCTGTCCTTCACTATCTCCCAGAGTTTGCTCAAACTCATGTCCATTGAGTTGGTGATGCCATCCAACCATGTCATCCTCTGTCTCCCTCTTCTCCTCTTGCCTTCAATCTTTCCCAGCATCAGGAAAGAGAGGAGACAGGAATTCCCTGGCAGTCCAGTTTTTTGGACTCAGCACTTTCACTGCCAGGGCTGGATTTGCCCACTGGTCAGGAAACTGAGATCCCACAAACCTCTAAGAACTCCCCGCTGACAAAAAAAAAAAAAAAATAGGTACATTGTGTATGCTTGAGGAGGCACAGAGCCACCTGTGTTAGAGCAAGGACAGAAGAGACAGAGACCTTATCCTTTGATCCGCTGAGATTACCAGTCTGTTGATCCTGTCACCATTTTTCTTGCTCTCAAAGAGTGGAGTTAGGAAGTCCTCTCTTTAACCTGGAATCCCGCAGTCAAACACAATCACTCTCTTGCGTACACCGTCAATTCCTTTGGCTCTGGAACACTTGCTACGTCAAACCACAACCCTGATTAAATCCAGCTCTTCCAAACCAGTGCTCCAAAGCCGTAGATCAGTGGATTGGTGTTATCACTGGTATCAAAAGATGGTTGGGGTTGAGAAGAAGATGGCTGGAAAGGGGAGGTGATGCAACCCTTTTACAGGGTGCAGCAATGAGGTTATGGAGAGGTTGCAGTTACTGGTTCAGGTTATTACAATGAGAAGGACTGTTTATCTTGGGATGGAAGGCAAAATTTGGGGAGCAGACGAATTCAAAAAACTTCGAGGCCAGGGTCTTTGGAGAATCATCTATGTATCAGTTGAAATAGCCAAGATTTAAGGCAGGAGTAGCTTTAGTGACTGTGAGCCAGGAGCTAAATTTCTCTAAATGAGTGGACCAGAGTTTGGTAGATGATGGCAACAGTGAAGATTAGTGTATAAATTCCTCTGTTAACTAGAATAGACACACCCAGTGGCAGACAGTAATCTATAGTGCTGCTTGATTATTCTTCACCTGTACCAGTTGCTATTCAGATCTGCAGTGTAATAAAGGATCTGGTTTTACTGCATCTTTGCCAATGCTTTTTTTTTGCCTGTCTTTATAATTCTTGTCAGTTCCATGTAAAGTATTATCTCATTCTTTCATTGTGTTCCTCTGACGAGTGAGGTTGAGCGTCTTCAGGTATCCCCTCCTTCTGAATACTGATTCGTATCTTTTACCCACAAACAGGTTTGTCTTAGCTTTTTATTTTTTGATTTGTAGGAGTTGTCTGTCAGAGAATTGAGAGTTTGGGAGATTATTTTTTTTCTGGTTTCTTATCTATTGATTTTTTTTCCCTTGTGAGTTTTACTGTGCAGACCCTGCTAATTTATGTGTTATAATATCTGCATTAAATGTATAGGTTAATTTGAGAATAATTGGCAGCTTTATTATTGTTTTTTAGTTGCTAAGTAGTGTCTGACTCTTTTGCGACCCCATGGACTATAGCCTGCTCTGACTTCTCTGTCCATGAGACTTCTCAGGCAAGAATACTGGAATGGGTTATCTTACCAACCCAGGGATTGAACCCTCATCTCCTGCATTGGCAGATAGTTTCTTAGCACTGTGCCACCTGGGAAGCCAGTTGGCATCTTTATAATATGTATTATATGTCTTACTTTATTGAAGTCTTTTAGGTCTTCAAATAGTAATTACATTTTTTTCACATAAAGGTCCACATTATAACTTTGATTGCTATTGTAAACAGCATCTTTTTGGAAAAAATTGTATTTTCCAGTTTTTAATGCTGGTATAGAGGAACAGTGGTGATTAGTATGTTGCTCTTATATCTATCAAACCTGCTGGACTCTTATTAGTTCTAATAATTTTTATTACTATATCAATTTTATATAGTTTTCTATGCTAATCTGTTTTCCCTGTAAATGATTATAGTTTTCCTTTTTCTTTATTACATCTCTTACTACTTTTTCCTTTCTAGAGACTGAGCTTTCCAATAAGTATATCATCATTTCCCAGACACAGACCTAGATTCTTCTGTAATATGACACTCATGGGGACAATGAGGGAGACAAAAGCAGTTCCCCCTAACTGGACCAGAAGCCAGATTCATACCACACAGCTAGCTCTAATATATACCTGATTTACTCTGATGAGCCTACCATGTATCCATTCATTAATTTAAATTGAGCTCCTCCTATGTCCCAGGCAGTGAGGGAAACAGACCTGGAGACAGACTCTAAGCAAGCAGTTAGAATAAAATGTGTGCTATGTGAGTGTTTGGACAGATAGTCAGAGAAGGCTGCTTTAGAAAGATGTTTAAACAGACTTGATGGGTGAGTAGCAATTAATGAGGCAAGCAGGAAGAGGGCTTCCAGGAAAAAGGGAACAGCTTATGGGAAGACCTAGGATCTTCCTCGATAAGGTCTGTTGGAGATGGGTGGAGAGCCTGGAGCCAGGGCGTTATGGACTATCTTAGACTTCCCTGGTGGCTCAGACTGTAAAGCATCTGTCTACAATGCGGGAGACCCGGGTTTGAGCCCTGGGTTGGGAAGATTCCCTGGAGAAGGAAATGGCAACCTACTCCAGTACTATTGCCTGGAAAATCCCACGGACAGAGGAACCTGGTAGGCTACAGTCTACGGGGTTGCAGAGAGTCTGACACAACTGAGTGAGCCTGAGAGCCTGGAGCCAGGGCCTTATAGGCTATCTTAAGGAATTTAGATTTGGCCCAATGGCAATGGAAAGCCATCCAAAGGTTTACAGTGAAGGGTGGAAAATTGGATTAACATTTTAGGAGATCACTCAAAACTGCAATTGTTCAGTTGCTCAGTTGTGTCCAACTCTTTAGTACCTCTGGACTGCAGCATGCCAGGCTTCCTTGTCTTTCTCTCTCTCCTGGAGTTTGCTCAAACTCCTGTCCATTGAGTGGATGATGCCATCCACCCATCTCATCTTCTGTCGCCCCCTTCTCCTTATGCCCTCGATCTTTCCCAGCATCAGGGTCTTTTCCAATGAGTTGGCTCAAAACTGCAATATGATAAGTTAAAGAAAAGGTAAACAGAACTTTTAGGTTACAGGCTTGGACTGGGATGGTAGAACTTGGTGATTGATTGGGTGTGGCTCTAGAGGAAAGAGGAGACAAGAATGATTTCCACCCACAGACACAGAAAACAAGCTTATGGTTACCAAAAGGGAAGTGAGGGGAGGGATAAATTAGGAGTTTGGGATTAACAGATACATATTACTATATATAAAATAGATAACCAACAAGGACCTCCTGTACAGCACAGGGAACTATATTCAGTATCTTGTAATAACCTATAATGGAAAAGAATCTGAAAAAGAATACATATATATGTGTGGTGTTGTTTAGTCACTAAGTTGTATCTGACTTTTTTGACCTTGTTGACTGTATAGACAGTTATACTTAAGGGCTAGCAGAGAAGTCTAGGCTAGAAATAAAGATATGGAAGCTTTGAGTTTATAGATGGTGACTGACTGAAGTAACAGGCATTAATGAAATGGTTCAAGGACATAATGTAGGGTGAGAAGAATGCAGAGGATAATGAGAAGGTCAGAGAGGTAAGGGGAAACCCATAGAATAAGACATCGCTTCCCAGGCAGGGCCCACAGTCACCTCCCAGGGAGGCTTCAAGGCCCAGGACTCTGGGGCCACAATGGAAATTCTAGGATGTTTTGACTCTCTTTCTTTTTGCCAGTTGCCAGATATAAACTCCGAATAGTTGAGCCACCAATGTTACCTCTGGAAAAAAAACCCAACCCTGATAAAGATGGTGAGTGAAGGGAAGTGACATGGCCCTGTGGCCTGGGTGGGACACCCAAAGTCCTTGAGCTATGGGCCACAGTCTCCTTTTTTCTCTACTGCAGGTCCAGATTTTGAGCCCAACCTGTGGATGTGGGTAGACCCCAACATCATGTTCCCCCCTGGAAAGCTGGAGGTCCCAGAACCCAGTAAGGGGAAGAATCTGACAACCACAGCTCCCTCCCCTCAGCCAGTCCCAAAAGAAGACTTTGCCAAATGTCCGGAGGCCACAGAGGTGGAGTTGCTGTCACCCCCTGGAGACCAGTGTTCCCCTTGGAAGCGGTTTGCCACTTCCCTCAGCAACTGGGAGGTAGGGATTTCTGGGGTGGGCTCTAGGCAGTGGGTGGGCCCAGGGATGACGCAGCAGAGGGCTCTGTTTTCTTAGGACTGACAAAGGGTTAATGGGTTCAGAAATTAGCTGTGCCCCCCGTCTTCTGGGTTGGGGAGAAGCCCAGATGGTGGCCCTGGCCCACCACCCCTTCCTGCCGCCGCACCCCTGGAGTTGAGACCATGGAGTCAGGACCAGTTCCTACTCTGTGCTCCTCCAGCTCACAGAAGAGAAGGAGGCTGAGGACCAGGATGACCGCTCCTCTGTGGCTCTCCCGTCCTCTCACAAACCGGCCCCCCTCCAGAGTCGGAGGCTTCGGCAAGCCAACAGCCAGGAGGGGAGGCTCTGGTCCAGGCCCCCTCTCAATTACTTCCACCTAATTGCACTGGCATTAAGAAACAGTGCCCCCTGTGGCCTCAACGTGCAACAGATCTACAGTTTCACTCGGTATGTGCAGGGGGCCCTGTGAGGAGGGCGAAGGGAGGGGGCAGGGCCCTGCTCTGATACCTTCCAGTTGGCGGGGGCCCTGGGCTGCTGCCTCAGCTCCCCCATATGTATCCCAGAGGATCCCTCTCTGTCCCCAGGCTCTGGTTCCAGGTTGTCCCCGAATATGTGTCCTCACCTCACATAGACAGGATAGCCACCGCCACCCCTCACATCTAAGAGACCCCAACCTTTTTATAGCTTAGTTCTTTTTTTTTTTTTTTTTAAGTTTTTGTTACAATATTGTTTCTGTTTTATGTTTTGGTTTTTTGACCATGAGGAATGTGGGCTCTTAGCTCCCTGATCAGGGATCAAACCTGTTCTACTTGCATTGAAAGGCAAAATCTTTAACCACTGGAGCACTAGGGAAGTCCCTATCTTAGTTCTTCAAAACATATTTTCACCTGCTTCATAAATTCTCTCATCTTCCCTCTCAAGATCCCCCAGCAGTTTCTCACGTTTTCCCTTTGGACTAAACTAATCTGGCACGGCCTGTCCCCCAGGGACCCGGGGAAGCCGAGCTGAGAAAGGATTTACGTTGCTTTCTGACAGTCAGGTACCCATGAGTATGAGTTTTTCAGACCTTTTCCCTTTGTTAGAGTCAGAGTCACAGAATATTAATCCTTAAGAGGTGTCCTCCTTGACCAGGATTCCTCTGACAGGAGCTGTTGGCCTGATTTCAGCTCTGTTCCAGTTGTCAGTCCTGAGCCCTTGGAGGGAGGGAGGAAGGAAAGCGAGCCCGGGAGTGTAGGGGCAGTGCACTGAGTTCAGAGGGTGAGGCTTTTACCAGCTGCGCAGCCACAGGCCTGGTCAGCACAGTGCTTCGTGGGCCAGCTTCTGCTTCACCACCTTGAGAGGAGGGCTGAGGGCTTCTGGCCCCTGGGTGAGAATGTTCTCCAGGAGAGGCATCTCCCAGAAAGACCACCCCTCTCCTTACCATTCCTCCGTGTCCGCAGACAACATTTCCCCTTTTTCCGGACGGCTCCGGAAGGCTGGAAGAATACCGTGCGTCACAATCTCTGTTTCCGAGACAGCTTCGAGAAGGTGCCGGTCAGCATGCAGGGTGGGGTCAGCTCACGGCCCCGATCCTGCCTCTGGAAGTTGACTGACGAGGGACACCGCCGCTTTGCAGAAGAGGCCCGTGCCTTGGCCTCCACCCGGCTGGAAAGGATCCAGCAGTGCATGAGCCAGCCAGGTGTGAGGCCTTGTCACACTCGAGGCCCAGGGGAGGGGACCTGAAGATCCTGACCTGAGGCTGGGTGTGCATGGAAGGAGCCAGGGTCACACCAAGGTGGAGGTTGGGGGGCAGCTTCTGGAGGAAGGGGAGAAGCCAGAGGTGTTCTGAGATGCTGGGGTGGTGCCTGCCTGAGGGGTCCTCACCTACACAAACATGGAACGTGAGGTATCAGGAGCTGAGGCAGAAACAGCTGGCGCTGCTCACAGCCCCGCAGCCTGGGGAAGTGGTGACCACACGATGTGAGAAACATGGTATGGGAGATTTTCTGCAAAAGGGGGCTTTTTCCTCTCTTGGAGACCAGGTGGCATTTGAGCTTGAGAGAGAAGTACGTACGTCATCTGCCGTGAGAGATAGGTCCAGGCTTAGGGAAGAGCAGCTGCAGGGGGCAGACAGATCCCTTTGACTTTCTTCTTTCCTTTCAGATGTGATGTCCTCACTCTTTGACCTTTAGTTCCAAGAACCAGCCATCAGCCCATGCCTTATTAAAGAATCTGCAGCAGCCTGGTGTGTGTGTGTGTGGTCTGAGGATGAGGTAGCACGGGAGGCGCAGGTCAGCTCTGAGGTTGGACATGGGTTGCCCTCAGAGCTGTTGGATGCTCCAGAGGCAATGGGCCGGTTGCCTGGTGTGCAGCAAAGGGAGCCCATACTCTTCTTTCCTCAAAGGAAGAAAATACTTAACCTTGTTCGAGATATCTTTTTTTCTTGGAAGATGGCTAGCATAAAGCAGCCAGCCCTGCAAAGGGCCTCCCAAATCACCACCCACCCACAGGAGTGGATGTAATCAGCTGGGGACAGTGAGGAGAGGCCTAGGGAAATGTATCGTTTATGGAATAGTTGAAGGGAATACCTTCTGGGAGGCCACGAGGTAGCAATGAGAAAGGTGAGAGGGAAGAATTTATTTTTGAAAACTATATTTGGCTGCTCTGTGTCTTCATTGCTGTGCTTGGGCTTTCTCTAGTTGCGGCAAGTAAGGAAGGGCTGGTAGCTAGGCTGGAAAAGAATCTGCCTGCAATGCAGGAGACCCCAGTTTGATTCCTGGGTCAGGAAGATCCCCTGGAGAAGGGAACAGCTACCCACTCCAGTATTCTGGCCTGGAGAATTCTGTGGACAAAGGACTCTCACAGAGTCGGACAGGACTGAGCAACTTGCACTATCACGCTTTGTTTGCAGTGGTTGGGCTTCTCATGGTGGTGGCCTCTCTTGTTGCAGAGCACCGGCTCTATGGTGGGCGGGCTGCAGTAGTTGTGGCTCCCCGGCTCTAGAGTACAGCCTCAGTCTTTATGGTACATGGGCTTAGTTGTCCTGTGGCCTGTGGGACCTTCCGAGACCAGGGATTGAATCTGTGTCCCGTGCATTGGTAGATGGATTCTTGACCACCAGGGAAGTCCTAAAGGAAAATAATTTATTGAGAAAAGGAGTAGCTGGGCTCAAGCCTCATTTCTCCCACTTAAGCATTAGTGGGGAGGTGAGGGGGATGGCCCTTTCATACCTCAGGGTTCAGTAGAAGCCAGAGCACATGGGAATTCAGGGTCCCCAGAGGCCATAGATCTCAGCTGGGCTGAGGTGGCTTTCTGGACCGCAGGAAACTGTCCAGGGCAAAGCCAGCTGCCACCCTCAGACCTGAGCAATAGGGAGAGAAGCCAGCGGGACGGATAAGAAGGGAACAAGATTCAGAGCTGTGTCAGGATGCCACAGATGTTCCCCACAGTGCTCAAAGATCATTCTGGGTTTCCCACGGGGCTGAAATACCTGTCCTTCTGCTGTTCCCCCTTACCCCGAAGCTGGCCTGCACAGAAGTATGGCTCCAGCCTCAGACACGGTCCCAGGGGACTGGGTATCACTCCTCCCCAGAGGTGGCAGTGGGTGGTGCTTGAGTCTCAGGAAGGGCACCCCTTGTCCGGGCAGCTCCCTGGTCTCTGTGGTTGGTCAGGGTTGAGATAGTCTCACCTCTCCTTTTCTTCCTGCTCACCTTCCTGTTTCTCAGCTCTGATGTAGCCACTTGGTTCTCCTGCATCCTCACTGTAGAAGAATGTGCCTCAGGCAGCCACTTTCTCAGTGTCTTGATGAGGAAAATGAGTTAATGATGGCTTTCTTAGCACTATACCAGGGTGGAGATCGACAGGGATGGAGTAGAGTGCTTCCTGCCGAAACTGGAACTCAGTTCTAAATAAAGGGTAGTTATTTTATTGTTTATTGTGGTGTCTAGTTAGGACACCCTCTCTGCTCCAGGAGGCTGGTGGGCTAGTAATAGCCTATGTCTACTTTCAGCACTTGGCAACTGTCAGTGGGAACTGGGACCTTGCTGTTGCTGGCAACAGTCTTGTTCTCCATCTCTGATTCCCAGCTCAGCTTCCTCTCCGCAGACCACCTGTCCTCTCTCACTGTATCTTTTTTAGCACAAGTTTTCTTAACACTTCTAAACTTCCATTTCTTTTGCATGCAAATCAGGGATAATGGAAGTACACACAGATTTTGATTCAGGAACTAAATAGGACAATGGAAAGTGTATACTCCCATGTCTGGCTTATTAACATTAACACTGAGTGCTTACAGTTGGACCAGACATCATTTTACATGCGTTTGCAGGGTTAATCCATACAATTAAACCTGGATTAAAAGCTTTAAAGAGTAGGTACTGTTAATCTCCCAGGTGGCGCTAGTGGTAAAGAACTGGCTTTCCAATGAAGGAGATGTAAGAGACGCAGATTTGATCTCTGGGTTGGGAAAATCCCCTGGAGGAGGGCATGGCAACCCACTTCAGTATTCTTGCCTGGAGAATCCCATGGACAGAGGAGCCTGGAGGGCTGTACAGTCCGTGGGATCGCAGAGAGTCTGACACGACTGAAGTGACTGAGCACACATGCACTGTTATTCTCCTCAGGTCATTGAGTGTGATGGTCATTATATTTAAGGAGTCGCCTTCATTTTCTGTCCATTTATTCAGCTCTTAATCCCTTGTAGTCTGTATCACTATAAAATCAGACTGCTTCCTCCCTGATCTCTGAAAAGTGCTATTCTTGAAAAGTACAAGCAGTATCCCACCTGACCAAAATCTCTACCTTGAAAGAAAGGCCCCAGTTCATGTGTGGTTTGCACATTTTTGGTAACAGAAATGAAGTCTCGCCCTGGTCACCAGTCTATCACCAGAGCCATCTCTTCTCGACCCGTTGCAGCTTTGCCTTCATTCTGGAACATGCACCAAGAGTAGTGCTAGGCCAGGGGCTCTCACTGAGCCTGGGGAGCACTGTGGTTGTGCAGTGATTTGGGGGATTGGCAGGCCCAGGAGTGTCCAATGGCAGTGTGGGAGATAGTGTCTCACCTTGAAGAGCTGACCCTTATACCTAAGGCCATTGATAATGAATGAGCTGCAAGAACCTAACCCAGTTTTACATCTAAGCAGAAACTATTTGTTGTATTGTTTTATTATACACTGACTTTTCCAGGAATGCAACTTTTATGTAAAATGAAGGAAGACTGTCCCTTTTTTCATTTGGAAGTTTACCAAGTGTTGTTTCCATTTTGGAAAATCACTGACAGCAAAGCTGCTCTGGTATTTAAGTCACCAGTACCACATCCCTTTATTGGCCTGTGTTTGTATCTGTTGTGACCACAAGGATTCTACATGTATAAACAAATATGTGGTGGTGTCAAGGTAGCCAGTATAAAGGAAAAGGATTTTCAATAATCATCTGAATGACATCTCTTAAATTTCAGCTATTTACTGTAAGAATGTGCAAATGTTTAACTGTTTCATGTTTTCAAATATAGTTTATCCATTATACTCTCATCCAATATACTCTAATTATAAATTTCTCTCCTTTTATTTTTTTGTTATATTACAGAGCATTACATTTATTTTTTTTTTATTATTTATTTTTGGCTGTACTGGGTCTTCGTTGCTGTGCATGGGCTTTCTCTAGTTGCGGCAAGTGGGGGCTACTCTTGATTGGGGTGTGTGGGCTTCTCATTGTGGTGGCTTCTCTTGTTGCAGAGCTTGGGCTCTAGGGCATACAAGTTGCAGTAGTTGTGGCTCCCAGACTCCAGAGCTCAATAGTTAAGATGCATGGGCTTAGTAGTTCTTTGTCATGTGGGATCTTCCAGGACCAGGGATCGAACCCAAGTCCCCTGCTTGGCAGGCATATTCTTAACCTTTGGACCACCAGGGAAGTCCTCCAGTTTGTTTGTTTTTTAATGATATGAATAGGTAGGTTATTTTGTCAGCAAGGTTCACTTCAGGGTGGTAGAGATGGTTGTACAGGACTTCCCTGTGGTCCTGGGGTCGCTAAGAATCGGACACGACTGAGCAACTTCCCTTTCACTTTTCACTTTCATGCATTGGAGAAGGAAATGGCAACCCACTCCAGTGTTCTTGCCTGGAGAATCCCAGGGACAGGGGAGCCTGGTGGGCTTCCATCTATGGGGTTGCACAGAGTCGGACATGACTGAAGTGACTTAGCAGCAGCAGCAGTAGCAGGGTGTTAAGGGATTTGATTTAGGTCATACCTGAATGGTCTAGTGGTTTTCCCTACTTTCTTCAATTTAAGTCTGAATTTGGAAATAAGGAGTTCATGATCTGAGCCACAGTCAGCTCCTGGTCTTGTTTTTGCTGACTGTATAGAGCTTCTCCATCTTTGGCTGCAAAGAATATAATCAATCTGATTTTGGTGTTGACCATGTGGTGATGTCCATGTGTAGAGTCTTCTCTTGTGGTGTTGGAAGAGGGTGTTTGTTATGACCAGTGCATTTTCTTGGCAAAACTCTATTAGTCTTTGCCCTGCTTCATTCCGTATTCCAAGGCCAAATTTGCCTGTTACTCTAGGTGTTTCTTGACTTCCTACTTTTGCATTCCAGTCCCTTATAATGAAAAGGACATCTTTTTTGGGTGTTAGTTCTAAAAGGTCTTGTAGGTCTTCATAGAACCGTTCAACTTCAGCTTCTTCAGCGTTACTGGTTGGGGCATAGACTTGGATTACTGTGATATTGAATGGTTTGCCTTGGAAACGAACAGAGATCATTCTGTCATTTTTGAGATTGCATCCAAGTACTGCATTTCAGACTCTCTTGTTGACCATGATGGCTACTCCATTTCTTCTGAGGGATTCCTGCCCGCAGTAGTAGATATAATGGTCATCTGAGTTAAATTCACCCATTCCAGTCCTTTTGAGTTCACTGATTCCTAGAATGTCCACATTCACTCTTGCCATCTCTTGTTTGACCACTTCCAATTTACCTTGATTCATGGACCTGATGTTCCAGGTTCCTATGCAATATTGCTCTTTACAGCATCAGACCTTGCTTCTATCACCAGTCACATCCACAGCTGGGTATTCTTTTTGCTTTGGCTCCATCCCTACATTCTTTCTGGAGTTATTTCTCCACTGATCTCCAGTAGCATATTGGGTACCTACTGACCTGGGGAGTTCCTTTTTCAGTATCCTATCATTGTGCCTTTTCATACTGTTCATGGGGTTCTCAAGGCAAGAATACTGAAGTGGCTTGCCATTCCCTTCTCCAGTGGACCACACAGGACTGGAAAAGCTCAGTTTTCATTCCAATCCCAAAGAAAGGCCATGCCAAAGAATGCTCAAACTACCGCACAATTGCACTCATCTCACACGCTAGTAAAATAATGCTCAAGATTCTTCAAGCCAGGCTTCAGCAATATGTGAACCGTGAACTTCCAGATGTTCAAGCTGGTTTTAGAAAAGGCAGAGGAACCAGGGATCAAATTGCCAACATCTGCTGGATTATGGAAAAAGCAAGAGAGTTGCAGAAAAACATCTATTTCTGCTTTATTGACTATGCCAAAGCCTTTGACTGTGTGGATCACAATAAACTGTGGAAAATTCTGAAAGAGATGGGAATAACAGACCACCTGATCTGCCTCTTGAGAAATTTGTATGCAGATCAGGAAGCAACAGTGAGAACTGGACATGGAACAACAGACTGGTTCCAAATAGGAAAAGGAGTATGTCAAGGCTGTATGTTGTCACCCTGCTTATTTAAATTATATGCAGAGTACATCATGAGATACGCTGGACTGGAAGAAACACAAGCTGGAATCAAGATTGCTGGGAGAAATATCAATAACCTCAGATATGCAGATGACACCACCCTTATGGTAGAAAGTGAAGAGGAACTACAAAGCCTCTTGATGAAAGTGAAAGAGGAGAGTGAAAAAGTTGGCTTAAAGCTCAACATTTAGAAAATGAAGATCATGGCATCTGGTCCCATCACTTCATGGGAAATAGATGGGGAAACAGTGGAAACAGTGTCAGACTTTATTTTTTTGGTCTCCAAAATCACTGCAGATGGTGACTGCAGCCATGAAATTAAAAGACGCTTACTCCTTGGAAGGAAAGTTATGACCAACCTAGATAGCATATTCAAAAGCAGAGACATTACTTTGCCTACAAAGGTTCGTCTAGTCAAGGCTATGGTTTTTCCAGTGGTCATGTATGGATGTGAGAGCTGGACTGTGAAGAAGGCTGAGCGCCAAAGAATTGATGCTTTTGAACTGTGGTGTTGGAGAAGACTCTTGAGAGTCCCTTGGACTGCAAGGAGCTCCAACCAGTGCATTCTGAAGGAGATCAGCCCTGGGATTTCTTTGGAAGGAATGATGCTGAAGCTGAAACTCCAGTACTCTGGCCACCTCATGTGAAGAGTTGACTCATTGGAAAAGACTGTGATGCTGGGAGGGATTGGGGGCAGGAGGAGAAGGGGACGACAGAGGATGAGATTGCTGGATGGCATCACCGACTCGATGGACGTGAGTCTGGGTGAACTCCGGGAGTTGGTGATGGACAGGGAGGCCTGGCATGCTGTGATTCATGTGGTCGCAAAGAGTCGGACATGACTGAGCAACTGAACTGAACTGAGGGTGTTAAGGCTAATGAAATAGAAAACCAGCAAACCAAGGACTGTATAAGATCTAGTCCCCTGTCCCAGAGGCACTCACCCTCGGTGACCTTGGCAACCACTGAGGAAAATACAATGGAATAAGTCCCTTTCATGTCCAAACTCCAGAGCCTAGCATGGGGCCCATTAGGTAGTAAGAATGCTGTTTGCTATTACTTGTCACTAGTAACTTCTCTTAACAGAGTCCGTGTTCTCTGGAAGCACAGAGAAAAGAGCAATTAGCTTGAGAGGAACTGGGGAAGACTTCTCACAGAAGACACGAGCGCAGGGTTTTTTTTCAGGTCTGGAAAACAACAGCTAGTTCTTCAGACGTGCTTAAAGGCAGCCCTGCCCTGCTGGGTCAGGGCTTTGGGCAAGCAGTAGAGGAGGCTGGGGAGGTGGGGTCGATCAGGGAAGAGAAAGTGACTGGTGCCAAGAGATGACAGACTCATGCAGATTCCCGGCTGGAGCAAGTCAAGAACTGCCTTTCTGAGACTTCCCTGGTGGACCAGTGGTTAAGACTCTGCTCAATGCAGGGGGCACAGGTTCAATCCTTGGCTGAGGGATTAAGATCCTGCATGCACGGCCAAAATAAAGTCTCCAGCCACTGGGGAAAAACAAAACAAGTATACCCCACCTTTTTAAAAAATGTTTTTGGCTGTGCTGGGCCTTCATTAGTGTGGGGGCTTTTCTCTGGATACAGAGAGCAGGGGCTTCTCATTGTGCTGGCTTTTCTTGTTGCAGAGCATGGGCTCTACGGCTCCGGCCTCAGTAGTTACAGTGCCTGGGCTCAGTAGTTGCCTCTCCCTGGCTCTAGAGCACAGGTTTAATAGTTGTGGCACACGGGTTTAGTTGCTCCACAGCATGTGGCATCTTCCCAGACCAGGGATCGAACCTGTGTCTCCTGTATTGGCAGGTAGATTCTTTACTGAGCTACCAGGGAAGCCACCAAGTCTATTCTTTGAAAAAAAGAGAACTGCCTTTCCCTGGCCCACCTAGAGTGATTTTCTCTGGACTGTCTGGATGCTGTTGTTTTGTTTTGTTTTTTTTTTAATGTGGCATCCACCAGAGGAGGGGTGGAGGGCCAGGTCATTAGTGTCATCGGCTCTGGGCCCACCCAACACGCTGCAGCCAGAGTCCCCTTACCGACCGCCCTTATCTATACAGGTCCCAGGAAGAAGAGGGTCCTGAGTCCTAAGCTCTGGTTTCAGCTGATCTGGCCTTAGCCTGCCTCACCTGTGCTATGTACACATCTTTATCCCTGTCCACATTCTTATTGATGTTTGGTTTAAGCCACAAGTGGATCCCAAAAGGCAACAGATCAGAAGGAAAGAACATACAATATAGCCTTTGTGGGAAAAGGAACTCAGAGAAAAATCTGCCTTTGCTCATTTGTTCTCTAGTAGACTATTGTACTCCTACACCTACCTCCTCTTTTTTGTTCATTCAACAACTATTCATTTTGAGCTTTCATTATGCCAGGCCCTGTGCCAGCTGCTAGGGATAGAGTGATACCCAAAATGACTCCTCCCTCACAGATAGCAACCTCCCTCACAGTCTCAAAGGATATTAAACAGACACCCTAGTAATGTACAATGATGATAAATCTTAATAAGGTAGACTTAGGTTATTGTGAGAGAGACAATATGGATACTCAACCCTAACTGAAGAGGAGGTCAGAGAAGGCCTTTCTAAGAAAGGTATTTTAACTGAGACCTGTTTAATGAGTAGCCAGGCTGAAGCATGGTAAGGAAAAGTGTTCTAGCAGAGGGAACAGAATAGACAAAGCTCAGGAGGTAGGAACCTCCTCACTTTGGCCTATTGAGAGAATGGGGATGGGCTACAGAATACGGTAATCAAGGTGATGTTGGGAAGGGAGGCAGAGACCAGACCCTTCTAAGCTATGATATGAAATTGAGAGGTTTTGTTTTTTCCCAAGTATAGTGGAAAGTAATTGAAGTAACTGACATAACTCCCTTTAATTTTTTTTCTTTTTTTTTTTCCTTTAATTTTTTAAATGATGCTTAGTTATTCACTGAAGGTGGCTTGTAGGGGCAAAAGTGGAAGCAGGAAGCCTGTAGGGAGATGACTGCAGAATCCAGATGGCAACAGAAAGGGGAGAAGCAGCCCAGTTTGATGCTGTAGGGTGGAGACAGAATCAACAAGTTAACAGGATTGATTAGATGCAGAAGAAGAAAATAGTGACTCTGAGGTTTTTTGTTTGAGTGATTGGGTGAATGAGTAACAGGTGTGAGCAGTTTTGTGTTCAGAATCTGAGACATCACTGTGGTTATGTCAAGATGATTGTTGTAAGTCTGGAGTTCAGAAGATAAGCCTAAGCTGAAGATGTAAACACATTTGACTGAAGGATATATAGACAGTATTTAAATCACACTCAATGTACTGATGTAGAAAGATATCCACAATGCATTTTTAGGGTGAAAAAAACAAACAGCAGAAGAGTATGTTCGATATGATTCCAAATGTGACAGAAACTATGTTTATATAGATACACATATGTTGTTGAAGCAGAAAGTGCCTTGAAGAAAATAGATATTGAACAGTAATAGTCATCTTTGGGGACTGTAACAAAGAGATGGAGGCCAATCTTTTTTATTTACAACCTTGGTACAGTTTTTTTTTTTTTTTTTAATTTTTAGAATTTTAAAATAAACGTATCCACTAGGCTGCTTTGTAGTTTGATACTATTAATTGTTAGGGAAGTATTGACTGAAACTGCCCACCTTGGCCAGGCACAATGATGACCACTTGCTTAAGTTATCTCACAACAGGAGGTCCCAGTAAGGAACATGGTGCTGCCACCAAAAACTGGGAGAGTTTGGGAGGGGCCAAAAGGAGAGAGGAGATGCCATAATATTATCCTACCAACCTCCCATAATCCTTCACACTGGAATCCATGTTGGCTGAGAGATGCATGGGCCACTAGAAAGGACCCTGAGATCAAATACGGGCCAAGCAAGATGACTGGCCAGAGACAACCTGGAAATTAATTCTATGACCATAAGTGCTAGTGGTAAAAAAAAAAAAAAAAAACCCACCTGCCAATGCGGGAGACTTAAGAGATGTGGATTCAATCCCTGGGTCAGGAAGATCCTCTGGAGGAGGGCATAGCAACCCACTCCAGTATTTTTGCCTGGAGAATCCCACGGACAGAGGAACCTGGCAGGCTACAGTCCATTGCTACAGAGTAGCGAAGAGTTGTACAGGAATGAAGCAACTTAGCACTAGCACCATAAAACCCTGGACTGTGAGCCAGGCGGCAGAGTAGTTCTGGATTCCCTTCCCTCCTGCTCTCTGCCCAGCTGTCCCTTCCCAATAAGGTCTCTTGCTTTGTCAGCACGTGTATTTCCTTGGACAGTTCATTTCTGAATGTGAGTAAAGAGGCCACTCTCAGGCCCTGGAATAGGTCCCTCTTTCTGCAACATAATTAGGAGGCTGTTAGCTGCATGTTTCTGAGGCTCTTCCCAGCACAGATTACCACCCCATGGGCATGTCAACACAAGTGTTCCTGGAGTTTTGATGATTTTAACTTAATTTGACAAACATGCACTGAAGACCCTTTCTGCTAGTTCTACCAAGTCAGGCACAACCAAGACACAGTCCCTACACTTGATCTTTCAACTGTTAGATTTTCAACTGACTATTGAACAAAATGACAACAAGATGAGCAAAGGATCTTGGAATTGAAAAATTAATCCTGCAGGATCCACTCTGGTAGGCTTCACAAAAGGGGTGACATTTCATTCATTCAATCATGAATTGATCCAAGAGTTTATGAATAGACTGAGATATTACTGTGTTCCGGACAAAATCACCAGCCTTACGGAAATTCCATTCTAGTTCATATTTCACAGCAGTTTCATAGTTCTATTATATGTAATAGAATTTGTCAGGCAGAGCTGGAAAGAAGTAAATTCTAGGCTGGGGAACCAAGGGCTGGAGATGCTAAAGTGCAGAGAAGCTGTGGAACTGGAGGAATATTGCCTGGAGAAGGGGAGAGGAGTGTGGGGTATAAGACTGAGAAGGAGGTTAGGAAACTTAGTGTAAAATTTTTGCTGCAAAACTTAGATACTTCCTGAAGGCAATTTAGACATAAAATTAATCAGGAAAGTAATTTTAGAGACTACCTTCAGAGTCTGGAGGATAAATGGAGGTGAAGTACACCAGACACTTGGGAACCAGACAGAAAGATTTTACATGAATCAAAACAAGAAAGGAAGGGAATTGAAATAAAGTGTGCTCTGTGAGTGTAAAAGGTGGAGAACAGATTTTAAACATCTCAGAAATCCAATAAGACAACTTGTGCAGGGTGGATGTGGGGACTAAAGGAGTGTCAAAGATAACTCACTCCAGAACTCCAGGCTTTAACTTGGTGGTATTATTTCCTGGGAGGATGAAAACGGAATGATCTGAGGAGGAAGACAGTGAGTTCCATTTCACACAATCTAGTTCAAATGGCAGCCCAATAAATAGTGGTGGAGGACTTTAGGGAAACAGTTTCAAAAGCCAAACTGCAGAGGGCTGAGAAGTTAGAATTTGAAGCAGACGGTGTAGACTACCTAATGCAGTTTTGGAACAAATGATGGAGACAGATGAGATAGCTGGTTTGATGGTTGGGGTGTGACAGAATGAGAGGTATTGGTAAGTCAAGAGAAGTGATAGGTTGCCATGAGAGTGTGGTGAAAATATTTCTGGGTTCCAGTGGGTAAAGCAAAGCCAAGAGGACCTAAGACCTAGACCAGTGATTCTTTTGTTGTTGTTTTTTTAACAGAGATAGGTTTTTATTGTTTATTATTATTTATTTTTGGTTGTGCTGGATCTTTCTTGCTGCATGCAGACCTCTAGCTGCAGTGAGCGGGGCTACTCCGCAGTTGTGGTACATGGGCTTCTCACTGCAGTGGCTGCTTTTGCTGCGGAGCACCGGCTCTTGGCACGTGGGCTCAGTACTTGTGACACACCGGCTTAGTTGCTCCAAGGCATATGGAATCTTCCAGACCAGGGATCAAACCCATGTCCCCTGCAATGGCAGGCAGATTCCTATCCACTGTATCATCAAGGAAGTCCTAGACCAGCAATTCTTGACTGGGCATTAGAATCACCTGAAGGGCTCATTAAACCACAGATTGCTGGGCCCTACTCCAGAGTTTCCAATTAAGTAGGTCTTGGGTGGGGCCCAAGCCTTTGCATTTCTAACAAGTTCCCAGATGCTGATGCTGCTGACCTGGAGGCCACACTTTAAAGATTTTAAAATCTTTAAACAAGCAAAGTATTTAGCAGCTAGCAAATGCTGAATAATTTTCTCAGTGAATGGATAAGAGTGCTTATATTCATTCCTGCAGTTAAAGACTAGCTGGAAGGTAGCGCCACAAGGGAGGATGGAAGATGGTGGTCAGAGAAGAACTTCAGAGTTTGAAGTCAGAGAAGGTGCAGTTTTTGGTGAAAAAAGTCCGGGATCACCCCTGCCAGGGGAGTGATGAGAAGTCAAGGAATTAAGAACAGCAAGGGTCACCAAAATGGATCACATCTAGTGAAGGCCTGAGTCTAAGGGGAAGCTCCAACAGGAAGTCAAGCTCTGAAGGGGAGTCTGCCTACTTCCTGGGTCTGAATTATGTAGGGTTGACTGTATACACTCAGACATTGTAACCCATCCAGGTTAATGCACCAGTACAGGTAACACACAGTCAGGGAAGCTGCAGACCCTGTGACAGCTCTGTTTGCAAGTCCTACAAGTAGAGTCTGGGCCAGGCCCCAGATATTTTGGAGGGAGCTCTAGGGTGCAGATCACAATCACAGTCTGGGGATTTCAACCCTATGAGTTCTTAAGGGAGCTAGACAGACAGGAAGGCTGTTGACTCTAGGAGAAGTGAGTGGCTTGTAAAGAATAAAGTTCCACTAGTTTAGCACGTTTATAGATTAAAGATGTCAGCAATGATTCTGAACCCCTTATAGCTTTCCCTTTACAGCTTTACAGGGGCAGCATTCAGATCGCCCCTGTCGGGGCATGGGTGTGAGTGACTAGGTCTGAGATTAGGCCATCCGCCTTGTGCTCCCAAGAGGTCACTGTGGTAAAGAGGTCACCAAGAGGTAAAGAATCTGCCGGCAATGAGGAAGACCCGGGTTCGACCCCTGTGTCAGGAAGATACCCTGGAGAAGGGAATGGTAACCCACGCCAGTTTTCTTGCCTGGGAAATTCCATGGACAGAGGAGCCTGGTGGGCTACACTCCTTGGGATCACAAAAGTCGGACACGACTGAAGCTACTTCAGCACGCACGCACATAGAGTTATAGTGATCACAGAGTACGTGTCAAGTTCTGGACACATACTGAGCACCCTATAAACACGAGTTACGATTTGTTACATTGTACGGGTCCTTGTCAGTGTTCCCGATACGTTTGGGGTCTCCCTTAACTATTGCAGGCGCTCTTTCCTTTCACCTTTCCCAGCCAGACAGCATTTGGCAATGCTCGTGACTGGTTGGGTTTGCGCACAGGGAGGAGCCGGGAGAAAAACGTGCGCAGCAGCGAAAGGACTTGCAGTGGCGCCTACCAGCCGCTGGGGGCCGCGGGGCCTCGGAGTTCTCCCGCCCCCAGAGGTCAGAGGTCACGGGGCCGCGAAGGAGAAGCTTTGCGTCGCGGCTTCCCAGTCCTAGGCAGATGGCGCCGGCGCAGCGTTGTCCTCTTTGCCGCCAGACTTTCTTCTGCGGTCGCGGGCACGTCTACAGTCGCAAGCACCAGCGGCAGCTGAAGGTGGCTTTGGAGCGGCTCCTGCCGCAGGTACGGACGGGAGGCTGGAGGGGACCATGGACGGCCTGGGGCGGGGCTGCGGGCGCGGCTGTGAAGGCCCGAGGGGTGGGATCTGCGGATCCTGCCGGCGTCCTACTTAGCCTGTGCGCCTTGGCATCCTCTCCGCCGCAGGTGGAGGCCGCCCGCAAGGCCGTCCGCGCCGCTCAGGTGGAGCGTTACGTGCCCGAGCACGAGCGATGGTGCTGGTGCCTGTGCTGCGGCTGTGAGGTGCGGAAACACCTGAGCCATGGAAACCTGACCGTTCTGCACGGGGGGCTGCTGGGGCATCTGGCCAGGTAAGCGCCGGCCGGAACCGCATACAGTATTGTTTATGTTAATCTATAAATGAATGGAGGGAGGCTCTAGGGTGGGTGAGAGGAAGAACGTTTTTGTGATTTGATCAGATTGGATGATTCAGTCATCTGGTAGGCATGGCCAACCCGAGGGGTAGCGGCCTTATGGTCCCAGTGGTCCCAGTGCTGGGGTGGCCTTGACTGGACAACTGGCTCAATCAAGGTTTCTTCCCATCACTTCCTGTCAGATTGTCACATTTTTATTGGAAGGGGGAAACTGGAGATCTTGAGGAAACTACTGTTAGTATTCTCTCAGCCTTGCCCGGAGACCCAGGTGTCAGTTTGCATTATTTATCAAATGCCATGTAATATTCTGTAATCTATCATTGAGATTACTTGTCCTTTCCATTCTCAGTCCAGAGCACAAGAAAGCAACCAACAAATTCTGGTGGGAAAACAAGGCTGAGTTCCAGATGAAAGAGAAGTTTTTGATCTCCCCCCAGGACTTTGCACGGTAAGTCATTCCTTCACATGATGAGGTAGCAGAGTGTGGATTCTTTGCATCTGTGTCAGGAGCTTCCTCTACTAATTGGACACTTTAGAAAGGACTTCATTAGTGTCCATTGTCTTTGTAGCACTCATTATTCTAGGCACCATGTTGAACACAAATGAAATATGACAAAGTCCTTGAAAGGTTTATAATCTAGTTGGTGGGGTGGGATTTACAATGTATTTAGCAAGTAAGAGAGGCTTCCCTGGTAGCTTGGATGGCAAAGCGTCTGCCTACAATGCGGGAGACCCGGGTTTGATCCCTGGGTCGGGAAGATCCCCTGGAGAAGGAAATGGCAACCCACTCCAGTATTCATGCCTAGAAAATCCCATGGACTGAGGAGCCTGGTGGGCTACAGTCCATGGGATCGCAAAGAGTCGGACACGACTGAGCGACTTCTGTCTTCTCTTCTCTAGCAAATAGAGAAGTATATAATAAAAGCTGACCACAGTCAACTATTTAAATATGTGACAGACTACTAAGTTTCTTTAGAAATAAAAGATGCTTTTTATAGAGTGCAAAAATCTGATGCTCAACCAGTACCCACTTTTAATAGTTTTAACTGGCCTTGGAAGGCCCCAACTACCTGGAGTGTAGGAAGCTTGGCAGCACAGAGGGGGTGAGTTGTGACTGCCTCACAAAGAGGACTCATGCAGCCTCACATCACCTCTTTAATTGGGACTGTATTGAGATTATGGAGAGTGGAACCCAAGGGGATCCCAAAGCCAGAGTTAAGAAAATACATAGTGTTTATCATTCCTTTCTACTCAGAGCGGAGAATAATGAGGAATTAAGAAGTACTTAAATGCCATCACCTTGTCTTCCCTGTTCAGACCGGGAGGAGATAAGAAACTGAGGCCAGGGACGCCCCTGGTGGTTCAGTGGTTAAGACTGCATTCCAATGCAGGGGGTTCCCATCGATCCCTGGTTGGGAGCTAAGATCTCACATGCTTTGCGGCCAAAACAGAAACAATATTGTAACAAATTAAAGACTTTAAAAAAAAGTGGTCCACATCAAAATTTTTTAAAAATTAAAAAAAGAAACAGGCCACTTACTTGTCACAGCCTGACCCAGCTCTATAGAATTTTTGGTGGATGAATAAAGGGTAGTTAGCAGAAAGGTTATAATTGAGAATTATATGGATGGACTCTCTGAACTTTTTATTTAAATATAGTTTTGATTTTTAAACTGTATAAATTTCAAGCTCACACAAGACAGGGCCAGGCCAGGCTTGACTAATTTGACCCGTAAAGATACAGATGAGCCACTTTTAGATTCAGGCAGCTTATTATTTACATAGGCAGTGAAAAGAGTAAGCCCAGAGTGCCAGCTTCCCAGGTTGTCCCACACCCCAAAAAGAACCATAGTGATACAAATAGGGCTGGGTGACTGTAGCATGAACTGTGGGATACTGTTGTTGGGGAGCCAAGACTAGACTGCAGCTCCAGGGTTTATATCTGCAGCTCTAATCTGAGAGCAGAAAGCCCCATACACCATCAGAACTGGGAGTTAATGAAAAGCTGTTTCGTAATGGCCTCCTGTGAGCAATGAGACGAATGGGAGATGGCTTCCTAGCAGTTCCTTTCAGACCTCCTGTCCTCTTGTGTTCCGGGAGGATCATGCAGACCTTCTGCCAAGACTTTGACAAGCTGCAGTTCAAGGCTTTGCCTGTAAGGATTGCCAGGGCACCATGGTAGAGCCATTCCCCTATATAAATGTTTTACATATTAAAATTAGGCAAAGACAAATCATCATATAACTTAAATTGATAACAATGACAAAAGAATAAGAATTTAAGTAACATCTTTAAAAAAAATTTTTTTTTTGGCTGCTCTGGGTCTTGGTTGCTGAGTGTGTGCTTTCTCTAGTTGTGGAGTGGGGGGTACTCTCTTGTTGCAGCTTACAGGCTCCACAGTGCTGGTTCAGTAGTTGCAGGGCACGAGCTTAGTTGGCTCGCATCATATGGGATCTTCCAGGACCAGGGATTGAACTGGTGTCTCCTGCATTACAAGATGGATTCTTAACCACTGGACCACCAGGGAAGCCCAGAATTCAAGTAACATTTGAAAACAAAAATCTATTTTCCAAGGACTAAAGAACTGCAAAGAAATCTTGAGCTTTGCTTAGTAGTCTTGTTGATAGTAGTACTGATATTATTCAGATACTTTTGTGTGTATTATAGGATAAAAACTACTGCAAATATATTGTGCCAGATATGGGACAATTTGGACATCAGAAAGGCTAATTGATTTTTTTAAGTATGGTAATGGTTTCATAGGCTGTTCCTTTTCCCAGGAAATGCATACTGAAAAATTTAGAATTAAGTCTCATGTTCTTGGGAGAAAGGAAAAGAGAACTAGAGCCAGTATGGCAGAATGTTAACAGTGAATCTGGGTGAGAGGTACATGGGTGTTCATTGTACTACTGAGATTTGGTTTCTGGGAGCCTGACACTATTCAGAATCCAGAGAAAAAGGATCTACTGAGGATCTTTTCACAACTGGCAGGGACTGGGATTCTGGGGTGACTTGCCCCTTTCCTTTTTAGATTCAAGAAATCCATGGTGAAAAGTCTGGATTCCTATGAGGAAAAAGAAGATGAAGTGATTAAAGAGGTGAGTTAAAGGAAAGGCCTCTGAAGGACCCAGCCCCACCTTCTGGTACCTGCCTAAGTCACCCCTCTCCCACAGATGGCAGCTCAGATCCGAGAGGTGGAGCAAAGCCGGCAGGAGATGGTTCGGTCTGTCTTAGAGGTTGGTTTCCCTCGGAGGAGCCAGAGCAGTATCCAAATCCACTGATTCCTGGTTCTCCCAGGTCCAGCATTTCAACCTACCAGCTCTTCTGATGAAAAATTCATGGACTCCATCTGCTTGTCTTGAATTCCCTTCCCTGCCCACCAGGGGGCAGGCCTTATCAGTGGAGAAAATGTGGGCATGGCTGGGAGGGAGGGAGGTTGCCAGATGGGGCAGTATCCTCAATTTGTTTACTTATGGAGGTGGGGAGCATGGCCTAGGCAAATTCTTAAGCATTCTAGACACATTTATTTTTCCTGAATCAAACTCAGCCTCAGACAGTGCCAGACCCAGAAGAGGGCTCTTCAGCACCTGGAAGCCGGAAAGGGACAAACAGGTAAAAGACTGTTAGGAAACCTCTTATTGGACATTCTGATACCTCTTAGAACGTTCTGTAACTGTGATCAGGACAGGGAAACAAATCTCATTCTTGCTGTCCTCATGGCTAAAGGACCTTGTCTGCCAGCCTGGCTCCGGTTTGTCTTTTTCAGCCAAGTAGCCTCCACCTCACAGCAGCCCTCATACTTGGACCTGCCTCCAGCCCCAGAGCTTGACTGGATGGAGACAGGACAGCCTCTGACATTCATTGGCCATCAGGTACAATGGGAAAGGGCTAATACCCCCTCGGTTCCAGGACACCCATCTCCCCCCCCTTTTTTTTTTTTAACCCCAGCCACCCCTCCCCTGGCTTTTCTGTGTATTCTGACCATTCCTGTGTTTGCAGGCTTTTCCCTCTTGCTGCCCTGTTCCACAGCATCATGTGCTCATTCCTCAGCCTCCATGGTATCCACACGACCCCCACTGTCACATAGGAGCGCCAACTCCCAAATCATCCCGTGCAGAATCCAGTTCCAGCTCAACACAGGGACACTTACAGATACCCACAGGCACCTAACCCCCACCACTCCTTTCTAGTAACTGTAGACAGATTATCACCTTTTTTTCATCTCTCACATTCCCTCAATGAGTATGCCCACCTCCTTTTTTTCATCTCTCTGATTTGCTCAGTGTGTATGCCTTGTCTCCTGAATTTGGCCTCTATTTCACCTTGGAACAATCTCTACTCCTCCTGCAATCTTGTGCCAAACACGAGAAATAACCTCATCACCTGCTATCTTACATCCTATCCTCCAGCCTCCTGCTATGCTCTTTACTTTTGAACATCTATTTGCTATTTTTTTTAAACTGGGGGATAATTGCTTTACAATTCCTGCCATACATTGTGAGTCAGCCATAACTATGTCCCCTCCCTTTTAACTTCCCTCCCACTGTCTTAAATGACATGTCTTCCTTCCCTCCTCTACTTACCCATACCTTCCCCTTCAGCTGTCACTTTTTCATGGAAAACTTATAAATGTATGTCATACCATGTAAAAAGCTGTGAATGTAATTTGTGTAATTCATACTTAGTTCTCTTCCCCAGTAATATGTACGCTCTGTGAGGAAGGGGTTTTGTTTACCTACCATGTAGTAGCACTTTATTTTGGGACATCTCCAGCCTGAGCCCTTGAGTCTGGTGGGGACGAGACTGTCCTTCAGTGATTTCCTATGCTCTGTGAGGTTTAACATAAACCCAGCGCAGCATCAGCATTGTGGCAGTGGTTCCATCCACCTCCTGTACAATTTCTTCCTCTAGGCTGAGTATCCTTATCATCTCTTGGCTTTCTTATAATTTTCCCCCCATTTTCCACTACAGGATACACCAGGAATCGGTAACATACACTCAGGTAAGGCCCATGGCAATGTTTCTCAAACTGTAAGAGGTTTTTCTTTTTGAGTTGTAGGTCTTTGACTGGTAGGAGGGTACCCGACACATATGTCAAATGCATCTAACTCAGAAAAGTAACAAACATACGTTTACCTGTTTACCAGATTTTCTTACTTTCATATTTAAGGTGTTTTAAAGTTAGTAAATGTTGGGACATGGTAATTCTTAGATGGGTTTTTGTTCAACCTCTGTATTTCTTAAAATAATACTTAATATTTTTATATTAAAGAGAAACAAGAACTATAATTCTTTTATAGCAAGAATGCATGCAGTTGTGGAGACAAAATAAGGGTATCAACTAAATAGGGTCCTACTGTATAGCACAGGGAACTGTATTTAATATCTGAAATTACTTGCAGTTGAGGGTCAGAGTCTCTGTGCCTTACATAATGCCCACCATAGCATTAGACCTGCCACAGCCAGACAGCCTCTTTGTGTTTCAACTAAGGGAAAAAATATTTTGCCTGAAAAACACTGCAAAACTTTAGCTTAATAAACATGTTTTTCAAAAAAAGAAAAGCATCTGATGAAGAACCTGTATCTTCAATATATGAAGACCTCTCAAAACTCAGCAGGCTTCCCAGGCGGCACTACTGGTAAAGAACCTGTGTGCCAGGGCAGGAGACTGAAGAGGGATGGGTTTGATCCCTGGGTTGGGAAGATCCCCTGCAAGGGTCATGGCAGCTCACTCCAGTATTCTTGCCTGGAAAACCCCAGGGACAGAGGAGCCCAGTGGGCTACAGTCCAGAGTCAGACACAACTCAAGCAACTTAAGCATAGCACAAAACTCAATAAAGGCATATAAAAAGTTGGTCATCAAAACAGCTATAACTATGGACTTATCTGGTGCTTCAGTGGTTAAGGGTCTGCACTCAATGCACGGGGTGTGGGTTTGATCCCTGGACAAGGAATGAGTTGACCATGTCACACAGCAAAAAAAAAAAAATGTATGTATGCAGAACTCTTCAGAGAAGGCAATGGCACCCCACTCCAGTACTCTTGCCTGGAAAATCCCATGGATGGAGGAGCCTGGTAGGCTGCAGTCCATGGGGTTTCGATGAGTCAGACACACCTGAGCGACTTCACTTTCACTTTCATGCATTGGAGAAGGAAATGGCAACCCACTCCAGTGTTCTTGCTTGGAGAATCCCAGGGACGGGGGAGCCTGGTGGGCTGCCGTCTCTGGGGTCGCACAGAGTCAGACACGACTGAAGCAACCGAGCAGCAGAACTCTCATAGACTGCTGATGAGAATGCAAAATGGCATAACTACTTGGGAAGAGTTTAGCAGTTTCTTTAAAAGTTGAAAAAATCTAAATGTGCCCCAACAAATCTGAACAATTCAAAGGATACTCAACAAGGAAGGAATGACTGATACCTGCAACACACAATCTCAGAATAACTGCTAAAAGGTAGACAAGAGTGCACATTATATTCCATTTATGCAAAATTATAGAAGAGGCAAACTAATCTATAGCAACAGAACACACATCAGTGGTTGCCTGGGCCTGGGAAAGGGGTATAAAGGAGGTGTGCTAAAAAATAATTTAAAGGGGCACAAGGATACCCGGTGTGATTTTACCCCAAACATTTCAAATTCTACACTTTAAATGTGTGGTTTGTTTATGTCATGCCTCCAATAAGCTTGCTGCTGCTGCTCAGTTGCTTCAGTCGTGTCTGACTCTGTGCGACCCGAGATGGCAGCCCACCAGGCTCCCCCGTCCCTGGGATTCTCCAGGCAAGAACACGAGTGGGTTGCCATTTCCTTCTCCAATAAGCTGAAGCCCCTCTAATTCCCATGGTCCATAACTCAAGTGTTTTCATTTCTGCTTAAAAGGTCTTCCTTTTCCAGGTGCCACACCTCCCTGGATGGTCCAAGATGAGGACTGTAGCTCTGGGAACCAACAAATAGGACCCTCCTATGAAGAGTTTCTTAAAGAAAGTAAGTTAATACAGGAATGGTGATGGAGGCTTCCTACTCTGTAAGTCTTCCTACTCAAATAAAACTGCTCATTGTAGAGGAAAAACAGAAACTGAAGAAACTCCCACCAGACAGAGTTGGGGCCAACTTTGACCACAGCTCCAGCACCAGTGCCGGCTGGCTGCCCTCTTTTGGCCGGGTCTGGAATAATGGACGCCGCTGGCAATCCAGGTACCAGCCCAGTGTCAGGACCTCAACCTGCTCCCCCCATGTGGAGATTTCACTCTTTGTGCTGCTAACCTTTCATTTCTTTTCAGGCATCAATTCAAAACTGAAGCTGCAGCAAGAAACAAACAGCAGTCACATAAAGGAAAAACGCTAATGGCTTCCTGATGTATTTCCAACCACCATAAAGTTCAAAGCCAAGGCAACAAATCTGTTATATGCTATTATCCTATAACTACCTTTCTTAGGAACCAGACAAACCCACTTATTTGATGTAATAAAGTTTTATTTTTCAAAATGTACAGCTGGTGGGACCTGTTTAAAAAAAGAAAATCAAATCAGAATGACAGACCCTTGTGAAGGGGATGTGTACTTCGTATAGGAGCCCCAGGTTCACGAATCTTCACCAGCTCACCTGTTCATGCATCTTCACCAGCAGCTGGGGCATCTCCACCCTTGGTGTTTCTGGTGTAAATCACTTGAGCTCTGTGCTTTGAAACCAATTTAATAAGTCCTAGGAAGAAAGGACAAAATTTTCACACAAAAGTACTATAAAAACTCAACAAACTAAAAATGCTCAATTTAAGCATGACTTTAGGAGACATGCCTACATTTCTTGCTGATAATCTAATCGGACTCACCCCTTAAAAAGAAGGGACTCATTACCTGCTCTTGGGATGGCTACCCTCACAACACTTGACTGTAATCTGAAAATCACTGTTTCCACTGTTAGGCACTACCAATAGTCTAGATTACATGCTAGAATTGTATTGCTAACTTCTAACCTACTGCATTTAAAATGGCTAACATGGTCAGCCCAAACTAAGGTGCAAAAAGCATACAAGCCAGTACAACACACTCTCCTCTCACCTTTACTAAGGAGTTCCTGAAGGGCTGCTCTGGCCAGGGAACCACGAATCTTCAGTCTCTCAGAGACGACAGCTGGAGTTATAAGCTTATAGTTGGGAACTTCTTTACAGAGTTTGTCATATGTTGCTTTGTCAAACAAGACTAGATTATTGAGTTTGTCCCGAACTTTGCCTTTGGACCACTTCTGCTCACCAAAAAAAGTAAAAAAAAAAAAAAAAAAAAAATCAGTGCTCTCCAAAGAACCAGTATTTCCCTTCTCCGGAACAACCTGACTCAAAGAACTGTTACACGGTTGCACAGCTATACAAGAGTGGGTCTGTCCCTTGGCTGCAGAAACCTATAAAATTCAGAATCTGCAACACTCAGCAAATTAAGGTTGAAATAACTATAGAGCCAAGTTCAAAGTAAAAGAGACTTTGGTTACTGCTGAAGGCGTTGGAGACACTACGTTGGTGGGAAAATAAACTATCTTTGAGGCTTTCGGATATTGGCTGAGCCCCACTAGCCCAATTAAAGTAGCTCAGTATACACTTTGTCATTTCCGAGTAGCATATACACCCCCGTTCTTTATGAGAGTCAAAACCAAAACGGTGATGTGAGTATAAACTCTTATTAACCTGACTCTAAACCCCACAACCTTACAAGCCATTTGCTACAGTATACGGAAATGAGACTAGACGTCCCCAACATCCCTCACCGTTTGAGGAGCTTTACTCCTACCTTCTTTTTGGCCTTGCCCCCAGATTTGTTCACTGGATCTTTGTCTTTCTTGGCCGACTTTCCGGCATCTTTCTTCTTCTTGTCGTCCTTGGGCGGCTGTAGGAGAAAAACCGGAATGCGGCCAGGTCACAGGCAGCCCTCCACGCTCCCGCTACTCCTTCGCCCCCCACCCTGCCTAGACTCCACTACCGGAGCACATGGGGCAAGCTACAGCCCTCCCATCTTCACACGTGGCCCGACAGTTATGTAAGCCCTCCTCCGATGCTGCCCCAAACGCGCGCCGGCACCGCCCGCTCCCAGAACCACGCCAGCTTCCCCTACCCCAAGCTCACCATAGCGAAGCCCGGAGAGCAGCTGCAGCCACTGCAGCCTCGCTAAGATGTCGGACAAAAAGGAAATGCGCCCTGCGAGCAAGCCCAGAAACCTCCGGCCGCAGCGATTGCTTCCGGGACAAGGGGCGGAGCCACGCACAGGAAGTTCGGAGAAGCAGGTCGGGCTCAGACCGGAACTGGCTGCCGGAAGTAGGGTCCGCCTCCAGAACGTCACACTCTCGGCGTTATCCCTGGCTTTTCGATTTTGCAGCCAGTTGAGAGGTTATATTTTATACTTTCCTGGCGCTAAGATCCGGTAAAAAGGAAAGGAGAACAATTTTATAGGTCCCGGAAACTAAAGTCCCTGTGTTAGTGACACCCAGGCGTGCTCCAAGTGCTCAAGCGCCTCAGCGGGCCCCGCGGGCCTGGGAAGGGAAGCGAGGCCTGGAGCGCCGAGGGCGGGCCCCGTGCTGCGCGTCCGGGGCGGGGTCGGGAGGAAGAGGCGTATCCTAGTCCGGCAGCCTCGGCGGCAGCTATGGCGATTTTCAGTGTTTATGTGGTGAACAAAGCTGGCGGCCTTATTTACCAGTTGGACAGCTACGCCCCACGGGCCGAGGCTGAGAAAACTTTCAGTTACCCGTTGGATCTGCTACTTAAGCTGCACGACGAGCGTGTGCTGGTAGCTTTCGGCCAGCGAGACGGCATCCGGGGTGGGTTAAGGCTCGATCCCGGGGCGCGGGGTTGTGGGGGGGTGGGGAGGCGGGCCAGGTGCTGCCTTGGTGGGCCGCTATCTCTGGGCGAGGGAGCGGATGAAGTTGGGGCCCGGGTAATTTGTACCGTTGGCGGGATCCGCAGTCGGGCTTGGTTGACGGTTAGCTTCGCCATTGCAGTGGGCCACGCAGTGCTGGCTATCAATGGTGTGGACGTGAATGGCAAGTATACGGCCGATGGGAAAGAGGTGCTGGAGTACCTGGGCAACCCTGCTAACTACCCGGTGTCCATTCGATTCGGCCGCCCTCGCCTCACCTCCAATGAGAAGCTCATGCTGGCCTCGATGTTCCACTCGTAAGTCCCACAACTCTTCCTAGATTCTGTCTGTCTACTCTTGGCTCATAGGCTGACTGGATTAGTGTAATTCTGCGCTCAGAGACTTGCTGACTGGCGGTGCTTACCTTTCTCTAAAAAAGTAACACAGTCCCTCAGCTGTGTCCCACGCTTTGTGACCCGCCCCCCCACCCGCCATGGACTGTAGCCCACCAGACTCCTCTGTCCATGGAGTTCTCTAGACAAGAATACTGGAATGGGTAGCTATTCTCTTCTCCAGGGGATCTTCCCTACCCAGGGATGGAACCTGGGTCTCCTGCATTGCAGAGGGATTCTTTACCATTTATTTGAGCCACCAGAAACGCCCCATCTACATAAATCCATTCCATAATTGTGGGAGATTTTATTCCTTGGCTAAACCTTTGCTTGTTTTTCTGATTGAGCTTGAGTAATAGAAGAAAATTCATATTTATGACTGGGGTCAGAGCAGTCCTTATCAATTGGCCAGGTGAGTGGAGTCCATCTAGTCATACCAAGAGTGACCTGAACATAACTAAAATTTTTTGTAAAGTAAATTTTCTCAGGGCCAGCCAGTTAGAGCATTTGAGGGGAGAAATCCACTAAGGTAACCCAGAACTACTAGACATAGGTAATTGGTCACAAACCCAACAGTTGGGTTGATTTCTGAAACTAGCATAGGATCATGCCCACGATAGAAAAACATTTGATTTGTATGCCAAGGTTCATGAAGTCAAGAAAATATAAATGATCGTACAAGTCGTGTCAAGGATTTGGGGCAAGTTGTCCACCTCCAGTGTCTTCTGTTCTTGGTGTGAGTGTAGGGTCCCATCAGCCTTCTCTGCCTCCTCCTAAATCATCAGTTCTGTGTCATGAAAAGAATTGATCCAGTATGACTAGGCTTTAGGTAATGCTGGCAGTGGTGTGATTTTGTTTGCCTAAGTCACCTTCTCTTTCCTGAGTTTTAATATGTTCATCTTTAAAGTAAGGTGATTAAATGATCTTCAAGATCCTTTTCTGCTGTCAGTTGTATTATAAGATGGGTTGGATATGCATAGTCAGCTGGTGGGTAAACATGGCACGTAATCCGAGTGTTAATTTTACCCAAAGTTTTCAATGTATTATGTTTTGTAGCAAAGTATGAATGTAAAATACATGCAGAATTCAAATGGATTCTTAGGAAATTTTGATACTGCTGTTTCTATTTCAAGTTGTAATTTAAGTGTTCAGAAGATAAGGGTCACCTCGGTGGAAAAGTTTGAAAAGCACTCCTCCCGTATAGCGATGAGGTACATTCCCAACTTTGCCTTTCTTGCAAATAGGCTGTTCGCAATCGGCTCCCAGCTGTCTCCTGAACAGGGCAGCTCAGGCATTGAGATGCTGGAGACAGATACATTCAAACTGCACTGCTTCCAGACACTGACAGGTACGCGCTTCCAAACAGGTCAGAGACATGCGATGGGTCTGGTTGGAGGAAGGCATTGACCAAAGTTGGCTCTGGTAAGCAAGGGGGTGGTGGTTAGCCTTTTCTGGGACAAGTGCACAGTTATTTGTTTTGTGAATCTAAAGCCAATATTTAATCTTGACGGCAGTTTTGTCCATGCTCAGCCCTCGTTATCCTGTGCGCAGATAAACTCACCTTAGTGTTCTCTCAAGTTGCACACATTTTGGAAGGTGTAAGTGTTGTTCCAAAATGAAACTGGAATGCCAGTTGAAATGGCCTTTGGATCCTGAGTGGCATGTCCTCACTTCGTGAAGGCAGAGCACTGAAAACTGCCTGAGTTTGTTCCCTGCCTGGCGCTTTCTGCTGAGGGGCACCCAGGCCAGAAGTAAGCGACAGAGCTAGAACCCAAAGCCTAGTCACTCAATCAGCTGGGTGGTGCTATAAAGTCATTTCACTTCTCTGCTCTCACCTGTAGATTCAAAGGCTTGCTTTTCATGTTTTATGGGGCAATAAGGATAAAATAAAAATGAGCATATACAGTGCTGTACAAACAGGACAATATTATTTGCTGATTCTCTACCCTTTGGTAATCATTCATGGTCCCTCTCCAGGGATAAAGTTTGTGGTGCTGGCGGATCCTAGACAGGCTGGGATAGATTCTCTTCTCCGAAAAATTTATGAGATTTATTCAGATTTTGCCCTGAAGAATCCATTTTACTCCCTGGAAATGCCCATCAGGTAAGCCGTCCCAGTCTGTAGATTCTGGTCAAAGCCTCCTTGTTTCCTTTCCCTGTATTTTCTTCCCCAGTGTCATTTTGAAGTGTAATAGAATTATTTTTAAATAAAACAAAAGTAACTAGCCTTTCACTTACTTATTCTTTGAGAAAGCAAGGACTTTCCTTGAGGTTCATGGCCTTCAAGCAGAGTTTCCACTGGCTGTGCCTCTGTACCCACGGCGGGGAGAGAGCCAGGCCTAACACTTTGTCCTTACTTGTGCCTCCTGGGCCTGGCGTAGGTGTGAACTGTTTGACCAGAACCTGAAGTTAGCCCTGGAGGTGGCAGAGAAGGCTGGAACCTTTGGACCTGGGTCTTAGGCTGAACCTGCAGTGGACCCCACCAAATTCTTAACAGATCCTACAGCAGGAATCCTGCGGTTTCCACTTTGATGGAGATCCTGGCAGCATTGTTATTGCACTTGAAAATGGGAGGATGCTGAGCCTGATGACATGTTCTGATCCCGAGCCTTAATACCATTCTCTCTTTCCTCCTATATCTATCATGGTCCTACTTCCCAACTCTATACAAATTATTTATAGGAGGTAGGCCCATAAATGTTGTAATAAACATTCCTTTGAGCTCAGTGTTTGCTATCCTAATTGCTGGTTTGGGGGAGAAAGCCTCAGAAGGGGAAACAGGAATGATAAGGGAATTCAAGGAAGCTGAGATACTGTGTTCCAGTAGAAAACAAAACAAATATATATTAAGTGAATGAATGAACATGGGACTTTGAAGCCGGAGTCTTGGATTGCCACTGACTTCCTGGGTGGTGTAGTGATGATAATGAAAACGATGGAACATTTATCAAGGGCTCACAGCCAGGTTTTACTGCTTTATTTCACTTCATCCTCTCCCTTAGCTCAGGATGTTCATCCTGTTTGTGTTACAGATGAGATTTAGCAAAGTACAAACTCTCTGCTTCGAAGTCTCAAAGCTAGTTACCAGCAGACCTTGAACCTAGACTTTCTGACTATACTGTTGCCTCCCTGCAGCAAGTTATTTAAACTGCCTGACACCCAGTAGCGTCATCTCTCAAACGTTCATTGAATTCTGCAGTATGAAGTTGAAGGCAGAAGAGGCAGGAGCTTAAAGGAGTCCATTTACCCTTCAGCTTTCCTATTCCAGGGGAATGAAGTCTCTCTTGGGGTAGAGAATGCAGGTATTAAGGGAGTATTTCCCAAAGGAAAGCTATCTCTGGCTTGTATTACACCTTTTGAAAGAATGATTCACTGACAAGGTTAGTATCAAATCTAGTTTTAATTCTCTATAACAAATCTTTCTACCCTCCCACCTGTTGTACCCTTTGTATTGGTGAGAGTGACCCTTTGGCCCTGGAGTCCAAGGTATTGGCAGGAGCAGTTGCCCCCCTGCTGAGGCCTTCTGGCAGAAGTCTTGGGCCATGGCTGCCCAGCCGCGGCAGGCAGGAGATGCCTCACCTCAGGTGAGGATGGGGTGAGATGGAGACAGGATGGGGTGAGATGGAGATAGGATGGGGTTCAGGAGAGGGAGAAGGGTATAGGAGACACTCTGAAGTGCAAGGGCTTCCTATTTGAAGGCAGGAAATAGGAGCTAATAGAGTCCAAGAACAAAGGTTGTCCTTTAAATAGAGATGAGATGAGCTGGGACCTCATTAACTACTGATAACTTCCTAGTGCCACGTAGATAAGGGAAAAGGAGCAGAAAGGGGAAGTCAAAGGTGTTAGTCAAGACGGCCCCCTCCCTCCTTTCCCTTCCTACCCCCACGGAGGGGAAAGGCCACAAGTAGGACAGGATGCTCCGAGCCTGCGCTGTCTTCACTCAGCCTTCTTGGGCACTCGGCCCATCTTGGTGCGGATGTTTCGTAGAAGGAAGAAGGCACCTGTGCTGGCCGCACAGATCACCTCAGCCACCCAGAAGGCTGTGCTCCAACTGTAATGTTTGGCAATGGTGCTGAAGGGCAACCCAGCCAGAAAGCCTCCCACTGTCATGGAGGAGGAGAAGAGCCTGTGTCACTGTGAGGCTGGAGCCAGAGGGGCTTAATCCAGCCCCTCGCTGCCTGAGTGCAAGGCATCAGTGGGGGTATCACTTACCATTGGCCATGAGTCCCACAATGGCATGGGAGGTGCCACACAAGTTGGGAGGGGCGCACTCATTGGCTATAACTCCAAACAAGGCAATGGGACCATAAGAGGAAAAACCAAACACAGCTCCCAACACCAGGATCCAGAGCTGTAAAGGCAGTGCAGGGTGGCAATTAGAGTTTGAGAAAGACTGCCACCTACCTGCCCCTGCCACAGGAGAGAGTGCTTGGCCCTGGGAACAAACAGTTGTAAGGAGAGAGTGGCTCCTGCATACAGACCACTTCCCAGTACATGTGACTACAGGACTGGAGGAGCAGGGGCCACACTGAACCGACCTAGGGGCCTGTGTGGGTAGGTGAGGGAGGTACGGAAGCCATCCCTCTTGAGTTAGATGCTGTCCCCTCTCAAGATTTGTGCAAGCCAGATTGGCTAGGGACGAGGCAGAGCGCGGTAGGATAAAGGTGAGACACACCAAGAGAGAAACCAGAGATAAAGATGGAGCACCTCATTCTCTGTAAAGCCTGTGATCTCAGCAAGAGGGTGAAGAGCCGGAGTCCAGAAAGCAGTATCCTAGAGGAGCACAGAGTGGAGAAGAAACCAGGCCCAGAGTCAAGGAGGGGCACCAGAGCATAGAAGAGGGGAACTGAGGAACGAACCGCTGAAAAGGACAGTCCGAGAAAGGCCAGGGAGAGGGAGACAGAGTCAGTGGCCCTTGCTTTCTCATCCTTGTCCCTGCTGTGAGCCAGGCCCTCTTTACCTTGGGGGAGTCACTGGTCACAGTGGCCCGGAAGAGGTACATGGACGCCGTCATGCCAGCCATCATGAACAGGAGCAGGCCATGGCGGGGATTCCCGTAGATGGACAGCCCTGCCTGTGGGCACAGTCCTGGCAATGTCAGGCCCCAGGAGCAGCAGAGAACCCCCACCCCTGGACTCTGACACAGCAGGCCTCTGCTGGCTGGTCTTTGGCAATCCCACTGCAGTTCTTGGCCCAGGGCAGCTCTGGGAGGCCCTGAGACCTGCTTATTATGTTCTGAGGCCAAACTCCACAACATCCCTTCCTCCACCTGGGGCAGGCTCGAGGACATGGGCTGGCAGGCTGCACCCAGTTTTCCTGGGGCTGTGGAGAAGCTAGGCAGAGAGAAATGCTGGCTCTCCTTGACATCATTTAACTTCATCTCCACATTCTTAATGAAGAAAAATATCCTGGAAACATTCCCACTTCAGCCAGCCTAAACCAGCACATGCCAAGCTGCATGTGCCCCAGGGCTCCCACTTCTGGTGTCCCAGTCATGCTGGGAAGATTTAAAGGGACCCTCCTCCTTCCTGTCCCTTCTGCCCACTCACCTTGGCCATGGCCCGGTCTGACAGGTAGCCAGCTGCGATGCTGCCTACAAGGCCCCCAACCTCCAGGGCACTCATGTAGGAGCTACCTGCAGTGAGGAGTTGCAGTGGGAAGAGGGAAAGGGAGGGTGGAAGGGCGTTACACCTTGGGGTTGTTCCAGACTGGCTTAAACCCAGAGATGCACAGGGTCCCCAAGAGTGACTGACTATGGCTGCCTGAGTAGTATCTGGCCTCAGGAAAGAGGAGGGGGGATAAAGGGAACTGGGCCTGAATTTCCCATCCCCTGCGTTGGCTCCTGCTCCCTAGGCCTGCCCCATCCCAACACTCATCTCACCCACAAGGGCAGACTGTCCTCTCTCCTGGATGAGGAAGAACTGGCCCCAGTCAGTACAGCACGTCTTGACTCCAAACACCACAAGGTAGCCGGTGGACAGCACCCACAGGTAAGGGGTCAGCAGCAGCTCCTGTAAGGTACTCTCCTCCTTTGAGGAGCCTGGGGGTGGGAGGAGGCCAGGCCTCAAACTCTGCTCCAGCTGCCCTGCCCACCTCAAGCCCCCACCACTCATTAACTAGCCACAGGGACAGAGTCCATCCACAAATACAAGGATCAGCACAAAGGTACCCCTTCACCTACCGTTCTGCCCTCTCCCCTCCACTGCAAGTCTCAACCAGTGAACGATAATGTGAGAACCAGTGAGGATGGAGGAGGTACCCAAGACACTTAAGCTTAGGATGCTGTCCACACAAGGAACTGGCTTTGTTATAAGGAAGGACCAGGCTATAACGTGAGTCATAGCATTTGTTGGCTCTGCCACTTGGCTGGTACTACTGTCTCAGGATAGAGTTTTACTTACGCCCCACCCACTCCATCAGCATCCCTCCCCTGACATCCATTGGCTAGCACAGGGCCAAGCATACAGCTATCTTCAGTGAAAGTCTGCCAGGTGAATGATAAAGGAAGGTTCCCAGAGGTTGGCTTCAGTGGGTACTCACCCTTCTTGCCCTTGGAGGGAGTGGGGTCCAGGTTTTGGAGTCCAACATCAGCAGGTTCATTGCGGATGAGCAGGAGACAGAGGAAGGAGACGGCTACACACAGTGCCCCAGACAGGGCCAGCGTGGCGCGCCAGCTGTAACTCTGGGCGAGGATGGTTGCCAGGATGGGGCCCAGCCCTCCAGCCAGGTTCATGCTGGTTGATAGGATGGCCCACCAAGTGCCAAACTGAGATGGTTCAAACCACTGTGGGGCAGAGAGGAACAGAGTAGGTGCCCAGACTCCAGTCCATACGGAAGGTGGGGTCAGGTGGGACAGACCCAGGAGCTCACATTACAGGAAGGAGGCAGAGGGCGCTTCTACTTGGCAAGGCCAATTCCCTCATCTGCCACCTGATCCCACCACATTCAGCCTCCTAAAATATCTTGACAAGCAACAGGAGCTGGGCTGAAACTCCTGAGGAACCTGCTCTGGGGTGGAGGTGCTGGCGCGCCCATGTAGTCTTTAGGTGTCCTCTCTGCCAACCTGAACCAGCTCCTCGGAAGCACTCACCTTCCGTAGGACCTTGCCACATGGGGGCCAGCCCAGCCCCTGTGCCAGGCCATTGAGGAACCAGAGAGCAGCAAAGACAGGCACTGCGGAGCTCCAGGAAAAGACTATGTTAACCAGGCCAACCAGGAGGAGCCCAGAAGAGAAGAGCCAGCGAGCACTCATCTGGTCAGACAGCACCCCGCTCACAAACTTGCTGATGGCGTAGGCAGCGGACTGGCTGCTGGTGATGAGCCCTGCAGAAGAGGAGAGCAGGGAGCAGGACAGCTTGGGGGTTAGGGATGGGGCAAAGGCACAGGAGGGTGGAGGAAGTCATGGGGTCAGGTGTGCAGAGGTGCCTGGCAGGGTGAGACAGGTTCCTTCCAAGAGGAAGGATTCCTGACGTTCATTCATGGTGTCAGGCTGTTCCTTCTATCTCTCCATTAGCATTAGCCCCAGGCTGACCCATGACTTTTCAGCCTCTTGGAGAGTTCTAGCAGCAGCTGTCAGGGGGCAGGACAGCCCTCCTCCCTGTGATTCTCAAATACTTGATTTCCCCCTTAGGGCCTCTGGCAGTTCTCTTGCCCCATCTCTGAACATGGGGCAAAGGCTTAGACTTGGACTCAAGGACCTTATTCCTCCTGAAGGGATAGTCTGCTAGACCACATGGAGTCATTGTGCCAAATCCCCGGTTCCCAGTGCTCACAGTGTCAGCAGCCAGCACTTACCCTGTGGTCTAAGCCTGCACCCACAGAGATGCAGAAACTGCTCAGAGTCCCCCTAACACACAGTGTCTCTGGGACACCTGTTGGTCACAGGCACACATGCACACACACATCAGAAACGCAGCCGTCAGACATGCATAGACCATACCCACAGTCCTTTACCTGTGCCCACTGACATGGATCTCAGAGCTTCCTCATCCTGCACATGCACTGTCCCTTGGGCTCAGCTGTGCAGACGATCCACACACATTCCGCGCGTATACCCACCACACTGCACAGACACCCAGCTTGTCCTACTGGTCCTGTGTTCCTGGGCCCGGGACTCACCCAAGTCATCTTTGTCCAGAGGGATCTCCTCCACCAACGACGGCATGACAAAGGAGAAGGTCTTGCGGTTGAAGTAGTACAGGCTGTAGCCTCCAAACATGGCCGAGAAGATCACGGTTCGGTAATACCCGTAGCCTCGGGCTGCCATGGTGGCAAGGAGCAGGCCCTACTGGCTGGGACACAAAGTCTCTGACCACGTCTGGGGCTGGCGGGCTCTCAGTGCCAGGTCTGCTGAGTTAGGCTTTTTCTGCTCCCTCCTCCACCCAGCCTCCCAGGCTCCCTTTATAGCCTCCTTCTGGACAATCATTAAGCCTGGGGCGGCTCCTAGGGAACCCGGTGTCCTGACGGAGACAAGAAAATAGGAGATTACTGACGCCCAGGCTGTGGGGGCTGGAGGGGGTTCGGGAGGGAAGGCAGTGTCCCTGACCTGGGCCAGCACCCGGTGTCCCCAGGATTTCTTTCACGGCGCTTCCGCCTCCGCGAGCCTATGAGACCAGCGGTGATTAAAGACTTATCCTAATTACTTTTGTCTCCTTGCGCCCAGGGGAGGCAGGGGTGGAATGATCCTGCCGGCTTCCTCAGCCACTTACCTCATTCATTTAGGGAAAGTTTATTGAGGGATTACTGGTTGCGAGGCACTGCACTAGGTGCTGGGTTAGTTTCTACACATACACATTCAATCAGACACGAACTCCAAACAACCTCTCTTCCAAGTCTTCCAGAGTTGAGTTCAAGCCCTGTAACTCGCGATGCTTCTTGGCACACGGTGGGGTGTAACTGTTTATTGATAGTTGCAGACCTGTAACCAAGGGGAGGCAGGAGAAACTCCCCAGCTCAAGACACAGTGTCACATCGAAAGCCCCGCTAGGGGCTGAGGTCTGATCGCCTTTACCCTTGACGTCAGTATGGGCTCCGGTCTGGCAGGCTGGGGCTTCAGGGACCGTGACCTGACAGCCCGTGGGCGGGAAGGTGCAGCGGAGGACTCCCGGCGTAGTCCCCAAGCGCCCCGCTTCCCAGGGCCCCGGCAATACGTCCCTGGCTTTTCAGCTCGGTGGGGAAAGCAACTGGAGCAGAAGGCGTGGGCGCAAGCGGAGCAGTTGGTCGCTCGGAGGCCCCAGAGGCCCCTCGCTTCGGCGGCCGAGTGGCTCGGCCTGACGGGGTGGACCCGAGTGGTAAGAAGGGGAAGGAGGGAGCGAGGCCGCGTGCTCTCGGCACCTGCCCAGCCCCGTGTCCTCAAGATACCCAGGACACCCGACTCCGGCTGGGAATGGACGAGGGCTGGAGTGGTGCGGAGACCCCAGGACTCGTGTAACACAAAGGAGCCGGCGCCGACTGGTCCCAGACAGTGCTTTGGCGGCCCCTCGACCCAGCGAGTGCCCTCACCCCTGAACCGGCAGCCGCAGAAACAGCTCCGTGTGGGGTAGAAAGTTGGGCCTCCGACAAAAGAGCCCCAACACCTGAGACTCGCGCTCCAGTCCCGCCCTCAGGAGACGCCCCTCCCCCGCACACCGCCCCCTACCTGAACAGAGGTGGGAGCCGGAGTAGCAAGGGGCGGGGCCGGCCGGGCCTGTCACGCGCATGCGCCCGCGCCCTGAATGGGGCGGGGCCTCCGCCTGCGACTTGCAGTCCTGAGAGTCAATCCTGCTCTAATGGTTTAGGTTTAATCTTGCGGGTCACCCGGTCCTCGGACTAGGACAGCGCCGCTTAGGGGCTGGAGTCATATGTTCCCTTCTTAACAGATTGGCTTCGAGAAACCATTTTTCAGTAAGTGCCTCCGGCTACCAGTCACTGTTCTCACAGTCTGGGAAATGTCTTGTGTTTTCTGTAAGAAATTAGTGCAGGCCTCAGTAAGCACAATTTGAACATTTATCTTGTGGTCAGACTGTTGGGGACATAGTTAAAATAGCTGGAGTGTTTAAAGTGTGGACCCTGAGTAAAGCTTAAATTCGAATTCCGGACCCACTACGTGGATCAGTGTGACCCTGGGTAATTAATAATCTCTATGAGCCCCAGTTTATTACCAACCTCATAGGGTGATTGTGAGGGTTGAACAGATTTAGAGCTCCGAAAATTTAGATAACTGCTTTCACCGAGTATATAAAAGAATTGCTGAAATTATTTTAAGTGCTTCAAAGTTGAGAGTAAAGCTGTGTTTTGTTTTTTTAATCAATTACCTATGTTTTGGCTGCTCTGGGTCTTCAGTTGCTGTGTGGGCTTTCTCTAGTTGTGGTGAGCTGGGTCTACTCTCTCATTTTTGGTGTGCCTGCTTCTCATTGCGGTGGTTTTGCTTGTTGCTAAGCACGGGCTCTAGGGTGCATGGGTTCAGTAGTTGTGGCGCACACAGGTTGCTCCATGACATGTGGGATCCTCCTGGACCAGGGGTCGAATCCGTGTCCCCTGCACTGGCAGGTGGATTCTTAACCACTGGACCACTAGGGAAGTCCCAAGAGTAAAGCTCTTTTAGAGTGATGTTAAAAACACAGCAGCAGGTCCAAAATTGAGTTGCTTATGCTAAGCCCCGCATCATCAAAGGGAGACTTCATTACAGTTTTGCCTTTCCCAGAAATGGGATCTTAATAAGTTAATCAGGAGTTGCCTGATCAGTACTAGTTATGTCATCTACCTGATAGATCCTCTACCATTCCCTAAAGGAAAGTAACCTGGTAATAACCAATCTGCTTTTTGCCTAGTTTAATTCCTTGTTCCCTTAATTTCTTGTTTCTTCTACCTATAAAAGCCTTTCATTTTGTACAGCTCCTCAGAGTGCCTTTCTAAGTGCTAGATTGGATGTGTCCTGATTTATAAATTGTTGAATGAAGTCAACAAGATCTTTAGAATTTACTCAGTTGAATTTTTTTTTTTTTTGAATTTTGTTTTTTAACAGCAGGAAAATGATCAGGAAAGGGAGGAGGTGGAGGAGAGCCAAGATAAGATAGGACAGTTTGTGGCTGAACTTGATTAATTGAGCAGATATTTACTGAGCCAGAGCCTAGTGTATATCAGGCATGGTGCTTTCATGAGGTAGAGCCCAGGGCCAGGAAAACGATTCTCTCCAAAACCAAGCCATATCAAAATCTGTACTTCACCTAGCAGACAGGGAGCCATTGTTCCCCCCTCACTTATTGTTAAGGTATAAAATACAAAAGGTATGAAAACAAAAAAAAAAGTGCACATCTTAAGTGTACAGCTCAATGTTTTGTTTTTTAAAAACATACGTTAATGCCCTTGTAACTACTGCTTAGATTAAGTTAACTTTCCTATCACTTTATTTTGGAAATGTTCAAACCAATAGAAAAATTGCAAGAATACCCTTCACCTCTCAAATGTTAAATTTTTTGCTATGTTTTGAAAATCTCCGTATAACTATACATGTGTTTGTTGTTGAATCATTTGAAAGTTAGTTGAAGGCATTGTGAAGCTTCACCCCTCTATATTTTAGCCTGTATTGCCCTAAAAACAAGGGCATTCTCCTATATAACTAACTACAATGCTCACTTTCAAAAAAATGTTTTTGTTAATATATAGTCCACATTTAAATGTCTCCAATTTTTCCAAAGATGTCTTTTAGAGCTTTTTTAAAATCCAGAATCCAATCAAGGATTATATGTTGCATGTCAGTCACTCAGTCCAGTCACTCAGTCATGTCTGACCCTTTTCAACCCTATGGACTGGAGCACGCCAGGCCTCTCTGTTCATCACCAACTCCCAGAGTTTACTCAAACTTATGTCCGTTGAATTGGTGATGCCATCCAACCATCTTATCCTCTGTCATCCCCTTCTCCTCCTGCCTTAAATCTTTCCTAGCATCAGAGTCTTTTCCAATAAGTCAGTTCTTAGCATCAGGTAGCCAAAGTACTGGAGTTTCAGCTTCAGCATCAGTCCTTCCAATGAATATTCAGGACTGATTTCCTTTAGGATGGACTGGTTTGATCTCCTTGCTGTCCAAGGGGCTCTCAAGAGTCTTCTCCAACACCACAGTTCGAAAGCATTAATTCTTCGGCACTCAGCTTTCTTTACAGTCCAACTCTCACATCTGTACATGACTACTGGAAAAACCAAAGCTTTGACTACACGGACTTTTGTTGCCAAAGTAATGTCTCTGCTTTTTAATATGCTATCTAGGTTGGTCATAGCTTTTCTTCCAAGAAGCAAGCATCTTTTAATTTCATGGCTGTAGTCACCATCAGCAGTGATTTTGGAGCCCCCCAAAATGAAGTCTGTTCCTGTTTCCCCATCTATTTGCCATGAAGTGATGGGACCAGATGCCATGATCTTAGTTTTTTGAATGTTGAGTTTTAACCCAACTTTTTCACTCCACACTTTCATCAAGAGGCTGTTTAGTTCTTCACTTTCTGCCATAAGAGTGGTGTCATCTGCATATCTGAGATTATTTATATTTCTCCCAGCAATCTTGATTCCAGCTTGTGCTTCATCCAGTCTGGGATTTTGCATGATGTACTCTGCATATAAGTTAAATAAGCAGGGTGACAATATACAACCTTGACATATTCCTTTCCCCATTTGGAACCAGTCTGTTGTTCCATGTCCAGTTCTAACTGTGCTTCTTGACCTGCACACAAACTTCTCAAGAGGCATGTCAGGTGGTCTGCTATTCTCATCTCTTGAAGAATTTTCCACAGTTTGTTGTGATCCGCACAACGGCTTTGGCATAGTCAATAAAGCAGAAGTAGATGTTTCTCTGGAACTCTCTTGCTTTTTCGATGATCCAACAGATGTTGGCAATTTGATCTCTGGTTCCTCTGCCTTTTCTAAATCCAACTTAAACATCTGGAAGTTCATGGTTCACATACTGTTGAAACCTGGCTTGGAGAATTTTGAGCATTACTTTACTAGCATGTGAGATGAGTGCAATTGTGCGGTAGTTTGAGCATTCTTTGGCATTGCCTTTCTTCGGGATTGGAATGAAGACTGACCTTTTCCAGTTCTTTGGCCACTGCTGAGTTTTCCAAATTTACTGGCATATTGAGTGCAGCACTGTCATAGCATCATCTTTTAGGATTTGAAATAGCTCAACTGGAATTCCATCACCTCCACTAGCTTTGAATAGCAAGGAGAGATAAGAAAGCCTTCCTAAGTGATCAATGCAAAGAAATAGAGGAAAACAATAGAATGGGAAAGACTAGAGACCTCTTCAAGAAAATTACAGATCCCAAAGGAACATTTCATGCAAAGATGGGTACAATAAAGGACAGAAATGGTATGGACCTAACAGAAGCAGAAGATAGTAAGAAGAGGTGGCAAGAATACACAGAAGAACTGTACAAAAAACATCTTAATGACCCAGATAACCACAATAGTGTGATCACTCACCTAGAGCCAGACATCCTGGATTTCAAAGTCAAGTGGGCCTTAGGAAGCATCACTATGAACAAAGCTAGTGGAGGTGATGGAATTCCAACTGAGCTATTTCAAATCCTAAAAGATGATGCTGTAAAAGTGCTGCAGTCAATATGCCAGCAAATTTGGAAAACTCAGCAGTGGCCACAGGACTGGAAAATGTCGGTTTTCATTCCAATCCCAAAGAAAGGCAATGCCAAAGAATGTTCAAATTACCACCCAATTGCACTCATCTCACATGCTAGCAAAATAATGCTCAAAATTCTCCAAGCCAGGTTTCAACAGTATGTGAACCGAGAACTTCCAGATGTTCAAGCTGGATTTAGAAAAGGCAGAGGAACCAGAGATCAAATTGCCAACATCCATTGGATCATTGAAAAAGCAAGAGAATACCAGAAAAACATCTACTTCTGCTCCATTGACTGCGCTAAAGCCTTTGTCTATGTGGATCATAATAAACTGTGCAAAATTTTTCAAGAGATGGGAGTAGCAGACCACCTGACCTGCCTCCTGAGAAGTCTGTATGAAGGTCAAGAAGCAACAGTTAGAACTGGACATGGAACAATGAACTGGTTCCAAGTTGGGAAAGGAGTATGTCAAGGCTATATATTGCTATATTATTTAACTTATATGCAGAGTACATCATGCAAAATTCCAGACTGGATGAAGCACAGGCTGAAGTCAATATTGCTGGGAGAAATATCAGTAATCTCAGATATGTAGGTGATACCACCCTTATGGCAGAAAATGAAGAGGAACTAAACAGCCTCTTGATGAAAGTGAAAGAGGAGAGTGAAAAAACTGGCTTAAAAGTCAACATTCAGAAAACTAAGATCATGGCATCCGGTCCCATCAGTCCATGGCAAATAGATGGGGAAACAGTGGAAACAGTGACAGACTTCACCTTGGGGGACTCCAAAATCACTGCAGATGGTGACTGCAACCATGAAATTAAAAGATGCTTGCTCCTTGAAAGAAAAGCTATGACCAACCTAGATAGAATATTAAAAAGCAGAGACATTACTTTGCCAGTAAAGGTCCATCTAGTCAAAGCTATGGTTTTTCCAGTAGGCATGTGTGGATGTAAGTGTTGGACCATAAAGAAAGTTGAGTACCGAAGAATTAATGCTTTCGAACTGTGGTGTTGGAGAAGACTCTTGAGAGCCCCTTGGACAGCAAGGAGATCAAACCAGTCCATCCTAAAGGAAATCAGTCCAGAATATTCACTGGAAAGACATGCTGAAGCTGAAACTCCAAAACTTTGGCCACCTGATGCAAAGAACTGACTCATTGGAAAAGACCTTGATGCTGGGAAAGACTGAAGGCAGGAGGAGAAGGGGATGACAGAGGATGAGATGGTTGGATGGCATCACTGACTCGATGGACATGAGTTTGACCAAGCTCCGGGAGTTGGTAACGGACAGGAATAACCCCAGGCTGCTGCGGTCCATGGAGTTGCAAAGATTCGGACATGACTGAGCAACTGAACTGACTGACTGGAGTCTTAGTATTAGTGAAGTATGGACAATAAATTATCTGGAAGATATCAACAACATTATGGACTTGCTTCCACAATAAAGTAGAAAATCATGATGGAGAAGGCAATGTGGCTGGAGATAATGGTGGTGATGAGGAGGAAGAGGATTCTCCTGACTCTGAAAGTCCAGATGATTCTGAAAGTGACTCACAGTCAGAGAAACAAGAATGTGGTGAAGAACTCCAAGCTACTGATAGCCTCAATGAAATGAAGAATCCTCAAAACAAGAGATGCTTAAAGCAACTATAAAATGATGTTTGTTAAATTCAGTCATTCAAAACTCCCAAACACTTAGTCTTTGTATTAAAAGTAGGACTTCCCTGTTGGTCCAGTGGTAGAGTCTGCCTGACAATGCAGAGGACACAGGTTCATGTCCTAGTTTGGGAGGATTCCACGTGCTGAGGGGCAACTAGGCTCATGCTCCAAAAGTACTGAAGCCTGCAAGCGCTAAGGCCCCTTGCACATGAGAAGGACTGCACTGAGAAGCATGCGCACTGCAACTGGAGAAAGCCTGTGTGCAGCAACCAAGATCCAGGAAGTGAAAGTCGCTCAATTGTGTCCGACTCTTTGCAACCCCATAGTCTATACAGTCCATGGAATTCTCCAGGTCAGAATACTGGAGTGGGTGGCCTTTCCCTTCTCCAGAGGATTTTCCTAACCAAGGGATTGAACCCAGGTCTCCTGGATTGTAGGCGAATTCTTTACCAGCTGAGCCACAAGGGAAACCCAAGAATACTGGCGTGGGTAGTCTATCCCTTCTCCAGGGGATCTTCCTGACCTAGGAATCCAACCGGGGTCTCCTGCATTGCAGTCGAATTCCTTACCAACTGAGCCACCGGGGAAGCCCACAGATCCAGCGAAACAGAAAATAAATGAGTTTTTTAAAAATAAATAAAAGTAAGCCTTACCATTACAATGCACAGTGGAAGACTGCTCAAAAACCACAGAGCTTTGTATTATAATTTTAAAAGTCCTTTTAAAATAATTATAAAGACTTTTCTTTCAGATGCGATGGGTCACACTGTTATGGGTGTGACTGCAAACACTGTTGTAAAGAGGAAGCATTGTACAAAATAAGAAATAAGTACAATACTCAGTTTCCTTTCTTATTAGCATCATCAATTACACTTTTCTACCCCTTCAAATAGAGTTATGGAGTTTGGGGGAAGACACTAATTTTTTGTTTGTAGAAGCTCTTTTATATTTTTTTGTTCCTTCATACTTTTCTCTTATAAAAAGTTCATCTGGGACTTCCCTGGTGGTCCATTGGCTAAGAGTCTGAGCTCCCAATGCAGGGGGCCTGGGTTCAATCCCTGGTCAGGAAACTAGATTTCACATACCACAACAAAGACCCAGAGAAACCAAATAAAATAAATTATTTTAAAAAGTTTATCTGATACTGTGATGTCTTCATGATAAATATTCTTTTTTAATATTTTGTTATAGTAGAATTATTCATCATGGATGTTTCTGCTACTAATAACAGTCTAAATTAATGCTGGCAAAAGATTGAGTGTGTCGACTGAAAAAAAAAAAGCACAACCTAAAAGCTGAGAATTGTGTTTCATTTGGCCAACTTTGCTGAAGATTTAATCCTGGAAGACAGTCTCTCAGAGCTATCTCAGATAGCTATCTCAGATAGCTCTGAGAGACTGCCCCAAAGAGATGAAGAGGAAGTCATGTTATATAGGAGTTTTTGCAACAAAAACAAGTAGTCCAGAACATCAAAAGATTACTGTTAATTAAACAAAAAACAGATATCTCAAGTTAATGAATTTAGCACTTCCCTATATATGGGAAGTTGTAAGAGTCTGGGCTCATTGAAATCATTTCTTTCCTATGCACATTAACTATTTGGGCCAGTATCCTATTTTACTCCACCCTAAATCCCCTTAGACAGCAAGAGATGAAACCAGTTTATTCTAAAGGAAATCAACCCTGCATATTCATTGGAAGGACTGATGCTGAAGCTGAAGCTCCAATACTTTGGCCACCTGATGCAAAGAGCAGACTCATTGGATAAGACTCTGATGCTTGGAAAGATTGAAGGCAGAAGGAGAAGGGTTGACAGAGGATAATGTGGTTGGATGGCATCACTGATTCAGTGGACATGAGTTGAAGCAAACTCCAGGAAATAATGAAGGACAGGGAAGCTTGGCGTGCTGCAGTCCATGGGGTTGCAAAGAGTTGGACACAACTGAGCAACTGAACAACAAAAAAATTCTCTCAGGGTGCACAGGTGGGGTTGGCTGCAGTGGCTGAGGGGTTGATGACTTCAACATCCTTTGTTTACTGAAACGACATTCTTCATCCATAGATACTCAGTGTATTCTTGCAGATTCAACTCTAGTCTTTTGAACCAAAGCCACAGGAGAGCAAGTATTTTCACAGCTAATAGAATGGCATTGCAACTGTCGTATGTTCAGAATGATATGATCCCAAGCAGGCTTTATATAATTTGAATTGTATTATACATTAGATGTTTTATAAAATTTGGCCAGTTTTTACAGAAGAAATTATTTCTCTGATACTTTGGTCCTATCTATGTAAAACTAGCTTTTTTTTTTTTTTCTTTTTCTTTTTGGCTGTGCTGCAGAGCTTGTGGGATCTTAGTTCCTCTAACAGGGATTGAACCGAGGCCACGGCAGTGAAAGCCTGGAATCCTAATCACTAGACCTCCCCAAACTAGATATTTAAAAAAGTAATATTAGTGACCAAATTTAATTTTCTTCCTAAGGCCTAAATAAAAAGAAATCAGTTTCCCATTAAAGAAAGAAAAGGAAGAGAAAGAAAGAAAGATGGAGTAGGAAATGGCAACCCACTCCAGTATTCTTGCTTGGAAAATTCCATGGACAGAGAAGCCTAGTGGGCTGCAGGCCATGGGATCACAAAGAGTCAGACTAAGCAAGCATGCAAAATCAATGTTTCAAAACACTTTATTATCTGTTTCAGTCCATTTGAGTTTAGGTTGAGGATGTAGATGCCACTTCTAAAAGGAGATATAATAAACATGTTTTTTAAAAAAAGAAAAAGAAATTTTCATGACTTTAATATTTTTCAAAAGTCTAGGTTAGTTGTTTTGCAAGAATGTCCCTCATATGAATTTGTCTGCTTGTTTTTGCAATACAGATCATGTTAAATAATTTTGGCAGAAGTGCTGTATAGATGGTGATGTGTCCTCAGTGGACCACACATCAGGAGGCATGTGATAAATTTGATCATTTATAGTTAAAATGACACCCACCTGATTTCTATGCTGTAAGAAGCTTTTCCTCCTTGTAATTAGTCATCTATGGGACCATACTTTGATACTACAGATGTATCCTCCTGTTTCAGCAATTTGTCACCCAGTGGTTTCAGCATCCATTGATGAATCTTGCCTGAATCATTTATTAACACGGGTGGTTGCAAGTTGGAGGTTTTCTCATTCTATCATTCTTTTTGTATTTATGAATTAGTACCACTCCAGTGTTCTTGCCTGGAGAATCCCAGGGACAGGGGAGCCTATGGGGTCGCACAGAGTCGGACACGACTGAAGCGACTTAGCAGCAGCAGCAGCAGTCTCCTGTAAAGACCTTGTCCCCCTCCAACCCTGAAAAGATTAGGATCAATGTGGATTCCCAGGTTTTTGTATTTGCTGTATTATATTCCATGCTACCATTATCTATGTCATGCCATGTGGTGCCAAGTCACTTCAGTCGTATCTGACTCTTTGGGACCCCATGGACTGTAGCCCACCAGGCTCCTCTGTCCATGGGATTCTCCAGGCAAGAACACTGGAGTGGGGCCATGCCCTCCTGCAGGGGATCTTCCCAACCCAGGGATCGAACCCATGTTTCCTATGACTCCCGCACTGTAGGTGGATTCTTTACTGCTGAGCCACCAGGGAAGTCCACCATTATTTTTATTAATGCTCAAATTGTCCCACATTTGGCCAGAGGGAGCCCCATTTCTTTTTAACTTTTCAATTTTTTTCATGTTATGCATTATCTTTAGAGCAAATTTGGAAGACACCAAAAAGAAGTTTTAAACACTAGCTGATGATAGTCATGTAAAATTGAGTGTTTCTATTTTTACTCTTTTCTATATACATACATATGTATACCTTAGCATATATAAATATAACCCTATAATTTTCCCTATTGAGTTGAAATTGCCCATTTACTTGTTAGCCTCCCCAACTACATACATTCCCTGAGTATGGACGATGGCCCCTTCACCACAGTGCCCAGATAGTATTTGATACAAAGCACTACTGTCATAATCTGTAAATTGCTAGATAAACAGTTGCTCACACCATCTAAATACTTTTATATCTTGATTTTTTTTTCCTATTAAAACATAAACATGTTCTATAGAGTTAAGACTTTTGAGCTGAGTTGAATGAAACAGAAAAAACTAAGAACCAGCTTGTGGGGATTCCCCGGTGGTCCAGTAGTTAAGCATCCTTCTTGCTAATGCAGGGGATGTGGGTTGGATTTCTGATAAGGGAACTAAGATTATGCATGCCAACTCAGCCCAAGTGCCACAACTACTGAGCCTGTGTACTCTAGAGCCCATGCTCTGCAACAAGAGAAGCCCAAGAAAAGTCAGGAAAGGAAATAAGAAGATGACGTCCCCCCAAAGTAAGCAGGTTTTCAGTTCAGTTCAGTTCAGTTGCTCAGTTGTGTCCGACTCCCTGCGACCCCATGAATCGCAGCACGCCAGGCCTCCCTGTCCATCACCAACTCCCGGAGTTCACTCAGACTCACGTCCATCGAGTCAGTCATGCCATCCAGCCATCTCATCCTCTGTCGTCCCCTTCTCCTCCTGCCCCCAATCCCTCCCAGCATCAGAGTCTTTTCCAATGACTCAACTCTTCCCATGAGGTGGCCAAAGCACTGGAGTTTCAGCTTTAGCATCATTCCTTCCAAAGAACACCCAGGACTGATCTCCTTTAGGATGGACTGGTTGGATCTCCTTGCAGTCCAAGGGACTCTCAAGAGTCTTCTCCAGCACCACAGTTCAAAAGCATCAATTCTTCGGTGCTCAGCTTTCTTCACAGTCCAACTCTAGATAATAAAACCTAGTGTGAATAAGTGCAAATCATCCTACATGCCTGAAAAATAACCTATGATTTTGATACAGCAAAAACATCAATCCTTTCTATATTCATTTGGAGTTTTTTCTTTGTTTCCTTTTTTTTTGGTTATGCTGCTTGCAAGATCTTAGTTCCCTGAGCAGGGATTGAATGCAGGTAGTGAAAGTACTAAGTCCCAAGTGCTACACAATCAGAGAATCCCCTTCATTTGAGGTTTTAAAAGTGATTTCAATCCAATCAAAATGCCCAGTAAAACTTCTTGGAAACTGGGCAAAATTATTTTAGAGATCATCTGGGAGAATAAAAAAATCAAAGTAAGAAACTCGACAAATTAAAAAGAGTAAAGAGGAGAATTTTCACTGCCAAACATTAGCAATTATAAGGATATGGTAATTATGTGGTGTAGAGCATAGCTGGGCCTTTTTTTTTTTTTTTTTTAAATTTGGCTGTGCCAAATTAAAACAGTTGTGGTATGCAGTGGTATACCTAGTTGTGGTATGCAGCGATCTTCAGTGCAGTGCACGGGCTTCTCCTACTTGTGGGCTCAGTAGTTGTGGCAGTCTGGCTTAGCCGCCCACGGCATGTGGGATCTTAGTTCCTCCACCAGGGTTTGAACCAGCATCCCCTGCATTGGAAGGCAGATTCTTAACCACTGGACCACCAAGGAAGTCACTAGCCAGACAGTAAAAAGGAACAAGATGTACTAGCAGCCTTCACATGTATAATTTAAACCATGATAAATCAATTGGGGGGAGGTAATTAATTAATTAATGGTGTAAGATTATTGTTTAGTTATTTAGGAAAAAAATCCATTTAGATATCTGTTGCAAACCCCACACAGAATAAACCCCAGATAAACAGTGCCATTGAAGAAATGGACTTCCCTATAGCTCAGAGGGAAAAGAATCTGCCTGCAATGCAGGAGACCCTGTTTCAATCCCTGGGTCAGGAAGATCCCTGGAGAAGGAAATGGCAATCCACTCCAGTATTCTTGCCTGGAGAATCCCATGGACAGAGGAGCCTGGTAGGCTACAGTCCATGGGATCATAAAGAGTCAGACACGACTAAGTGACTAACACACATATTGAAGAAAATGAAACCGATAAATTGGTTTCTGGGTGAGATAGTGTGAAGAAATCACCAAATAAAAGCACAATCGATTTGACAATATTGAAACATAATAATAATAAAGATATTTATGATAAGATGTAAATATCAATAGCTGTTGGCTGCCAGGACCAACCCAAGCCCAGACTCAGAAATAGGAGGGCAGCTGGTGGATCTGTCAAATTAATATCGAAACATGAAGGCATTCCAGGAAAAATGGATAATAAGATCCTGTGTGTGTTTGGAGTAGGGATGGAGGGTGGTAGAAGGCAGCCCAGAGTGACAGGAACCATGAACTGTGGATAGGAGGTAAAGTAGGACAGAGTTTTCAAATCTGCAACTCTTTCCCTCAGCATTACCTGGGCCAGTCCATTGAGATCCCCTATCTATGGGTACAGGCAGATAGGGCTTCCCTGCTGGCTCAGTGTTAAAAGAATCCACCTGCAAATCAGTAGATATGGAGTTTGATTCCTGGCTCAGAAAGATCTTATGGAGAAGGAAATGACAACCCACTCCAGTATTCTTGCCTGGGAAATCCTATGGACAGAGGAACCTGGCCGAGCTACAGTCCATGGGGCTGCAAGAGTCAGACACAACTTAGTGACTTAGCAACAGGCAGACTAGCTGGATCCTAGCCACTCCAGTACTCTTGCCTGGCAAATCCCATGGACGGAGGAGCCTGGTAGGCTGCAGTCCATGGGGTCGCTAGGAGTCGGATGGGGGAGCTGCTGCTGCTGCTAAGTCATGTCAGTCGTGTCCGACTCTGTGCGATCCCAGAGACGGCAGCCCACCAGGCTCCCCCGTCCCTGGGATTCTCCAGGCAAGAACACTGGAGTGGGTCGCCATTTCTTTCTCCAATGCATGAAAGTGAAAAATGAAAGTGAAGTTGCTCCGTCGTATCTGACTCTTAGCGACCCCATGGACTGCAACCTACCAGGCTCCTCCATCCATGGGATTTGCCAAGCAAGAGTACTGGAGTGGGGTGCCATTGCCTTCTCCAGCAGCAGCAGCATTTAATTCACCACCTCAAAATCTGAATAACAAAATGATTCTAAGTGAGGAAAAGAACTCATCAAAAGGCAGTTGTACTGCCCTGGATAATTTTAACGTCCCTCCTGCACATCTCATACCCTCCTCCAAATACTGCCTGCTTCACCGGGAGGGGCCTGTGCTGGCAACCAGAATGCTTGCCCTTTCTCACAAGTCACGCACCAAAGTAGCAAATGTCCCTAGGGGAATATGAGTTCAAGGGGGCAAAGTCTAGGGAAGAAACCACTATAAGAATAAATTATTTTCTTTTAATTTAGGTAAAACAGGGCCTCCCTGGTGGCTCAGTGGTAAAGAATCTGCCTGTCAAAGCAGGAGACGCAAGTTCAATCCCTGATCTAGGAAGACCCCACATGCTGTGGAGCACCTAAGCCCGTGTGCCACGATTGTTGAGCCTGTGCTCTGGAGCCTGTGCTCTGCAACAAGAAGCAGCACAATGAGAAGCCCACACACTGCAACCAGGGAGTAGCACCCCCTTACTGAAACTAGAGAAAAGCCTGTGCAGCAATGAAGACCTAGCACAGCCAAAAATAAATAAATCAATACAAAAACATAGATAAAGTAAATTGAGGAACTTTCCTGGTAGACCAGTGGTTAAGACTTTCCTTTCCAATACGGGTGGAACGGACGGGTGTGGGTTGGATCCCTGGTTGGGGAGCCAAGATCCCACATGCCTCCCGGCCAAAAAAATAAACCATAAAACAGAAGCAATATTGTAACAAATTCAATAAAGACTTAAAACATAAATAAGATAAAACAAATTGAACAGCCTATAAGAGACAACCCATTCCAGTATTATTGTCTGGAGAATCCCATGGACAGAGGAGCCTGGTGGGCTACAGTCCACGGGATCACAAAGAGCCGACATGACTGAAGCAACTTAGCACGCACATAAGAGACAAGGCAGACTGGTGGGCCAAGAAGCTAAAATCAACATATTAAATATTCTAAAAAAGATAAAGCAGACTCATGAAAGTATGAGGAAAAGCAAGAAGTCATCAAGGATGTTTTGCTTTGAGTAATGTCAGACTAGCTTATTTCAGACCAATCTTCCCACCAATAACAAGTAGAAAAGCTGGTCAAAATATAAAATATTAATAGGTGTTTGAAGGTGTCAGAGAGCTACCAAAGGGGCAAGGTATCAATTAGCTTTTGCAGTTAGCTATTATTATAGAACAAAATCACCCCAAAACTTAGTTGTTTAAAACAATAATAATTTTATTATGGCTCACAAGTCCATGGGGTAATTGGACATCTGGACAGTTCTGCTGATCCAGGTCAGGCTCAGCGGACATGTCAGGAGGTGACTTGGCTGGTGTCTGGTTGATTTAAGGTGGACTCAGGTGAGACAGTCTCTTTCTATTCCACGTGGTCTTGCATATCCCAGCAAAGTAGCTTTGGTTTGTTCTCATGGCAATTCTTGCAGCAGGGGTCTGAGGCTGAACTGAAGCATGCCAGCCTCTTAAGGAGGCTTAGTTCCAGAAATGGCACAATATTGTTTCTGTCATCTTCTGTTGGCCAAAGCAGACAATAGTTCAGTTCAGTTCAGTTCAGTCGCTCAATCGTGTCCAACTCTTTGCGACCCCATGAACTGCAGCACTCCAGGCCTCCCGGTCCATCACCAACTCCCGGAGTTCACCCAGACTTACGTCCATCGAGTTAGTGATGCCATCCAGCCATCTCATCCTCTGCCGTCCCCTTCTCCTCCTGCCCTCAATCCCTCCCAGCATCACAGTCTTTTCCAATGACTCAACTCTTCCCATGAGGTGGCCAAAGCACTGGAGTTTCAGCTTTAGCATCATTCCTTCCAAAGAAATCCCAGGGCTGATCTCCTTCAGAATGGACTGGTTGGATCTCCTTGCAGTCCAAGGGACTCTCAAGAGTCTTCTCCAAGCATCTTCTTCAAAAGCATCAATTCTTTGGCACTCAGCCTTCTTCACAGTCCAACTCTCACATCCATACATGACCACAGGAAAAACTATAGCCTTGACTAGATGGACCTTTGTTGGCAAAGTAATGTCTCTGCTTTTGAATATGCTATCTAGGTTGGTCATAACTTTCCTTCCAAGGAGTAAGCGTCTTTTAATTTCATGGCTGCAGTCACCATCTGCAGTGATTTTCAAGCCCCCAAAAATAAAGTCTGACACTGTTTCCACTGCTTCCCCATCTATTTCCCAGGAAATGATGGGACCGGATACCATGATCTTCGTTTTCTGAATGTTGAGCTTTACGCCAACTTTTTCACTCTCCTCTTTCACTTTCATCAAGAGGCTTTTGAGTTCCTCTTCACTTTCTGCCATAAGGGTGGTGTCATCTGCATATCTGAGGTTATTTATATTTCTCCCAGCAATCTTGATTCCAGCTTCTGCTTCTTCCAGTCCAGCATTTCTCATGATGTACTCTGCATATAAGTTAAATAAGCAGGGTGACAATATACAGGCTTGACATACTCCTTTTCCTATTTGGAACCAGTCTGTTGTTCCATGTCCAGTTCTAACTGTTGCTTCCTGACTTGCATACACATTTCTCAAGAGGCAGGTCAGGTGCTCTGATATTCCCATCTCTTTAAGAATTTCCCACAGTTTATTGTGATCCACACAGTCAAAGGCTTGGACATAGTCAATAAAGCAGAAATAGATGTTTTTCTGGAACTCTCTTGCTTTTTCGATGATCCAGCAGATGTTGGCAATTTGATCTCTGGTTCCTCTGCCTTTTCTAAAACCAGCTTGAACATCAGGAAGTTCACGGTTCACATATTGCTGAAGCCTGGCTTGGAGAATTTTGAGCATTACTTTACTAGCATGTGAGATGAGTGCAATTGTGCGGTAGTTTGAGCATTCTTTGGCATTGCCTTTCTTTGGGATTGGAATGAAAACTGACCTTTTCCAGTCCTGTGCCACTGCTGAGTTTTCCAAATGTGCTGGCATATTGAGTGTAGCACTTTCACAGCATCATCTTTCAGGATTTGAAAGAGCTCAACTGGAATTCCATCACCTCCACTAGCTTTGTTTGTAGTGATGCTTTCTAAGGCCCACTTGACTTCACATTCCAGGATGTCTGGCTCTAGGTCAGCGATCACACCATCGTGATTATCTGGGTCGTGAAGATCTTTTTTGTACAGTTCTTCTGTGTATTCTTGCCATCTCTTCTTAATATCTTCTGCTTCTATTAGGTCCATACCATTTCTGTCCTTTATCGAGCCCATCTTTGCATGAAATGTTCCCTTGGTATCTCCAATTTTCTTGAAGAGATCTCTAGTCTTTCCCATTCTGTTGTTTTCCTCTATTTCTTTGCATTGATCTCTGAAGAACGCTTTCTTATCTCTTCTTGCTATTCTTTGGAGACATTCAGATGCCTGAAAGTCTGCACCTCTTGATGAAAGGAGTTGCAAAATCACATTGCGAAAGTTGTAGATAGGGACTTCCTTAGTGCTCCAGTGGTTAAGAATCCGCCTCGAAGGGCAGGGGACCAGAGTTTGATCCCCTGGTCAGAGAACTAAGATCCCACATGCCTCGAAGCTACTGAACCCGCCTGCTCTGGAGCCCCTGTGCCACCACTAGAGAGTCCGTGCACCGAGACCAAAGATGCCACGTGAAGCAACGAAGATCCCATATGCCACAACTAAATACCCGGTGCAGCCAAATAAATAAACGAAAAGTTGTAGATGAAGAACTAGAGTCATTTCTTCTAATCGATCTGCCACAGAGGTCAAGATCCCAGAGTGAAGAGAAGCCCAAAGAAGTGAACCCAACATTTGGTGCTGTTTGTCTAACAAAGGCTTTTGCAATCCAAGAGAAACTGTGGAGCGGGAGGGAAGCTCATTCCTGCTCTTGAAAGTCGAGGACCTGGGGGACAAGAATTGAAGTTCAAGGCCATCAAGGAGAAAGCAGCCTGAAAACCTGCCCAGGCATTAACCTGGGGCATCTGATGGATTGCATTCTGGGAATAAGGGTCAACATGAAATACCACAACCTTCACAAAGACAACAGTATAACTGGGGGTTCCCTGGTGGCCCAGTGGTTAGGATTCCGGGCTTTCACGGCTATGGCCAAGGTTCAGTCCTGGTCACGGAAGCTGATATCCTGCAAGCCACCTGCCATGGCCAAATTAAAAATTAAATTATTAATTTAATAAAAATAAATTAAAAATTAAAGTCCTGTCAAATCAGCTCAAATCCTGGTTGGACTAAGACAGTGTTTTTTAAAGTATTACCTTTGGACACTTCAAGGTCTTTTGGGGTAGGGAGGTCAAAACTATCTTTATAATAATAATGAGATGTAATTTGCCCTTTTTTACCATATTAATATCTGCATTGATGGTACAAAAGCAATGGAAAATTAAGCTGCTGCCCCCTTGGCATGAATCAGGCAGTGACATCAAACCACACTAGTAATCATTGTTTTCTCACCACTGCACAAAGTTAAAAAAAAGAAAAGAGACAAAAGTCAGTTTCACTTCAGACTGTCCTTGATGAAGCAGGGAAACTCATTAATTTTATTAATTTTGAACTCCTGAATACACATCTTTTTAATGTTTTGTGTGATGAAACGTGAAGTATGCCTAAAACACTTCTGCTGGCTCTGGAAGTACCATGGTTGTCCAAGGATGCATTTCCTTGGTGCATTTCTTTGCAGTTGTTTGAGATGTGAGCTGAATTAGCCTCTTATTTAAAGAAACATGCTTTTTACCTGAAAGAACAAGCGAGAGAGGAGCTATGGCTATCTAGACTTCAGGCATTTGGCAGACATTTTCTCAAAAATGAACAAAGTAACCCTGTCACTGAGAGAGTCAATTCTTAGGCAGGTTGATAAGAAGTCCTGGGGTCCCTGAGAAGAGGGGAGTCTGGGGTTCTCAAGGAGGAGGAAAGGACAAACTCTTTTTTTTTTCCCTCTACATTCCTTAGTCTTAGTCACAAAAAACACTTTTTTTCTTTAAGCCCAGAACTGATTACACAACAAAAAACTCAGTTTAAACTGTACTAGAGTATTATTGCTGTATTATATAACAGCAATGTATTCTGCTTGAGGACAGTTTCTCCTTCCTGAAAAGCTTCTGACTAAGCCTGATATTTTCCACTGTTTCCGCTGTTGAAAACAGCGGAAACAGTGTCAAACTTTATTTTTTTGGGCTCCAAAATCACTGCAGATGGTGATTGCAGCCATGAAATTAAAAGATGCTTACTCCTTGGAAGGAAAGTTATGACCAACCTAGATAGCATATTCAAAAGCAGAGACATTACTTTGCCAACAAAGGTCCGTCTAGTCAAGGCTATGGTTTTTCCTGTGGTCATGTATGGATGTGAGAGTTGGACTGTGAAGAAAGCTGAGCACCAAAGAATTGATGCTTTTGAACTGTGGTGTTGGAGAAGACTCTTGAGAGTCCCTTGGACTGCAAGGAGATCCAACCAGTCCATTCTGAAGGAGATCAGCCCTGGGATTTCTTTGGAAGGAATGATGCTAAAGTTGAAACTCCGTTACTTTGGCCACTTCATGCGAAGAGTTGACTCATTGGAAAAGACTGTGATGCTGGGAGGGATTGGGGGCAGGAGGAGAAGGGGACGACAGAAGATGAGATGGCTAGATGGCATCACCGACTCGATGGACGTGAGTTTGGGTGAACTCCTGGAGTTGGTGATGGACAGGGAGGCCTGGCATGCTGTGATTCATGGGGTCGCAAAGAGTTGGACACAACTGAGCGACTGAACTGAACTGAACTGAATCCTGATATTTTAGAATGTACATTATGGGAGTGGGTCTGATAGGATCTTTCTATTTTTAAATTCTAATTCTGTTATCCTAAAATGTAAATCGTGGGAGTGGGTCTAGTAAAATTTTTACAACCTTGAGACATTCTTTTGATTTATTGTAATAACTAATTTAAAAAATGTATAATTCCCTTGCTAAAGACTAGCAGGGGAGCAACCTCTGTTCCCCTTCTGATGTCTATGTCAGAAGCTTTCTCCCTTTTTATACTTTAATAAAACTTTGCTACACAAAAGCTCTTGAGTGATCAAGCCTGGTCCTTAGTCCCAAAGCTAAATCTTCTCCAGGAGATCACGAATCTGACGTTGTTCACTGTAAGCTATCATCACTTCAAGGAAAACAACTGATTGTGTTTGTGGCCAACAATAAAGTTTGAGCTTGACAACTTCCCACCATCTTAGCATGTTTCTGATAAGGTCGGTGGTGTAGTATCAGAATCATTTTTTGGTATGAAAAAAAGTGTCATGAAATGCGCTAACATTTGAAGATCTGTGTAATTCAGTGAACCAACACTTTCCAAATTACCAATGCATGATATTTAAAAAAAAAATCATGCAGGGGTAAAAAAAAGTCCCTTCAAAGTGCAAAATAGGTCAGTAGGTTTTTAACTGGATAAGGTATGAAAAGTTCCTGAGTTGGTTTCTGATTCCACATTGCAACTAATCTTTAAGAAACTCCCACTTGTCTAATTTAGTGTAGACCAAAAAAAAGAATATTCACAACTGTCTGAAAAGGCTATTATTAAACAACTTCTCCTTTTCCAACTGCATATCTGTATGAGGCTGAAGGTTCTTCCTATATTTCAACCAAAATAGCAGGAGTGGCAGCTGAATGCTGAAGCGGGTGTGAGGATGCAGTGGTCTTGTTTCAAACCACACATCAAAGAGATTCACAAACATGGTGCAATACAACCCTGCTGTTCTCAAAATTCTTTCTTCCTTTTTTTTTTTAGTTTCCCAACTACGAGTTGAACCTCGGGTCCTCAGCAGTGAAAGCACAATTTTCTAACCACTGGTTCACCAGGGAATTCCCTCACAATTCTGAAAATATAATTGTTTTTCATAAGAACATGTTATTTACATTGACCTGTGGTAGTAGGTTTACTAGTGTTATTTTAACATTTATTTAAATTTATATAACATTTATTGTTTAATAATATTTACGTATTATTGACTGTGCTGGGTCGTCACTGGGGCTCATGGGCTTTCTCTGGTTGTGGCTAGCGGGGCCAGCTCTCCAGTTGCGGTGCCTGGTGCCTAGGCTTCTCACTGTGGCGGCTTATCTTGTGGGGGAGCCCTGGCTCTAGAGCACACCGACTTCAGCATTTGTGGTGCCCGGGCTTAGTTGCCCTGCAACATGTGGGATCCTCCTGGACCAGGAATGGAACCCGTGTCCCCTGCAAGGCGGGTTCCTAATCTCCGGACCACCAGGAAAGCCCTACTGTTATTTAAAATGTATTCATAAGTAAATAGTCATTAAATTGTCTCTGTTTTAATCTTGTAATATGACAAATACAGAAAGAGATAATCCACATACATAACAGCTTTTTGGAGTCCCTTGATGGGTTTTTACTTTTTATTTGGGGAGCAACTCCCCCTCCTACTCCCTGTGTCCTTGCTAGTACTTTCTCTGACAGCAGTTTAGAAAATGCCTGAACGGAGCACTGGGCACACCTGGACCTCCAGCCCTGCTCTGTGGGACACTGGGGGTGGGTTTCCAATCACTGGGCTCAGCGCTAAATCTTGGCAGGAGCGGGGCAGCTGGCGTGGGTTGGGGCGGCTGCAGAAGGGCAGCCTGGCTGTCCTCTAGTAGAACTCCTGTCTGTGCAGTGCATGGCACTGTCCAACCCCCAGCACTTTGCCCTAGCTCTCTCTGCAGAAGGTAAGGATATCCTGGTATGGCGAGTGCTTTTTTTTTCTGTTCCAGATTTAACTTATTTTAAAATCTCTTTTATTTATTTATTTTTAGTTGAAGGATACTTACAATATTGTGTTGGTTTCTGCTATACATCAACGTGGATCAGCCATAGGTGTACATATGTCTCCTACCTTTTGAGCCTCCCTCGCACCTCCCACCCCACCCCACCCCTCTAGGTTGTCACAGAGCCCAGGTTCCAGTTTCCCGAGTCATACAGCAAATTCCCACTGGCTATCTATTTTACATATGTTACTGTAAAGTCTTTCGACTAAGATCAAGAGTAGTATCTGTTCTTATCAGTTTTTTGGATCATTTCTAAGAAGGCAAAGGAGCAAGCCATTTCCTCAGTTAACCTTAGTTTTGTGGCTGTGATATTTCTTGGCCTCACCACATTTGGGTTGCTACTATATTTAGAGACAATTTATTTTAGCTTTGACAGCTGAACTTATCATTATTTTCATAGGAATTTTATTGGCTCGAAAGGATAATTTGTGTTATTTTCTACTTGTCTTTGGCATGTAGAAAGAAATAAAAACCTGATGTTTACATCACATATTTTTACTCAGTCTGTCTCACATGTGAGAGTGAAATACATGCTTAAAAAAATAGAAAAAGAAAAGAAGGTAAAATGGTCCTGAGATCACTGCATTACGATCTTCCCCTACCCTTAAAATTATCTGTTTTCAAGTGACATGATTTTATATAAAGAAAACTCTAAAGACTCCACCAAAAAACCCAAAAAACCTCAAATCTGTTATCTCAATGAATTCTGTAAAGTTGCAGGATACGAAATTAATACTCAAAGCCAGTTTCTATACACTAACAATAATTATCTGGAAAGAGGTTTTATTTTCTTCAAAAAGCTTTATTGTTTCCATTTGGTGGGCTCCAGTGTGGTTAAACGGAGAAGGCAATGGCACCCCACTCCAGTACTCTTGCCTGGGAAATCCCATGGACAGAGGCGCCTGGTGGGCTGCAGTCTATGGGGTCGCTAAGAGTCGGACATGACTGAGTGACTTCCCTTTCACTTTTCACTTTCATGCATTGGAGAAGGAAATGGCAACCCACTCCAGTGTTCTTGCCTGGAGAATCCCAGGGACGAGGGAGCCTGGTGAGCTGCCGTCTATGGGGTCGCACAGGGTCGCACAGAGTCGGACACGACTGAAGCAACTTAGCAGCAGCAGCAGCAGCAGTGTGGTTAAAAACCTGTCTGGAGGTTGCAGGGAGAGGTTCAGGCAGAAGCCCTTATACCAGGGAGATGCAGAGGGGCCCCTCAAAGGCTACTGAGCTTTGGGGGGCTACTCATAGGACCTTTGGAAAGGATTCTCTGCCCATCTCAGCCCGGGGGCTGTCAGCCAGCCTTACTGAGATTAGTCATGTGGTCACCGTCTTCCTGATGACTTTCACCTCTTTCTCTGTTACAGACCAGAGTTCGTGAACTCTTTAATCAGTAGAAATTGATAAAAGGCCAGGAAAAAAATTCAGCAAGGCTTTACTGGGACTACAGCAGGAGGGAGTGAGAACAAGTAACCAGTACCCTTGCTCACTCCCTGCGGTGGGGTCCGGGTTGGGGTGGGGGGGGCGGAGGCGGGCAGGAGGTATAAGCTGATCCCTTAAATGGGGGAGGGGAGGGCTTCCCTGGTGGCTCAGTGGTAAAGAATCCACCTGTCGGTGAAGGAGACACGGGTTCGATCCCTGGTCTGGGACGATCCCACATGCTGCTGAGCAACTAGGCTCATGCACCACAACTATTGAGCCCACGTGCTGCAGCTACTGAAACCCGAGTGCCCTAGATCTGGTACTCCAAAACAAGAGAAGCCACTGCAGTGAGAACCTGCACACCACAACTAGAGAAAATTCTGAGAAGCGATGAAGATCCAACACAGCCAAAAATAAATAAATAAATAAAATTAAAAGAAAAAATCTGAAACCAAGATCCAATGCATTTGCCATTTGGCCATTAAAAAAAAATATGGGGGAGGGGAGGGATGGGTCCCCTGGGTAAAGGTGGAGGGGTGGCTTGGGTGATCTGCCCAACCCCTTGGTTATGCTATGTGCAGGGCCTGACATCTCAGAAGTGGCAGTTGGGTTTTGATCTTTTCGTGTCTTGTTCCTGATTTGCCCAGCTGTGCATGTATGGAGTTGCTTTTAGCCCCTTATAGTTTCCTTGTTTTCTGTTGCTGCAGAGATATATTCAGTTGTCCGGGTGCAAGCACTGCACTCAAGGGTCCCAGTCCTGAGTCCCAGCCTGTCTCACCTCTAGGAAGCTGTCGTCCAGGTATGTGTGGGCAGAACCCAGGGCACGCAAATGCAGAAGAGCCTGGTTCAGGGTCTTCTCCAGGGCCATGGTGGTTTCCATAGCCTCCAGGTCCCGCCTCACCCCTACTGGGCCAGCTTCTCTGAGTCCTGGAAGAGGGTGGAGCAGGTGAACTGGTTTTGGTCTTCTAAAGATGCTTGGAGCCCTCACAGTTCTTGACCAACTGGCAGAAAGAAGCAGCCCACACCCTCCAGAGCCACGTTGTTGCAGTTGAAGTAGAAGCCCAGAGAGGTAAGTGTAGAAGGCCAGAGACTCCCAGACGCTGGTCGACTGTATAGTGGGCTGCAGTTTCCATGTTAGTGGAATAAGTCTGACAAATCTGGGAGCTCATGGTTGATGACAGTAAGGAGCCACCACACAAAACCCTGTTGGCTGGTCCTAGAGGTAGGGGGTGGCCGAGAAGATAGTCCTGGAGGTGGTGACTGGAGAGTAGGTTACAGGATGGTCAGAGGCTGGAAGGAAAGCCACTGCTCTGTTCTGACCAACTACTGTGAAGCAGAGGCAGATCTGCCTGACTGCTGGATGGGCTCCAAAAAAGAAATTAAGGACCTCCCCTAGTGGCTTAGAGGGTAAAGAATCAAACTCATGTCTCCTGCATTGGCAGGTGGATTCTTTACTACTGAGCCATCAGGGAAGCCCTAAGATTGTTTTTAAATAAAATAAATCCAAAGAAAATAAAAGGAATCAGCAATGACAGCAGAAATTAATGAAACAAAAAACAAACTATAATACAATGTCTTAAAGCTAGACTCTTTGAAAAACTAAAAACAGAATACTCTGAAGATACTGATCAAGAAAAAATAGAAATAAGTCACTACTTTGCCCTACAAAATTTTCTCTCTTTATACCCCTTTTATAATATGGCTGCTAACATAGAGCAAATTTAAAAAATAATAACACTAATTACACATATTTTAAAAATTCAGATATAGTTCATATAGCACAAAATTCACTGTTTTATTTTTTAATGTGTATTTATTTATTTGGCTGCACCAGCTCTTATTTGCAGCATGTAGGATATAGTTCCCCGACCTTGGACCCACTGCATTAGGGGCACAGAGTCTTAGCCACTGGACCAGCAGGGAAGTCCTGTAATGTCTATTTTTGTTTAATTTTATTTTTACTATTTATTTATTTGGCTGCATCTGGTCTTAGTTGGGGCACAGGGCATCTCCTCTGCATTATGTGCGGTCTCTCATGGTCGTACAGGGTCTCTCCAGTTGTGGCACACGGGCTTAGTTTCTCTGCTGGCACACAGGCTCTTTCTGGATCAGGGATGGAACTCACATCCCCTGCACTGCAAGGCAGATTCTTTGTACTGGACCACCAGGGAAGTCCCCTTTAATGTCTGTTTTAAAGTTTAAATTGGTATTTAATAATAATAATAAATAATAATAAAATAATCCAGCTCTCTTTTGGTTACTATTTGCATGAAATATAATTTTCTGTATTTTCATTTTCAACCTGTTTGTCTCTTTAAAGTGAGTCTTTTGTAAGCATATCATCAATTATTAAGATCCATAGTCATGCTGATTTTTCCATCAGCGCCTTAAGCTGTTCAAAATTGATATCATCCTCTTAACAAAACAAATTCCTTCTTCTTAATTCCTCTGCTTACCATCCCCATGTTGTTTTCACCTGTATTTTTGTTTCAGAATTCTTAGTAACTGGCTAATGTTTCTTATATGCCAGTAATGTACAGGTTTAATTATTGTAGGTTTTAAAAAAACATTTCTGTATTTATTTATTTGGCTGCACCGGCTCTTAGTTGCAGCACCCAGGATCTCTAGCTGTGGCATGTGGGATCTAGTTTCCTGACCAGGGATCAAAGCCAGGACCCCTGCATTGGAAGGGCAGTCTTAGCCACTGGATCACCAGGGAAGTCATTACATTTACAAGTGGTGGACAAGGGATTGATTTTTAATACATAGAGAATTCTTAAAAATCATTAAGACCAACAACCTAGTGGGAAAATGCACAAATGTTAGAGAACAAATGTCACTAAGAAGAGGAATATAAATGGTTCTTCAATTAGATGCTCAACCTCAATCATGAAATAAAATTGATGCCACTTTTCATCTATCAGGTTGGCAAAATTATAGTATTAATGCGGTGTTTGCCAAATTCAGACTGAAATTGAAGAAAGTGGAGAAAACCACTAGACCATTCAGGTATGACCTAAATCAAATCCCTTATGACTATACAGTGGAAGTGAGAAATAGATTTAAGGGACTAGATCTGATAGACAGAGTGCCTGATGAACTATGAATGGAGGTTCGTGACATTGTACAGGAGACGGGAATCAAGACCATCCCCAAGAAAAAGAAATGCAAAAAAGTAAAATGGCTGTCTGAGGAGGCCTTACAAACAGCTGTGAAAATAAGAGAAGTGAAAAGCAAAGGAGAAAAGGAAAGATATACCCATTTGAATGCAGAATTCCAAAGAACAGCAAGGAGAGATAAGAAAGCCTTCCTCAGAGATCAATGCAAAGAACTAGAGGAAAACAATAGAATGCGAAAGACTAGAGATCTCTTCAAGAAAATTAGAGATACCAAGGGAACATTTCATGCAAAGATGGGCTCGATAAAGGACAGAAATGGTATGGACCTAACAGAAGCAGAAGATAGTAAGAAGAGGTGGCAAGAATACACAGAAGAACTGTACAAAAAAGATCTTCATGACCCAGATAATCACGATGGTGTGATCACTGACCTAGAACCAGACATCCTGGAATGTGAAGTCAAGTGGGCCTTAGAAAGCATCACTACAAACAAAGCTAGTGGAGGTGATGGAATTCCAGTTGAGCTATTTCAAATCCTAAAAGATGATGCTGTGAAAGTGCTGCATTCAATATGCCAGTAAATATGGAAAACTCAGCAGTGGCACAGGACTGGAAAAGGTCAGTTTTCATTCCAATCCCAAAGAAAGGCAATGCCAAAGAATGCTCAAACTACAGCACAATTGCACTCATCTCACACGCTAGGAAAGTAATGCTCAAAATTGTCCAAGGCAGGCTTCAGCAATATGTGAACCGTGAACTTCCTGATGTTCAAGCTGGTTTTAGAAAAGGCAGAGGAACCAGAGATCAAATTGCCAACATCTGCTGGATCATCGAAAAAGCAAGAGAGTTCCAGAAAAACATCTATTTCTGCTTTATTGACTATGCCAAAGCCTTTGACTGTGTGGATCACAATAAACTGTGGAAAATTCTTAAAGAGATGGGAATACCAGACCACCTGACCTGCCTCTTGAGAAATCTGTATGCAGGTCAGGAAGCAACAGTTAGAACTGGACATGGAACAACAGACTGGTTCCAAATAGGAAAAGGAGTATGTCAAGGCTGTATATTGTCACCCTGTTTATTTAACTTCTATGCAGAGTACATCATGAGAAACGCTGGGCTGGAAGAAACAAGCTGGAATCAAGACTGCCAGGAGAAATATCAATAACCTCAGATATGCAGATGACACCACCCTTATGGCAGAAAGTGAAGAGGAACTCAAAAGCCTCTTGATGAAAGTGAAAGAGGAGAGTGAAAAAGTTGGCTTAAAGCTCAACATTCAGAAAACGAAGATCATGGCATCCGGTCCCACCACTTCATGGGAAATAGATGGGGAAGCAGTGGAAACAGTGTCAGACTTTATTTTTCTGGGCTCCAAAATCACTACAGATGGTGACTGCAGCCATGAAATTAAAAGACGCTTACTCCTTGGAAGGAAAGTTATGACCAACCTAGATAGCATATTCAAAAGCAGAGACATTATTTTGCCAACAAAGGTTCGTCTAGTCAAGGGTATAGTTTTTCCCGTGGTCATGTATGGATGTGAGAGTTGGACTGTGAAGAAAGCTGAGCACCAAAGAATTGATGCTTTGGAACTGTGATGTTGGAGAAGACTCTTGAGAGTCCCTTGGACTGCAAGGAGATCCAACCAGTCCATTCTGAAGGAGATCAGCCCTGGGATTTCTTTGGAAGCAATGATGCTAAAGCTGAAACTCCAGTACTTTGGCCACCTCATACGAAGAGTTCACTCATTGGAAAAGACTCTGATGCTGGGAGGCATTGGGGGCAGGAGGAGAAGGGGACAACAGAGGATGAGATGGCTGGATGGCATCACTGACTCGATGGATGTGAGTCTGGGTGAACTCCGGGAGTTGGTGATGGACAGGGAGGCCTGGTGTGCTGCGATTCATGGGGTTGCAAAGAGTCGGACACGGCTGAGCGACTGATCTGATCTGACTCCTTGGAATGAAAGTTATGACCAACCTAGACAGCATATTAAAAAGCAGGGACATTACTTTGCCAACAAAGGTCTGTCTAGTCAAGGCTATGGTTTTTCCAGTAGTCATGTATGGATGTGAGAGTTGGACTGTGAAGAAAGCTAAGCGCCGAAGAGTTGATGCTTTTGAACTGTGGTGTTGGAGAAGACTCTTGAGAGTCCCTTGGACTGCAAGGAAATCCAACCAGTCCATCCTAAAGGAGACCAATCCTGGGTGTTCATTGGAAGGACTGATGTTGAGGCTGAAACTGCAATACTTTGGCCACCTGATGGGAAGAGCTGACTCATTGGAAAAGACCCTGATGCTGGGAAAGATTGAGGGCAGGAGGAGAAGGGGACGACAGAGGATAAGATGGTTGGATGGCATCATCGACTCGATGGACATGGGTTTGGGTGGACTCCAGGGGTTGGTTATGGACAGGGAGGCCTGGCGTGCTGTGGTTCATAGAGTCGCAAAAAGCCGGACATGACTCAGCAACTGAACTGAACTGAACTGAATGCGGTATTGGTTTTAGAAATCATTCAAGCTTGGGTCTGATCTTCCTTTAAAAAGGTAAGAAATACCCAACCCAAAAGATTTGTCTCAGGAATCGCTAGGAGCCCAGTTCCAAGAACCCATTTTCTTAATCAGTGAACAGTGCTGCTTCCCACACACATTAGAAAAGAATTGAAAGCAAATACTATGAGAATCTACATCAGGGCTGTCAATGTCAGCACTATTGACATTTGCCTGCATGTGCGCTCAGTTACTCAGACATGTCTCACTTTTTGCGAACCCATGGACTATAGCCCACTAGGCTCCTCTGTCCATGGGATTCTCCAGGCAAGAATACTGGAGTGGATTGCCATCTTCTCCTCCAGGGGATCTTCCCAATCCAGGGATTGAACCTGCGTCTTCTGCATTGGCAAGCTGATTCTTTACCACTGAGCTACCTGGGAAGCCCCTATTGACTTTTAGAGCTGGGTAATTCTTTCTTTTCTGTTTAGTTATTTGGCTGCATCTGGTCTTAGTTTCAGCACTTGGGGGTCTTTCCACAAAGGGCACAGACTCTGTACCTGCGGTGTACAGGCTTAGTTGCTCTGAGGTCTGTGAGATTTTAGTTCCCTGACCAGGGATGTGTCCCCTGCATTGCACAGTGGATTCTTTACCACTGGACCACCAGAGAATTCCCAGGGCTGATAATTCTTTGTACCGGGGGCCTGTTCTGTGCATTGCAGGATGTTTTAGCAGCATCCTTGACATCTTTTCATTAGAAATCCTCGCTCCTCTCCCAAGTTACAACAGCCCAAAGTACCTTCAGACATTACCAACTGCCCCCTGGCAAAACTCCTGATAATTTCCTTAAATATTCCTGCCTTTTAATGTAACCTAAGAGATCATGAATACAACCTTATGTCTGAATCCTGTTGTCTATAATCCTGAAAAGCAGAAGCACTCTAGGTATGCAATAATAGAGGAAAAGATTACATAGACCATAGTATATCTAGTCAGTGGACTGCAAAGTTGTTATTGATGCCCACCTGATGATGGAAACTAGAGGAAAAAAATCAACCCTGTAGAAAAATGGCTATTTAAAAACTGAGAACTGGACTTGCCTGGTGGCACAGAGGATAAGAATCCACCTGGCAACGAGAGGGACACGTTTCATCCCTGGTCCAAGATTTCACATGCCGCAGAGCAACTAAGCCTGTTTGCGACAACTACTGAGCCCACGTACAGCGACTACTGAAACCCACATACGAGAGCCTGTGCTCCATGAGAGAAGCCGCCGCAAGGGGAAGCGTGCGCACTGCAGCAGAGTAGGCCCCGCTTGCTGCAGCGCCACAAAGTCCACACAGAGCAACCAAAACCCAGTGCAGCCAAAAATAAGTAAATAAAAGTATTAAAAAAAAGAATATATTAAAAATTTCTAATAACATGGTTATGATGTTAACTTTAAATATATACATAATTACATACTCAAATGAATAGAAAACTTAAAACCTGAACATAGATGTTTAAAGCAGCTTTATTCATAATTGCTACAATTTGAAAAAGCAACCCAGATGTCCGTTAGTAGGTGAATGGTTAAATTATGATACATCTGGACAATGCAATACTAGTCAGTGCTAAAAAGACACTATCGAGCCACAAAAAGACAATGAGGAACCTTAAATGCATATTACTAAGTGAAAGGAACCAACCTGAAAACAGCACTGCATACTGCAGGACTCCCAGCTACGTGACATTTTGGAAAGGGCAAAACGATGGAAACAGTAAAAAGGTCTGTGGTTGCCAGGAGTTATAAAGGGGAGGGAGGGATGAATCTGCAGGGCAGAGGATTTTTAGGACGGTGAGTACTCTGTATGCTACGTGATAGATCACAGATCGTAATAGTTACAACAGTTCATAGATTGTAACAAACCACCTGCTCCGGTGTGGGATGTTGATACTGGGGTTGGCTGTGCATGTATGGGGCCAGAGGGTATATGGGAACTCTGTGTACTTTCTGCTTAATTTTGCTGTGAACCTAACCGCCCTTACAAAGTCTGTTGGGGAAAAAAAAGCAGCTTCAGGCTCAAAACTTGTCTGACTTGTTCAAGTGTTATAGAAAAACACAAGCTTCATGGTCATTTCTTATTCAACTGCTTAGACACGTAAATAATTTACTACAGTGACTTTCCTTTGGTGAAACATGGCTTCATCACAACCAATGAACCACCAAATGAACTGTTCTACATATGATGAAACAGTAGCAACACGTTCCTGTGTCAGGATAACATTCAAACTTAGCTGAGCCTCTCAATACCTCTGATTCCTTGGACCTCTCAACCTCTTTGCTGCTATTTATTTGTAAAATGAGACTTACGTTAAAAATGATTATTATCTAAAAATACCTCAAATATTATCTAAAAATACCTGGTCCAAATGATGTCAGAGGAAAAATAAAACAATTTTGTTTTCATGAAGAAAAATTACATGCATGAATCTCAACTAAGTTCAAAATGTTACCGATGTTTTGGTGGTAGTATTATAGGTAATTTTGTTATTCAAGTTTTACCTTCTAAATTTGCCATAATAAACATGCATTATTTATATTCAAGGAATAAACATACTTTCTTTTGGCCATCCCATGTGGCATGTGGAACTTGCCCAACTAGACACTGAACCCGTGCCCCCTGCGCGGGAAGCACAGAATCTTAACCACTGGACTACCAGGGAAGTCCTAGAAATAAACACATTAAAAAAAAAAAAATCACAGCACAAAAACTATAGAAAAGAATATTTTATTGAAACAGTTTCTCAATTAACAATGGAGCAAAGTACAATTTGACTCAAATCTGTCCAACCAGCCTCAACTGCTAGTGAAACAATTCAAACATATAGGACAGGATAGGAACCTTAGGGCACATTTCTGCCAATGTGGCAAAAAAAAAAAGAGAAAAAGAAAAAAAAGACAAGAGACAGATACAACCAGGCTCCCCTATGCCCTGGGAGTGGGGGTGGCAGCCCTGGCTCCTGCTACAGATAGGACCCTGGGGGGTGGGCTGCCCGACATCCACGTGGTGGGTCAAGGGCCCCCATCACAGCAGAGCAATGCACTACAGAAAGGCCGGCCTGTACCCTCTTCCTTTGCCCACAAGGCCTGCCTCCAAGACAGCGAGATGGCAGTTCTACATTCATGCCAGTCTCTCCTGCCCCCAGGGTCTTGGGACAAGGGGCTCACAGTAGAAAGCACATTTTGGTCAGCCCAGGGGGCCAGGGAGTGAGGGAAAGGCTCTGTCTGAGAGGGCAGAACAACAGGGAGAGAAGGGGGGCAGAAGTCCAAGGGCCATGGAGTACCAGGCAACTGGGAAGAGGCAGATTTCAGCAGCTGCTTGCAGCATGCTGGCACCCTGCGCCAGCTACTCACACGCCTTTCCTGGCCCAGAGTCCACAGGTGGGGAGCTACAGTGCTCTCACACATCTCACTCCCTCGAGAGGCAGCTGGATTCTCTTCACTTTCTCCCTGCCTACTCTGGCCACTGGGGTTGTACGTGTGGGTGGGGGTCGATCTCGAGTGACTTAGGCAGTCCAAATGGATGGGGTCTGGCCAAGAGGCAGAGGACTGTCCAACTTGCAAGAGAAAGGCAAGGAGACCCACAGTGGGGAGGCATGAGAATGGGGATTTTTAGGGGAAAAAACCTTGGAGGAGGCAAAAGTACAGACAGGAGCTCAGAAACCAAACCTGGAAAGCAAGGTTCTGCAGACACTGGCCTGTGTGGCATAGATCTCATGGTGGAAAAGGGAGGGAAGGACAACCAGAAGAGCCTGGAGACCCTCTAACAACCCAGGACACCCTTACCACTACCAGGCCTGTCAGCCAACCACTGATGGCCGCACTCTCACCTACCCACAGGCGAAGAATGAAGACAGAATAGTGATTTTTCCCAAACTAGGACCTGGATGGTAGGGAATCAGCAGGTGGGGTTGGGGAACAAAACGATTTCAGTTTGAACCACAGAACTATTCCAGAAGGAACCAGTAAGCCGTCCCTTCCTTCCCCTTCTCCGCACCTCCAGTCGCAGGTGAGAGAAGAGGAACTGAAGCCTCTGGGGAGGCGGGGAACCAACCCTCCCCCAGTCCTTGGTGCTTAATAAATAGAGGTGGTGAGAGAAGGGGGCAGGGACGAGTGGGGAACTGGGAGGTTATAGTTCATCATTCTTCAAAGTTCGCTTCTGTCCTGTCGGCTGTTCCGGATGTTCCTTCTGTTCAGATTCTGGGAGGAATTGGGGGAAGAGAACAGGATGGAGGAAGGTGAGACAGAGGGAATAGGCCCAGCTCAGGGAAGGCACTGCCCTCCAGCACAGCCCGCCACCTCCAACCTCACCTGCTGCGGGACCCCCTAATTCCAGAGGCTCAGAGTCTGCTGCTTCAGGTCCTGCTTTGTGGAAAGAACAGGTTAGTGTCTGCAAGGAGGAGGAAGGGGCTAACGCAGGGGTTAGCAAACTTTTCCCAACAAGAGCCAGACAGTAAATGTCAGTATTTTAGGATCTATGGGCCACACTTGGTCTATTCTGTTTTTGGAAATAACCATCTACAAGATGTAAAGGCCATTCAAAGCTCCAGGGCTGTCCAGAGAGAGGCTGTCCTGCTAGTCTGCTGACCCCTCGGGGCTAAGTGATGTCCATGTTCCCCATCCGCTTCCCCAGCTCACCAGTCTCTTTCTCAGGTTCTGGGATGGGCTTCGTGTCTTCAGTCTGGCCTGGAGGGAAACCAGGAGGAAAAGGTAGTCCCCGGAGGGAAGAGAAAGCTTCCTCCTGCCCAGTGATGCCTGAACCAGTCCCCTGGCCTCACCTGGTGGAGGGATGACCTTCTCACTCTGGTCACTGGTGCTGGCATTGAGGGGAGCCTCTGCCCGGGTCCCGTTCTTGTCCCGGGGCCGGGGCCGGGGCTTGGCGAACTTGGCCTTATTGAGCAGATACTGCACCTCGCGGTCCAGGGCCGCCATCTTGGCCTCGATGTCTTTCGAGAGCAACACGGGCTTCTCTGTGGCGGGAAGCTTGGCCTGCTCGGCCACGGTTGTGTTCTTCCAGGCCTGTGGGCGAGGTCAGGACAGGCTTGGAGCCAGCAGATGCCTCTGTCCCGGATGAAACACATCCCAACCAACCTCTGGCTCTTCCCCTCAGACCTCAAATCACTGCCCGTCACTGTCAGCCCCCGAAGCAAACAGATACCTCAGGATGGCATTTGAGGCTCTCCACAAGGGAGTGCCAAACTGCCTATTTCTGGTTTCCATCCTATTTCTATGGACTAACCACAGTTGAACCTCTTATTTTTCTCCTTATTTCAACCGCTTTGGTGCTCTGGTTCAAAAAACAGCCCCCACATCCAGAACAGCTTCTGCATCTCACGACAGGTCATTCTGAGCTCCCCAAACCCTGCCCCAATTTCTGCATGCAGTTCAAGCCCCAGCTCCTCAGAGCAGCTCTCTCTGATCCTGCAGGGATGGGCTCCACTACCCCTCTAATCGACGACTCATGCCTATGACCCTGGTCTGGGACTGATCAGATGTGATCCCAAATGCAGCCATCTTTTGCCTTTCCAATGAGCTGCCAAGCCAGGAGGCAATGACTGCTGAGTCTCCATTTCTCCGCATCTCCCCTGCTGCCAAGGATGGCCCACCTTGCCAGGTAAGTCTCCAATTAAGTATTTATATGGGGATTACCCAGGTCTCATTGATGATTTTCTCTAACGTTGTCATCTCCACTTCAGTGAAGATCTGGTCCATCTCTGGGATGAGCCGGGCCCCCCTGCAGTCAGAGAGGAGACAGTCAGCCCATGAGGGACAGGGGTAGGACTGAGTGGGGAAGAAGAGCAGAGGGGCTGCTCACTTGAGGAACATGCTGGAATGATTGAGGAGATTATCCAGGGCAGACAGCCGTTCGGGCCACTTCTTGCGCTCTTCCACCCGAAAAAACAGCCCGTGGCACAGCTTCCGTAGTTCAGCCAACTTCTCCTTCAACATCTGATGGACGTGGGGGTGGGAGAGGGCAGAGGGGTTAGGGGACGACAGCCTTGCATCCTTCTTTATGACCTCACACCCCAGCTCTCTTTCCTTTCCCCATCCTGCCCACCACGTCCTGGGAGCCCTCTCACCGCTGTGGTGGCCCCAAAGCCCTCATCCTCCAGCCAAGTGGACGTGGCACTGAGCTTCCCAGAGATGTCCTCACGCTGCTCCTCGGTCGACACTTCCTGGTACTCGGGCTGGTACAGCTTGTCCTGGGGAGGTGCACCAGAGCGCGAGTGTGCAGCAGGCCCTTGGGGCAAGGCTCTTGGGGCAGAACCCTCCTCCCCCACCCTGTCCCTTGTCCTGAGGCAGGCCTGTGTCCCAGCCCACCAACCTGGGTCTCAAAGATGAAGGCTTCCAAGCTGTTGGCTGCTTTCTCCCGTTCCTGCTTCTGCAGGTCCCGGAGTGTCAGGTCCTGGAGTCTGTGGCCGAGGGGCAGCACGAGTGAGGGGTGCTGCTCCATAGCCTGCGCCCACCCTCCGCACGCTTGCAGCCTTTACTCACTTCTGGGCCGAGCGGGCCAGCTGGTCCTCGGGCAAGTCAGGCAGGTCCAGGACGACCAGCTCCACTCCGATCTCCTCCACCATCCTCTGCTTCCGGGCTGGTTTCTGCTTCTTTTCTTCCTCTGGGGCGGGAGGGGCACCCTCAGACCCCGCCTCCCTCTTCTCACTTGGCTTCTGTGGGGAAGAGACGAGGGTGTGAGGGAAAGCATGACCAGCCCTCCTGTCCTCCACAGGTGGGGATGGCTCTGGGGACAGGAAGCACGGCAGGTGCCTGTCCCGTCAGCCTCGGGGTCCAGGCCGACTTCACTCTGCCGAGAGCTCACCTGGGCCTCAGGCTTGTCCCCGCCGTCTTTCTCTGCGGCCTTTTCTCCTTCAGGGGCTGCAGCCCCCTTAGCCTCAGGGGGTGGGGGCGAAGAGGTGTCCTCCGCTGGGGCCTCAGCTTCCTCCTTGAGCTCTGCTTGCTCTCCAGGCTCGTCCTTGCTCCCCTCAGCAGGCCCTTCCTCCTCCTCCTGGAAACAAACAGACACACCCTCTGAGGAGTCACCAGCAGGGCCCATGGATCAGGACTGGCTCTGCTTTGAAGGGCTCACTGCCTATGACATAGCTTGAGGGAGACAGAGGACCACTGTGTGGAAATGGGCAATGGGCGTCTGGACTGAGGCAGTCTAGCTGGACAAAGGAAAAGTGTCTGGAGGTGACGGTGAGCCTTGGGATGGCTTAGAGTCCAGATAAGGGTTTGGTGAACCCAGCTCGGGCTAAGGGGAAAGAAAGAAAGAAAGTTTCAGTCGTGTCCAACTCTTTGCGACCCCATGGACTGTAGAAACCAGGCTCCTCTGTCCATGTAATTCTTCAGGCAAGAATACTAGAGTGGGTTGCCATTCCCTTCTCCACAGGCTAAGAGGAGGCGGGGCCTATCATATCCTGAGAAGCTGGGATCAACACCCCAACCCCCAGTCTCTGCTGCTGCCGCCTGGTCCCATGTACCGTCCTCCACGCTCCCCTGGCTCCACCCTGGCCTTACCTGGACTGTGTCAGTACCATTTTCTTTAGTATCTGGTGTGCTGCCACCTCCAAACAGGCTGGAGATGGTGTTGCCAAGTTCTAGAAAGAGGAAAACCCAAAGACTTAAAGAGCGCCACAGAAGTGACTCCACCCCCAACCCTAAGGGGAAGGCCTGCCCACCTCCCTGGAAGGCACACAAGGACACTCTCTCACACACGTGCACACACTCATCTTACTGGTCAGAGTAGATTCCTCTTCTGGGCTGTCCTCCACCAGCGTCTCAAACACAGACTCCACCTGACAACATGGATCCGAGGTGAAGACAAGCACATGCTAACCCACCTTTTCTCCACAAACATCCTGCCTGGCGGGTCACTGTTTAGGCACAATCATGTGACTTCCAGCTGTGCTAGCCTGTCTTCTCCCCTGCCTCCTCCAAGGGCTTCTGGATGGAGTCTCCTCCACCCCTGGTTGATTACAAGCCCTTTGAGAGGGGACTGGAGCTTCCCCCTCCTCACCCTCACACTCCTCCACTCAACAGAATGGGCCATGGTTGTCCACAGTATGTTCTAAAAGATACAAATCCCATGAACTGTTGTTAATAAGCAGGTTTCTCAGCCATCCTAGACCCTGAAAATTACGTCAGTGAGCATTCACAGGCTCTGAGATGGCCCACACCAGATCCCTTGTTTAGCTCAAGATTTATCCAACTCCCAGACCCACTTTATTGACCAGTTTGAACACTACAAGGAACCGCTGTGGAAGAGGCTGGTGGTGCCTGGGCCCCGCCTGGCACAGGGGGGCTCCTGCTCTCACCCTGTCCAGGCTGAGCACACCACTCTCGTCCAGGTTGAAGTGAGCCTTGATGCCCTTGGACTCATAGTCGGGATACTTCTTGAAGCTCTCTCCCACACCTTTTAGCTTCACTGTGGTCAGATTCTGGGAGCCAAATACCCTGGGTGGGGAGGAGAAACCCATTCAGGGGAGCCTGCAAGCCTGCCTCCAAGCTCTAGTCTACACAGCCTCTGGGTATGAGACATGGGGCCCTCCCCGAGGACACCCTCAAGATGGAAGCACCTCCCAGAGGAGAAGCTCAGCCCAAACCCAAGCCCAAGCTCACAGGCTGCTTCCCCTGTGTCACCCGCAGACCCCATCCCTCCCTCCCTGGAGTCCCCATCTGGCCCCACCCCCTCACCGAAGATCCTCAGGCCCCAGGAAGCCCAGGTCACCATAGTTGATGTGGAAGTTGAAGTCATGGCTGTAGCGATTAAAGGTGATGACTTTGCGTTGAGGGTAGGGTCCCATGCGGGAGAAGAGGACGCGCTTATTGTGCTTCAGGCTGCGGACCCCAGTCTCCTCCTCCACCTCCCTAGTGAACTCCACCTATATGGCAGGAGAAGGGAGGCCCGGTGGAGAAGCACAGCAGGGTCTGGGGTGGGGAATGCCGATGGCAGGAAGACAGAGGGATAGGCTTGAGCAGACAGTGGAGATGACCCTGGGAGAGGTATGGGGAGCCTTCCACCCAGCACACAGGCTTACTCACCAGGATGGGGTAGATCACTGCATCCCGGATGACGAAAGGCTTCACCTTGAAGGCTTTGCTGAGCGCGGCCGCCTGGTACACAGCCCCCATAGCGGCGGCTTCATCGGCATTGATGTTCTTCCCCAGCTCCTCCCTGTGAACATCCCAAGGCTCAGGACCATCCATCTGCAGCCTGGCCTGGCCCCCCTCCCCTCAGCCCTCCTGCTGCTCAGGCCCCACACTCACTTGCCCACAGCCTTCAGCAGCACCTCTTGCACTTTGGGGACACGAGTGGCCCCGCCCACCAGGATCACCTGCTCAATCTCATCCTGTAGGGGGAGAAAGCGGGGGATGGGGTCGGCTCCGAGGTCACCCTCCTCCTCAGCACAGACTCTTCTCTGACTTATTCCCTCCTCCCTGCCACCTCTTCACTTTCCATCCCGTCTGCCTCTCCGCCACACCCACCCCGATGACCCTGCCTCACCAGTTTCATCTCTGCACTCTGCAGCGCCTGCTGCACGGGCCCAGGGACCCGCTCAAACAAGTCTGCACACAACTCTTCAAACTCCGCTCGAGTCACCTTTGCCTTGAAATCCACATCGTCCATCAGGCCCTCGATCTGGGAAAGGAACAGGAAGGTCAGAGCACTCACCCAGGTCCTGCTCTCTGGGTTGGTGGGTCAGATACCAAGGGGACAGGATACTGGGAGGCAGGCAGGAAGCATGGGAACAAGTGATGGGCCACCCCGAAATCGAGCTCAGGGTGGTGGGGTCCTCCATCCTCTGGTGGGGGGCGGGAAATCTTTGCCCTCAAGCAGCCACGTGTGAGCACCTGGGCCATGTGATCAGCATTGGCGCTCAGAACGGTCTTCAGTCGATTGGCCTCACGCAGCAGCTTGGCCATGGCACGAGGGTTCTCTCGCACGTCCTTTGCTCTCTGACCCTTGCGCTGCTCATTGAAAAGCCTGGCCAGGTGCTCACGCAGGCGGAGCTCCATCTCCAGGCCCCCCAGGGTACGGTCAAACCTGTGCAGGAAAGGGAAGAGGGACAAGTGTGAGGAACACACGGGGTCGCTTCATCCACACAGGAACCTGGCTCTCACCCACACGGCTAACACCTCTCAGCCATAGTCCATCTGGCCATTTATTCAACTGTAACTACTATGCATCAAATTATGTATTTATCTCTGGAAATACAATTGTAAGAAGGAAAAAAAAAAGACAGGGTCCCTGCTATCAAACAGTTTATAATCGAGCAATTAACCACACTGTGAAATTTTAGCAATCCTCTGTGTTATAACAGAGAGACAGATAATGCCACTAGAACATAGATAAGTGAAATTTCAGCTATTTAGAGATGTCTGGGAAAGTTCTGTGGAGAAGTGATGCTGGAGCTGAAACTTGAAGATGAGCTGGAGTTAATGAGGTGAAGAAGAGAGGAAAGAACATTCTAGGCAAAGGGTGAGGTGTGAGAGAACAAGAGTGTATAAGTTCAATGGAGGGCAAAGATGGCTGGAGTTCAGGGTCAGAGCCAAGCTGGAGTTGTCATACAGGTGGCTTTATAAGCCAAGACAAAGGTGTGGAGCCACTGAAGGGTTTCTAAAGAAATGAGATACAGACAGGTTTGAAAAGAACCCTCTAGCTGAATGTGGAGAAAGAACTGGAGGGAGGCCACACTGGCAGCAGTGAGATATGCTATTCTGCAGGTGAGAGGTGACAGCAGTTCAGACTAATACGGAAGCCGTAAAGGTGGACAGAAAAGAATGGGTTCATGAAATAACATAACATCAGCAACAAGGAAAGCAAAGATGCCAAGAACAAAGAAATAGTTGAAGCTAACACTCCTCATAGGGCCTATGGCCTTATGGATTTCCTCAGAAGCAGCTTGGGACATTCATTGCCCTCAACTTTCCCAAACTGTCTCCCCGCATCTCCATCTACCTCGTGCTCTTTGGGAGAGGTATCCTACAAAGACTGATGCTTTAGCCAGGAGAGTATTCCTGCAGGGAGCAGGAAAGAGAGGCAGCTGACCCTCCAAGAAGAAACCCGGACCCAACGGCAGCTCAGCAAGCAGCCCTCCTCGCAGCACCCACTTACCCCACACCCCGGATCTGCAGCTGCGGCTGGATCCCCGCATCCTTAGTCTTCACTGTCTGGTAGGTCACGATGGTGCACACAGTGCTGCCTGAGCCCATGTCATAGAACATGATATTCTGCAGAGACATCGAGGCCACTGTCACAGGAACCTAACACAACTCCAGGGTGCCTGCCTGCCTCCAAAGGGCTGCACCGACTCGAATGAAAGCCAAACAGCTCAGCAAAAGGAGCTGAGAGGGGGCTGTTGCCGCATTTGTCAAGAGCCAGCATGCAAATAAGATGCAAAACAAGCCAAGTGACTTCCATCATCAGACTCAGCCACCCTGCCAGGCCGGTCGGCAGCTCCCCCCCGGCTCACCTGGGCAGTGCTGTTGATATCTTTCCTGCGGAAGACACCGTAGCTGAGGGCTGTGGCGGTGTTGTCATTGATGAGCTGCAGCACCTTGAGGCCAGCCATTCGCGCAGCCTGCAGCACAGCTCGGCGCTCAGCCTGGTTGAAGAAGGCTGGCACAGTGATCACTGCATCCTTGATGGGCTGCTCTACAGAGGAAAACAGAACAGGGTTCCTACCAGCTCCACACCTTAGATGGGGGTTTCTCAGTTTCAGCACAGCTGACATTCTGGGCTAGATAGTACTTTTTTTTTTTCTTGGCCACGCCACATGGCACATGGGATCTTCATTCCCCAACCAGGGATTGAATCTGTGCGCCTGCAGTGGAAGCTCAGGGTCTTAACCACTAAACCACCAGGAAAGTCCCTGGGCCAGATAATTCTTTGTTTTGGGCGGCAGAGGTGTGCAGTCTAGGACGTCTGGCAGCACCCGTGGCTTCTACTCAGTAGATGGCAGTGGCTGCAGCTCCCCAGTTGTGACAACCAAAAATGTCATCAGATGTTACTAAATGTTCCTGGGGACTCAGACCTGCCTTCATTTGAGTCTCCAGGGAAGGTGGCTTCCACTGGCCCCACCTTGGCCACCCACCTGCAAAATCTTCAGCCAGAGACCGGGAGTAGTTGAGAAGCATGCTGAGGACCTCCTCTGGCGAGAACTGCAGCTGCCTGGGGGAGGGGAGATGGTTAGCGGCGAGGAAAGCCCGGCATCCACACAAGGACAGTGGTGAACACATGTTGACGGGGATCCCACCAGGCCCCGTGAGCCCACCTTCCCCAGCAGGGCACTCACGGGCTGATTTGGAAGTACACAGTCTGCCTCTGCGGGTCGAAGCCCAGCTCATGCTCGGGGAAACGAGCTTTGTAAAGGGCTACATGGGGGTTATTCTCCTGCTTCCCCAGGAGGTGCTGGAAGTAACGCAGCGTTGCCTTTGGGTTCTTGATGGCCTGAGAAGAGGTAAAGAAAGAGCAGAGTGTTAAGACTCCCAAACCTGCCTTCACCTACCTACCTTGGAGATCGATCAGGGAGCAGACTCTGGAGTCTGCCATCGCCTCTCCTCTGCCCACTGCTTTGGGAAGGGGTGGGCTGTGAGCTCACCATGCTGGCTGCACTGTCGCCAAAGAATCGTTCATTTTCTTTCAGGGTCACAGTCACTGGGGTTTTCCTCCGGGACTCCCTGAGGAAAAGACACACTGGGGCCATGTGCCTATGGCACGGCGTGTTCTCAGGAGCCTTAACACCCCCACGTACATACAACACCCCACAATCATGCAGACACAAAGTGTGTTGAGGCCACTACCAAGAACACACTTGGGCCTGGGGTGCGGACCCTCTTTTCCCCACCCGACCCTGGGGCCGCCCTCACTTGTTCAAGACAATCTCCATGGGTACTCCAGGTTTGACGATGGCCACCTTCATAGACTCGCTGCCCAGGTCCACAGACATCACTGCCAGTGTGTCTGAAGGGGAAACAGATCTGTCAATTAGCCCCTCTTTCCCCACCTTCTACCGCTTTCCATGGAGAAGGTAAGACAGCAGCAGACAAAACAAAAACTTCTGGGTCTGGCAACCTAAGAGCGGAAAGGTTTCCCATTCACCAGTCTCATTACCCCTGCCCGCCACATATCATCCATCATTCACTCATTTCTTTTGACGCCTCTGCTGGGGTACATACCACTCAGTGCCAACAGGTCTGCCAAGAGCACAGTCATCAAGGCCCAACAGGCTAGCCTCCTCGGCCTCTGCCTTCTGACTGTGGCTGCCATTGTGTCCCTAGGAGAGGAGAAAAACAACACTTGTAACTGGATGCCCTGAGTGAAGGAGGCAGAACCTCATCCAGAACACAGAAGCTTTAAAATTCATACCTACTCCATCCTCATCCACGGCAGGACAGGGTACATCCCCCCCCTTCCCTTCTAATGAGAACCAAGCACTCTCACCATCTTCAGAAGTGACCATGGGAAGGCCCAGGTGAACCACCGGGGATCCAAGCCTTTGGCCACCACATCCCGAAACAGTGATGGTAACAGGCCAGGAGGAAGGAGACCAAGGCCTTCCGCCCACTGTACAGGCAGCTCGACGGGCGCACCCCAGCACTGTCCCTGCTGTCACACACCTGGGGTGCCACCAGGGATCCCCGCTCAGGACTAGACTACCTCCCTACACCTGGAGCTCCCCCACTGGCGGGGAAAGCCTGGCCGGGCCTGAACGGGAACCGAGAGAGGGTGACGCTGGAGGAGGCAGGGATGGAAGAAGGGCACGTCTCGTCCTCAGCATCCCTTCGGGTTGTCCCGCCCGCTCCCCTTCTCCATCCCATCCCGGCCCCGCTCTCTACACACAGCCACTGTGCCTGGAACGATAAGGTTCCGCGCCGAGAAGGCAGCCAGTATTCCGAATTCACCTAAGCCTTACCGGCCAAAGGCGGCGGCTCCTACTCCCGGAAACGGGTCCCAGCCCACCTCTAAGGCATGAGAGCACCCCAGGGACCGAGCTGCGGGGCCAAGCGTACCGGCGTCCGCGCGGCCCTCACTCCCGCTACTGACCCGCCCCCGGAGCTAGCACGTTGCCTCCTCTTAGGGGTGGCCGGTTCCCATCGCCATCCCCACCCCTGCTACCTCTTGCCTCCGCTCCCGTGGCCCCAGCTCTGGGACAAACGCAGCTCCGAACAAACCCACGAGGCCAGCAGCGCGCCCCCCAAATCCGCGCCCTCCACAACTCCCCTCTGCTTGCAAACTGCTACATTAGCCACCAACCTCTCCGCGGCGTCTCGCGCACCAGCCGGCCCCGGACGCGGCGTGCGCTCATTGGAGCCTCCGCTGCCCGGCCCTGCGCCGCGGGCCTGGCCCCGCCCCCCACCGCCGCGGCGCGCGTCCCCATTGGGCCACGTTCTAAGCCCACCCCCTCCTCCGTCTCCGGCCGCCGCCGCGAAGGCGAAGGAGAGGCCAGTCCATCAGTTGGAGGAAAACCGCCGATGCCCGCCTCCGATTGGTCCACGTCACGCGCGGCCCAGCGTCCATCCCGGTGCGCTCACGGGACCTTTCCGGCCGCGGCGCTGAAGGTCTGATTCGGTGCCTGGAGCGAGTCGGCAAACGGGCGGCCCAGCACTCGGGCCTCTTCTGGTCATCTGGGATCCCCGTCCGAGGAGCAGGCATCCTCGCATCCCCGAGGCAGCCACGCGGAAGAGGTGCTAGCTTGCTGGTCGGTATTGAACTGCCCTAGGCTTTGGCTGGAAATCAGAGAATGACTTCTTAGTCCACCTCAACCCCCGCTTTCTTTCTTTGCGGAAACTAAAGCCACCAAGAGAGATGTTCGCTGATGAGTCGGAGATAACGCTTGTATTAGTGGCAGAAGTTGGCCTGGACTCTTTACTCCAGTTTGAGAAAGAACATGCCGAACTGCAAATCCCTGACACAAAAGCCGCTTTTGTGAGGCTCTAATTGGTTAAGCACAGATGCACCACCTCCTGTTTCTCTTCCATTATGCCTGTTTACTTTCTGAATTAAAGCACCTCGGAAAGGTTTCTGGTGCTCTTAACTCCCCTCTCTGTACTTCACAAGCCCATAGAAATCTGCATGGTCGTGAGAGCACACTTTCTTTTTCCAGTTTTACTGACATCAGCGCACTTTTCTTAAATATGGTATCACTGCTTCCTCTCATGAAATCGTTGCCTAGCCTCCCTTTACAGAAGGTTCTTGTGAAGGCCCTGGCTATGATAGCCCAGGAAATCTTATCTGGTCCTTTCCCTACAGTTTTTTATAATGCTTAGGGCTGTTACAGAATCCAAGCTTTGTCTACTAGCCAATAGTTGGACGACAAACTGATTCAGGCAAACACTAGGCTTTATTCGGAAAACCTGGCTACCAAGAAGATGGCAGGCTTGCATCCTAGAGTACCATCTGATTGGGGTCTGAATGTCAGTTTCTTTTATAGAACAGAGAGGAGGAGGTGGTGTGGAAGTAAAGTAAAAAGGCCATAAATCCTGCAAAATAGGCATCAGGGAAGGGATGTGTTAATTTTTTCTTTCCTGTAACCATTCACAGGTGGGCAGGGTCAGATGTATCAGTAGGAACTGAATAAAGGCACTTTAACATTCAGGCAGGGGGGCAGGTTCCCCTAGCCAGGTCATTATATATTTGTACAGTTGTAGACAGCATCCTTTTAGTGACTAAGTGACGAAACGCAAAGGTTAAAGTAAACAGATCCAGCTGGGTTCAGATTTGAGTCTGGTGTCTATGCTTAGAAGATCAACCTACTGGCAGTATCAAGGAGAGGTCTGTTTTCCTTCCTTTTAAGAATAGTTCAGTCTTCAGGTAGTAGAGAAATTGGTAGAAATAGAAATTCGCTTGAAACTAACACAGTTTAATTACACAAATAATATACAAATGTAATCTTGTAAAAAGTTCTAATATGCCAGATAAAGTTAAATCTCTTTGATAATATCCACAATCTCTAGAGTTATCTGCTGTTATTAGATGTGTAACATTCTAGGCCTTTTCCTCTATTTACATACATGTATGCATCTTGAAACATGTAGCTGCTGTCTTTTTTAAATGGTAAAATGTTATACAATTAGCTTGTTTGCAACTTGCTTTTTTTTTTCCTTGGGTTAAAATAAATTATGGTGTATTTTCCATACCAGCGTACAGATTCACCTTGTTTACTGCTATTGAACATTCCATAGCATGGGAGTTGTTTAATCATACTGATGAACATAGAAGTTGTCATTTCAATGCCACAGAGAAAGATTTTGCTTATTTTCTAAGCCCATTGTGGTGCGCAGGCTTAGTTGCCCAGTGGCACGTGAGATTTAGTTCCCCAACCAGGGACTGAACCTGTGTCCCCTGCACTGGAAGGCAGATTCCTAACCACTGGGCCACCAGCAAAGTCCCCAAGATTTTGTTTCTCAATAACTGACTCTACTTTTGACCACCTATTCAGTGGGGTGAAAGTGAAGTCGCTCAGTTGTGTCTGACTCTTTGTGACCCCATGGACTGCAGCCTACCAGGCTCCTCCGTCCATGGGATTTTCCAGGCAACAGTACTGGAATGGGCTGCCATTTCCTTCTCCAATTCAGTAGGGTAGATTCTTTCAAACAGAATATGCACTTTAACATTTATTGGCCCTATGCTGCATGCAAGCATTGTGCTAGGTGTTGGGATTCCAGAGATGGGGATGACGTTTCCTTCAAAGGTCAATCTGTTGGGAAACAAGTATGTTCACAGTTTTGCACACTTGTTAAAAACCTATTAAATGATTTTCAGTTCAGTTGCTCAGTCGTGTCCAACTCTTTGCAATCCCATGGACTGCAGCACGCCAGGCTTCTCTGTCCATCACCAATTCCCGGAGCTTGCTCAAACTCATGTCCATTGAGTCGGTGATGCCATCCATCTCATCCTCTGTTGTCCCCTTCTCCTGTCTTCAAAGTTTCCCAGCATCAGGGTCTTTTCCAATGAGTCAGTTCTTCGCATCATGTGGCCAAAGTGTTGGAGCTTCAGCTGGAGCATCAGTCTTTCCAGTGAATATTCAGAACAAACTTCCCATAGGATTGACTGGTTGGATCTCTTTGCAGTCCAAGGGACTCTCAAGAGTCTTCTCCAACACCACAGTTCAAAAGCATCAATTCTTCAGCGGTCAGCTTTCTTTTATAGTCCAACTCTCATATCTATCAGAAGAACCGTAGCTTTGACTAGACGGACCTTTGTTGGCAGAGTAATGTCTCTGTTTTTTAGTATGCTATCTAGGTTGGCCATAACTTTCCTTCCAAGGAGTAAGCGTCTTTTAATTTCATGGCTGCAGTCACCATCTGCAGTGATTTTGGAGCCCCCCAAAATAAAGTCTTATCACTGTTTCCCCATCTATTTGCCATGAAGTAATGAGACCCGATGCCATGATCTTAAGTTTTTTGAATGCTGAGTTTTAAGCCAGTTTTTTCACCCTCATAAAGAGGCTCTTTAGTTCTTTGCTTTCTGCCATAAGGGTGGTGTCATCTGCATATCTGAGTTTATTGATATCTCTCTGGGTGGGCTTCCCTTGTAGCTCAGCTGGTAAAGAATCGACCTACAATGCAGGAGACCTAGGTTCGATCCCTGGGTTGGGAAGATACCCTGGAGAAGGGAAAAGCTGCCCACTTCAGTATTCTAGCCTGGAGAATTCCATGGACTATGTAGATCATGGGGTTGCAAAGAGTCCGACATGACTGAGCAACTTTCACTTTACTTCTTTCTCCTAACAACCTTGATTCCATCTTGTGCTTCATCCAGCCCAGCATTTCGCATGATGTGCTCTGCATATAAGTTAAACAAGCAAAGTGACAATATACAGCCTTGACGTACTCCTTTCCCAATTTGGAACCAATCCATTGTTCCATATCTGGTTCTAACTGTTGCTTCTTAACCTGCATACAGATTTCTCAGAAGGCAGGTAAGGTGGTCTGGTATTCCCATCTGTTTAAGAATTTTCCACAGACTTTTGTGATCACTGGATGGCTTTACTGGGAGAGTAAGAAAGTCTGCCCTGCTCCTTATGTGAGCTCCCACTCCCAGAATATCCTTGGTGGGAGCACAGTCTGCAGCAGCTGTGCTTCTCAACCTGGGTGTCTGTCCCCCCCCCCCCGGGAGGGGCAGCAGGTGCAATTGCTCTGGGGAGTCACCTGTTTTGTTCTCTGACCAGATTGAAGTTTCACAAGAGCAAGGTGTAAAACAGTAGGAAAATTTTAATGTAGAACATCTGACTTAGATGAAACAGGACAGCTGCTTCCCTGGTGGCTCAGACCATAAAGCATCCACCTGCAATGCAGGAGACCTAGGTTCGATCCCTGAGTTGGGAAGATCCCCTGGAGGAGGGCATGGCAACCCACTCCAGTATTCTTGCCTGGAGAATCCCCATGGACAGAGGAGCCTGGCGGGCTACAGTCCATTGGGTCGCAAAGAGTCGGGTACGACTGACTGATTAAGCACAGCACAGCACAAGACAGCTGAATCTACTAGTTCTGCTCCAGAACAACCTGTAATAACGTTTGAGGACTACCTCCCCTCCCCTACACTATGCAGAAGCCCAAGGGAGAAAGTTGCCATCTCACAGAACATGAGTAAAATGAACACCTAAGTCAGAGCACATGCATACATTATAAACCATGCATACATTATATAACCATGTCACGGGCCGAGGCCAATGTCAATTATGGTGAACATCCTGGTCCAGAATTTAAAATGTGTTGTCACCCAGTTACCCCATTCTTAGGTATATATCTATTTGAACATATTCATGAGGAGACTTTGTTCACTGAGACTTTGTAATAGCTTAATTCAAAATGCACTAAAATGGAATACTGCTCCAATGCCCAGCAATAACTGTATAGATAGGGAATTCCCTGGCAGTCCAGTGGTTAGGCCTTGGTGCTGTCACTGGTGGGGCCACAAGTTCGATCCCTTGGGGGAACTAAGATCCTGAGTGCCATGTGAAGTTGTTAAAAAAAAAAAAAGTTGGATCAAATAAATAGTGGTAGATTCACACAATGGAATTCTATAGAGCAACTGGTCTCTTACATTCAACTGCTTAAATAAATCCCACACAGTATTCAGTGAAAGCAGACAGAAACCAGAGAGCACACAGTTTATGACTTCACTTGGATAAAGTTTAAAAACAGGCAAAATTAAATTCTAGTCATAGAAGTTGGGATGGTACTTACCCTTTCACAGTAAGGAGAGGGCATAAGGCTGGCTTTGGGGATGGTAGTTGCAATGGCTTTGTGAAAATTGAGTGGATTGTAGTATGTACATTTAATCTGTTTGCATGTTACACTTCAATAATAATTTCAGAAATTATTTTGTATGTGTCACACAAAAGACTAGATGGTTTATTTACTGTAACTTTAGGCAGGAGAAGCACCAGGGTAAGTTTTTTTTCCTACTTTTATAGCAATATTTTTAGAACTACAGAAGAAGTGTCTGTTGTGTAGCTCTCCTAGCCCTCAGTTTCAACATCTTTCAAAGAGGCATGCAGGTACATGCCTCACAGGTCATATCAAAAAGTGCCTGTGGGGCTCCTGGGTACAAGGGCTCTGTGTCCCCATTTCTTTGATTGTAGGAAACAGCCTTCATTCAGCCTCCATCACTTCCCCCGAGTTCCAGTAGGCAGATTCAAGCAGTTGTTAACTAGGGAAGGGATGGGATGTGAGACCAGGGAGAAACAAACAAGTCAAGAGCAGTCTTGGGGCAAGGTCCTGTTTCCCCATCAATGGATACACACAACAATATCTTTGAGTTATTTTTGCAGATACTGAAACCCCTTCCAGGTGACAGAAGTTGACATGGTTAATGATGGTATACTGCCCACAAGCTTGTAGACCTCAGATTAGTTGACCTGAAGGTTAATTATGCTAATTTCTCTCTGCATCACCATGAACCCATCAGAAGAATGTCAACAAGCTGATCACGCCCTCTTTGAACAATTACTATAAAACTCACTGTCCAAGTGGAGACATACAACTTTGAGGGTATTAGCCCACTGTGGCCCCCTTTGCTTGGCAAACTAATAAAGCTATCCTTTTCCACTTCACTCAAACTCTGAGATTTGATTCAGCACCTGTGTACAGAGAAGCTGAACTTTCGGCATCACAGGGTTGGTGTCAAAATTAAAGAAGGGGGTAAAGTGCTTCACACAGTGCTAGGGAATCCTAAGCACTAAATATACATTAGTTAGCTTTTTTTCTTTTCAGTCTAGAGAAATAAAACTAAAAGATATGCAGTATTGCAGTGCTAAAAGCTTGGTTAAGTGCTTTACCAAATTCATGACGAAGGTTCCTCTTGCAGGCCAGATTTTCACAATCAATAATCAGCTAATTGCTCCTTTCTCCTGTTTTATGGTTGCCTTAAAGCCCTGCGCTCTCTTATACTGTAAGACCTCTGAGTTTTATTAGGTTGACCTTTTTGTTCCTAAAGTGGAAACTGCTGCTAGCCTTTATAGGGGCTAAGAGGAAAAAAAACAGACTTTACAGTAGTTAAGAAAATAGTTTCTACCCAGAGAGCCAGATGTGGGGGCGGGGTGGGGGGGGAATGATAGAAAATAAAAATTTGCAGCTGAAACAATAAGTTTTCCTATTTTGCTGTAGAGGATATGACTGTTGTACATGATAGGCAGCAGTTTGCTGAAGGGCAAAAGAGAGGGCATTGCTAGGTAATTCTTGATTCTGAGTCATGATCTCTTTAATTTCAAGCTAAAGACTCAAGTTGCTTCTTTACCTTTAGTCCCTTCAGAACTCCAGTTCTCAGAGTTTTTCAGAACTGGAAGTGACTTTGTACACACAATCACTTTCTGTGTAGTCTGCCTTCTTACATCCTCACTACACTGAAGTGCCTGGATTCAGACAAGCATACCTAAAAGACAAATCCTGGTGTATGTTCTGACAAGTGTAGCCTAGCTTCACACCCCCAGCAAGTTATTTAATTAAGGGTTAGGGAACTGAAGAATTTATTTCCAAAAGACTTTGATGTTTTTGCTCAGGGAGAATCACCTGAACCTCTTTGAGACTCTGTTTCTCATCAGAGATAATGATACTCCTGCAGGTGGTTGCTACAAAGAGTCAATGAAGAGTGAAAGCACCTCATTAGGTATAATTCACTACATGAAATTGAGGGCTGGTATCTGGAAAAGATGAAAACTCTAATTTGAAAAGACACATGTACCCCAATATTCATAGCAGTACAATTCACAATAGCAAGACATGGAAGCAACCTAAATGTCCATTGACAGATGAATGGATAAAGATGTGGTATAAAAAGATGTGATATACATATTAATATATCACATTAATTAATTAATATTAATATATATTAATAATATAAATTAATAAATTAATAAAAAGAATGAAATAATGCCCTTTGCAGAAACATGGATGGATGTAGAGATTATCATGATAAATGAAGTAAGTTAAAGATAAGTATCATATGACGTCACATATGTGAAATCTCAAAAAGTACAAACAAATGAACTTATTTAGAAAGCAGGAATAGACTACAGACATAGAAAACAAACTTATGGTTCAGATCAGAGATCAGATCAGTCGCTCAGTCGTGTCCGACTCTTTGCGACTCCATGAATTGCAGCACGCCAGGCCTCCCTGTCCATCACCAACTCCCGGAGTTCACTGAGACTCAGGTCCATCGAGTCAGTGATGCCATCCAGCCATCTCATCCTCTGCCGTCCCCTTCTCCTCCTGCCCCCAATCCCTCCCAGCATCAGAGTCTTTTCCAATGAGTCAACTCTTCGCACGAGGTGGCCAAAGTACTGGAGTTTCAGCTTCAGCATCATTCCTTCCAAAGAAATCCCAGGGCTGATGTCCTTCAGAATGGACTGGTTGGATCTCCTTGCAGTCCAAGGGACTCTCAAGAGTCTTCTCCAACACCACAGTTCAAAAACATCAATTCTTCAGTGCTCAGCCTTCTTCACAGTCCAACTCTCATATCCATACATGACCACAGGAAAAACTATAGGCTTTACTAGACGAACCTTTGTTGGCAAAGTAATGTCTCTGCTTTTGAATATGCTATCTAGGTTGGTCATAACTTTCCTTCCGAGGAGTAAGCGTCTTTTAATTTCATGGCTGTAGTCACCATCTGTAGTGATTTTGGAGCCCAGAAAAATAAAGTCGGACACTGCTTTCACTGCTTCCCCATCTATTTCCCATGAAGTGGTGGGACTGGATGCCATAATCTTCATTTTCTGAATGCTGAGCTTTAAGCCAACTTTTTCACTCTCCACTTTCACTTTCATCAAGAGGCTTTTGAGTTCCTCTTCACTTTCCGCCATAAGGGTGGTGTCATCTGCATATCTGAGGTTATTGATATTTCTCCAGGCAATCTTGATTCCAGCTTGTGCTTCTTCCAGTCCAGCGTTTCTCATGATGTACTCTGCATATAAGTTAAATCAACAGGGTGACAATATACAGCCTTGACGAACTCCTTTTCCTATTTGGAACCAGTCTGTTGTTCCATGTCCAGTTCTAACTGTTGCTTCCTGACCTGCATACAGATTTCTCAAGAGGCAGATCAGGTGGTCTGGTATTCCCATCTCTTTCAGAATTTTCCACAGTTTATTGTGATCCACACAGTCAAAGGCTTTGGCATAGTCAATAAAGCAGAAATAGATGTTTTTCTGGAACTCTCTTGCTTTTTCTATGATACAGTGGATGTTGGCAATTTGATCTCTGGTTCCTCTGCCTTTTCTAAAACCAGCTTGAACATCAGGAAGTTCACGGTTCACGTATTGCTGAAGCCTGGCTTGGAGAATTTTGAGCATTACTTTACTAGCGTGTGAGATGAATGCAATTGTGCAGTAGTTTGAGCATTCTTTGGCATTGCCTTTCTTTGGGATTGTACCAAACAGCAAAGGAAGGGAGGGATAAATTGGGAATTTGGAGTTAACAGATACACACTACTATATAAAATAGATAAACAGCAAGAACCTACTGTATAGCACAGGGAACCATACTCAATACCTTGTAATAACCTATAATGGAAAATAATCTGAAAAAGAATATTTATATGTGTGTGTATGTGTGTGTGTATATATATATATATATATGTATATATATGTGTGACTGAATCACCTTGATGTACACCTGAAACAATGTAAGTCAACTTACTTCAATGTATTTATTTATTTTTAAATGAACTTACTTCAATTTAAGAAAAAAGAAATTAAAAGCTCATTACTGTCAGGCTTTTTTATGTCTGTTTCCTATCATGGTGGTCAAGCTCCCTGAAGAGCAGGCACCATGTCTATTTCATGTATATATGCTGGGCATTTAGTACAATTTCAGGAATACTAAAGACATATTTGTCAAAAAGAGGGAAGGAAGGAAGGCAGCAAGTCTGAAGAGGTGCATGGGTCCTCTGGAGGGCCTGTCTCTGCTTATGTACCCTCACCAACAGAAGATCCAGTGGCTTCGACATCAGAGCCTCTACCACTGGACAGTAGGGGGAGCAAACGCATCAACAACAAAGATGTCATTCTGCTGCTCACATCTCTCTTTGCGTTCACTTTGCTTCCTTTAACAAGTATTATCCATAGCCTTAATAACTCATAGGTGAAATCGGACATAGGACATAACTCAAAGGTGAAATCGGGTCCCATCTAGACCCTATTTGTGCTTCTGCTCAGAGACTGAGATTCAAAATGGTACTAATACCTGCGTGACAAAGAAGAAAGAAATCTGGGCTATAAATCAGGAAATCTGTGTGCCCTACCCTCATTTATTTCTTTAGACAAATAGACATAACTTTTTCCATCAACTAGATCAAGGAGAGGGTAAGAGGAAAAGCATCTGCATCCATTGCTTCAATCCACTTGGAGCATCTACTAGGCTGTTAGACCTGGTTCTTGGTAAGCAACACACAGGCCCTGCTTGCTGAGAATCCGGGGAGGGAATAAAGCCTAACATGTTCTGAAAATAGGCTGTGGGGGACAGGAATGCAAAAATAAACTCCACAAATACTAATCATATGGCCACTTTTTCATATTGCATACTGTCTCAAATGACTGTGTCACTCCCATTTGTAGCTTCTAGTGGCGCAAAAACAGTAAGTACACTTGCAGTTTTTCACACAGACAGCTGGTTTAGCCCAAGTTGGGACCCGTAGGTACCATGAAGTGTCTTTGACCCTTGTCACCTGTAATATCACACAGCGGTCAGTGCCACGACTTCAAGGCTCTTTGCTATACTCTGCTTACACCCTGTCATTATGGCAAGGAGAGAAAGGCCAGGTTCTTGGAATTTGTGCCCCAGAAATATTTCCCAGCCTCCTTAAGAGACATGTTTTAGGTGCCCAATAAACGCCATGCCTCTGACAGAGGGACACAAAAACACACTGACTATAGTTACAATCTGTACCTGGTGGCAGACACAAACCTCTAATGTTACTTCTCCTTTCCTACAGCCGAAAAACCAGTTTCATATACACCCACTCACTTAGGCCTCAAAACAGTCCTGTGATGCAGAAGGTAATTCACCTAGCTAGGCACAGGGGGTTACAATTCACAAACCGCGTGTCATCCCTCATCTTGATCCCCCACTGCCAGCCAATTTAATTAAAGAGGAAACTGATGCCCAGAGAGGTGAAGGTCTAGCTCTTAAGAAGCATTTCAGTCAAGGCACTTACAGAGCCGGCAAAACCGAAAACTGCGGAGTGAGCTGCGGGTGGTGAACCCTGCCTCAAGCGGCCGCGCCTACTGTCCAAGCAGCGGGAAACCGTCACTTCGAGAGGAGAGCGCAGGTGCACCAGACTCCAGGACGTCAACGGGTCATGTGATACGCCGGCTCCTGTCATGTGACCTCTTCCCCGGAGGAGGGGACCTTCGGCCAAGATGGCGACCTACCTGCAGTGGCGGCGCTTCGTTTTCTTCGACAAGGAGCTGGTGAAGGAGCCACAGGGCAATGATGGGGCTGCTCCCGGGGCCGCGCCTGCCTCTGGACCCGCTGCTTCCAAGTTCCTTTGCCTCCCTCCTGGCATCACAGTCTGCGACTCAGGCCGAGGGAGCCTAGTCTTTGGAGATATCCTTCTTCTGGAGCTGTTCCTTCCCTCCTCGAATCCCTGAAGAGATCCAGCTGAGATGAAATCTGTCCGTCAGAAGGGTTCGTGTTACGGGCCAGTTTCCTTTAGATGGGCGCTCGGTGTTCCTTCTGTGGTCTGAGGGAAGAAAGGAGGAAATCCGTTCTCTTTAACTTGTTGCCAAATGAGCGAATATCCTGGGCAAGTCGTTTAACCTCTCTGGACTTCAATTTCCTTATCTGCAAAAGGGGCGTAAAATAACAGTTGGGCAAGGTTTTTGTTTTTAAGGTCGATCAAAAGAACAGATGCAAGTTGATTTTAAAAGATGAATATGTAAGGTGTCATTATCTCCCCAGCCCATATTGTGGGTGCTGCCCCTGAATTCTGGCCTTTCTACTGTTTTTAAAATGGGGAGTTTCCAGAGATGATATATGGAAAAACCCTTGAAAAATTTAAACACTTGTATAGATTTTGTTTTTTATTGTGCATGTGTGCTTAGTCATGCCCAGTTCTTTGCAACTCCATGAGCTGTAGCCAGTGCAGGCTTCTCTGTCCATGGAATTTCCCAGGCAAGAATACTGGAGCGGGTTGCCATTTCCTTCTCCAGGGCACCTTCCTGACCCAGGGTTTAAACCCCTATCTCTTGTGTCTCCTGCATTGGCAGGTGGGTTGTTTACTAGCTGAGCCACTGGGGTGCTGTGCTGTGCTTAGTCATGTCCGACTCTTTGGGACCCCATTTACTGTAGCCCGCCAGGCTCCTCTGTCCATGGGGATTCTCCAGGCAAGTATGCTGGAGTGGGTTGCCATGCCCTCCTCCAGGGGATCTTCCCAACCCAGAGATCGAACCCAGGTCTCCCGAATTGCAGGTGGATTCTTCACCATCTGAGCCACCAGGGAAGCCCTGGGGGTAGTTATTTGCATTCTGGCCTAAATGTAAGAATCTCCCCTTGGAAAGGAGGCTCCTTGACTGCTCTGCACATATGGAAGGCCAGATCTGGTTCTTGCCCCGCTCCCTACAGCTTACGGGTTTCCAGGCCTACAAACTACGGGTGACACACCTGTACCAGCTGAAGCAGCACAATATTCTGGCCTCTGTTGGTGAGGACGAAGAGGGCATCAACCCCCTGGTGAGTCCTAGAAAAGAAACAGGAAAGACCCACAGGCCTGGGAATGAGTATTTGCTGGAGAGTGACTATCATTCACACATCTGAGATCTGTCCCCAGGTAAAGATCTGGAACCTGGAGAAGAGAGATGGTGGTAATCCACTCTGCACTCGAATCTTCCCTGCCATCCCGGGGACAGAACCGACTGTTGTATCTTGTTTGACTGTCCATGAAAATCTCAACTTTATGGCCATTGGTAAGAAGAAAGAAGGCAAAGCTAACACCCGATGATTCTTTATAGATTTTCTTCAGAGTTGCTTCTATAGCTCATTTTCAGGAGACCGTTTTGTACTGAAGTGAGGCCTTTTGAGATTTTAAAGTTTGGGATGGGATAGCATTTAGTTTTGCTCTTTGAAAATGAGTCCGTGAGTCCTAATCCTCATGGTAACCACTGGAGAAGTTGGGTATGAGGAGAAAGATGGTCACTTCTAAAAAGTGCCTCTAAAGGTCTTTTTCTGCTTCCGTGCCTTTTCAGCCTCAATAAAATACTGTTCCCTGCTCTCCTGCAGGTTTCACAGATGGCAGTGTTACACTGAACAAAGGGGACATCACTCGGGACCGACATAGCAAGACCCAGATTTTGCACAAGGGCAGCTATCCTGTTACTGGACTGGCCTTTCGCCAAGCGGGAAAGACCACTCACTTGTTTGTTGTGACAACTGAGAATGTTCAGGTATGACCAGCGCCTCCTGGTATGACTGTTGGGGCAAGTAGGAAAGGCTCTTTTATTGCTCAGGGGGCTAGGGTAAGGAACTGACAAAAGAGGTTCTTATATTTTTAATCATACAGCCTTGAGTCATTTGCCTAACTTAATATTTTATTTCTTTACTTAGGAGACTGGGAAGAGTTAGAGCTAGGAAGAGAACTCTTGGGCTTGTAGCAGAAGACATAAGTTTTTCTTCTAATAGGCTTGTTAAGTGACACTGGACAAGTTACTTCTTTGGTTCTTGTGCTTCTAAGATAACAGTTTACTCACACCAATAGTTTTGTTTTCTTTTCAGCCAGAGTTTTCTGATAAAGCAGTAAAATTCTCTTACTTGCCGAATATCTGTAGTAAGTAGTGATAGTGTATACAGAGGAAGAAAATGTGGGTTCTGCTTATATATTTAGTAGATGGCTGATGGTAATGGCCCATTTAATGGAGAAGGCAAGCATCCAGGTAAAGTCTTAAGGTGCTAAGAATTAAGAGAGCCAGTATGGAGGTGGGGATACCTTTGGGAACATTTAGATGCCACCTCCTCAGAGGGAGCCGGTTAACCCCTGTCTTACTTCTCACAGTCCTACATAGTTTCTGGAAAGGACTATCCTCGTGTGGAATTGGACACCCATGGCTGTGGCCTGCGCTGCTCAGCCCTCAGCGACCCTTCTCAGGACCTGCAGTTCATAGTGGCAGGGGATGAATGTGTCTATCTGTACCAGCCTGATGAACGTGGGCCCTGCTTTGCCTTTGAAGGCCATAAACTCATCGCTCACTGGTTTAGAGGCTATCTTGTCATTGTCTCCCGTGACCGGAAGGTTTCTCCCAAGTAAGGATTCTATGGAGAAGCAAAAGGGAGTGGGCTGGGCTTGTTCCTTAGAATTAACCTGATTTCAAATTCCTAATGCCTACATCCTGTCAACTTCCTACTTTGTACTTTTTGTAGACGTGTTTACACCTAGACTCGGTTATAACATTTTTTTTTTCGGCTGAAAAGTGTGCTTTTGCTGCAGACATTTGCTGAGCAGTCCTTTTGCACTAGAATGCTCCAGGGAATTTGGGACCTGGCATTGGGTTTTTTAATTACTTGGGCGAATTGAATTGGGTAGAGGAATAAGGGATTGAGTAGTGGAGAGATTGGAAAGTGCTGGGAGATGCAACACGGGGTGTTTTTTTTTTTTTTCTGAGTCATCAGAAAGTGGGACAGAATCTTCAGCGTGATGCAGGTGATCCTTGTCAGATATTAGTTTTCATTCAGTACTAAGCCTAGTGGACTACATATACCAGGCACTAATTATTTGTTAAATCTTAGGTGTTGGAATGTACTTCAGTTTTCAGTCTGTTGCCTGTATTAATTATAGGATCCTTAAAGGTGACTCCAGGTCTACACATACTCTTCCCACAACTGCCAGCACCATGCTGCGTATCGCAGGATGAGCTGCTAGCAGTGACTTGTTCTGGGAGGAATAGGTAGCACCAGAGTTGTCAGGGGAAAGGAAATAGAGGGGAGCTGAGACTGAGGTGGTACAGATAAATATCTGGTGCTTTTTCTTTCCCACACAGGTCAGAGTTTACCAGCCGGGACTCCCAGAGCTCTGACAAACAGATTCTCAACATCTATGACCTGTGCAACAAGTTCATAGCCTATAGCGCTGTCTTTGAGGATGTAGTGGATGTGCTTGCTGAGTGGGGCTCCCTGTACGTGCTGACGCGGGATGGGCGGGTCCACGCACTGCAGGAGAAGGACACACAGACCAAACTGGAGGCAAGGCCACCAGGTTCCCAGAGCTGGCTATGGGCACCCAGACACGGCTCTAGGAACAGACTCCCCAAGTCGCCTTGGCCAGGGTGTTTCCTTCCCTTTGGGTCATAGCCTTACTTAGCCTCTTTAGGGTAAGATTCCATGGTCATTGGCCTGGGATGTGGCCTTAGAGGGAAGCAGTGGGTGGGGGTCCACTCTGCCTGACTGCAGAGAACTTAGTGAGGTGAGCTGATGTTAGTCTTGGGGGTGTCTGGGGGTCTCACCCTAAGATCTAGGCTGATTGGAACTTCATAACCGTCTGGCTTGTGTGTTGTGGATGCATTCTGGGAAGGTGTCTTCTCAGGCCTGCTTCTTCCAGTTTTCTAATCTCTATTCCTTTCCAGATGCTGTTTAAGAAGAACCTGTTTGAGATGGCAATTAACCTGGCCAAGAGCCAGCATCTGGACAGCGATGGGTTGGCCCAGATCTTCATGCAGTATGGGGACCATCTCTACAGCAAGGGCAACCATGATGGTGCTGTCCAGCAGTATATCCGGTCAGTCTGGAGGCGCTTTAGGATATACCTGTGGATGCGGGAACAGAGAGCCAGCTAGACTGAAACCTGCACTTGGAGACTGGGGTGGGCGGTGGACTCCATCATGAATTGTCCTTTTTCCTACATAAATTGCGATGCCTCAAATGAGGAGACAGTATACCTTATTGGAAAGGGAGTATTTAGGGTCAGATGCTAGCTACATGACCAGTGTGCAGTTGAGCTGATGATACGTGTAAGTGCTAGTCACTAATTGTGTTTGATTCTTTTCGACCCCATGGACTGTAGCCCACCAGGCTCCTCTGTCCGTGGAATTCTTCAGGCAAGAATACTGAAGTGGGTAGCCTTCTCCAGGAGGTCCTTGCGACCCAGAGACTGAAACCAGATCTCCTGCATTGCAGGTGGATTCTTTACTGTCTGAGCTATCAGGAAAGCTCTCAAGGAAGTTGAGCTGAAAAGTACCTGTTATTTTAAATGTTAGCTTGGCCTTTGTTAATACTCATTTTGATCAAATTCTTTAAAGGGGAAAGGGTATTCATCTCTTGTTTCCACAGTTTTTTTCCTTGGTACTAATTAGTTTTTTGACCTAGTGAAGAGTTCTAAGACCCTGTCTAGGTTCTTTGCCAACCTCTCTACAATTCCTGTTTTCAGTCAAGTCTAAAAACCAGTGTTCTGGAGCTTTGCTGCTCATGTGGTCCCCAGTCTAGTAGCATCGATACTACCTGGGATTTTGTGAGAATTGCAGGGTCTCATGCCTCACCCCAGACCTGCTGAAACAGAATTTGCATTTTGAGACCTGCAAGTGATTCCTACGCACGTGAAAGTTTGAGAAGTATGATGATCCTGATGCTGTTTGACACCTGTGTCTCCCTAGAACCATTGGAAAGTTGGAGCCATCGTACGTGATCCGCAAGTTTCTCGATGCCCAGCGCATCCATAACCTGACAGCCTACCTGCAGACCCTACATCGGCAGTCCTTGGCCAACGCCGACCACACCACCCTGCTGCTCAACTGCTACACCAAGCTCAAGGACAGCTCCAAGCTGGAGGAATTCATCAAGGTGCAGGGTGGTGCTGGCAGAGGGTTCCTTGAGGGGCTTCACCAGGACTGCAGGGAGAGGGAAGAGCTGCCTGTATTTAGGGACCAGAATCCTCTGGTCCTCTGGTCTGTAGGCAAGGAAGAGAAATAGTCTTTTCTGTGAGTTCTGTCCTGTCTCTCCTCTTTTTTTTTTTTTTTGCTGTACTGTACGGCTTGTGGGATCTTCATTCCCCCACCAGGGATTGAACCTGGGCCCCCAACAGTGAAGGCGTAGAGTCCTAACCACCAGACCTCCAGGGAATTCCCCCACTTTTGTTTCTTGATGCCAGAACTTCTCTTGGTATCTAAGCCCCAGGAAGCCCAGTGTCCCCAGAGGCATCCCTCTAACAGTAGAGGCAGAGGAACACTTACGGAGAGGCAGGATAACTATGTTTTAAAAGCATCATTTTGGGGACTTCCCTGGCAGTCCAGTGATTAAGACTTTGCTTCCACTGCAGGCGGCATGGGTTCGCTCCCTGGTGTGGGACAACTAAGTTTCCACATGCTACTTGGTGTGGCCAAAAAAAAAAAAAAAAATCCACCTTACTATTACCTTAAGAATCTGGTCTTAGAATGAGATGCATGTTTCCTTTCCAGCCACAACCTCTCTGTGAATGGTTTTGTCTTGTGTCTTCCTGACAGACAAAGAGTGAGAGTGAAGTCCACTTTGATGTGGAGACAGCCATCAAGGTCCTCCGGCAGGCTGGCTACTACTCTCACGCCCTCTATTTGGCTGAGAACCATGCTCATCATGAGTGGTACTTGAAGATCCAGCTAGAGGACATCAAGGTAGGTGAGCTTCCTGACTCAGGCAGGTCGTGTTCTTTTTCTGGTATATCCCTGGGATGGTGAAAGTGTCTCCTGGGACTTCCCTGGGGGTCCAGTGGTTAAAGAGTGTGCCTTCCAATGCAGTGAACATGGGTTCAGTCCTTGGTCAGGGAACTAAGATCCCACATGCTGTGGGGCCACTGAGCTCACATGCACCACAAGTGGAGAATCCACGCAGGGAGCCCCAAAAAGAAAATAGTAATAAAAATAAAGTGTGTTTTGATGGGTGAGGCAGGAGCATGCAATTCTGCTGCCCTTTCTGTCCCCACAGAATTATCAGGAAGCCCTCCGGTATATTGGCAAGCTGCCTTTTGAGCAGGCTGAGAGCAACATGAAACGCTATGGCAAGATCCTCATGCACCATATACCAGAGCAGACGACCCAGCTGCTGAAGGGACTCTGTACCGACTATCGGCCTAGCCTTGAAGGCCGAGGTGATAGGGAGGCTCCAGGCTGCAGGGTGAGGCCTCGGGGAGAATGGCTTTTGAACATATGGGGGTCATCTCAGGGGCATGGGTAGGCCCACTCACTTGGCCTCCTCTCTCATCCCTTGCCATCGTAGGCCAACTCGGAGGAGTTCATCCCCATCTTTGCCAACAACCCTCGAGAGCTGAAAGCGTTCCTAGAGCACATGAGTGAGGTGCAGCCTGACTCCCCGCAGGGCATCTATGACACGCTGCTTGAGCTGCGACTCCAGAACTGGGCCCACGAGGAGGATCCGCAGGTGAGGCCTGGCAGAGCCACCAGAGGTGTTGAGAAAAAGACAGCACTTCCATTTCTTCCCTGGTTGCCACTTGCTGCTCGCTTTAGATCAATAACACCTCACCCTGAGGGGCTAAATGGTTCCCCATGAAAAGGAAATTGAAGACTTTCTTGCAAGGAGTCAGACACCACTGAGTGACTTTCACTGCTGGTCTAAAACCAGAGTTTTAGGCAGGCTAAGACTCTTCACTCCCAATGTGGGGGGCCTGGGTTCAAACCCTAGTCAGGGAACTAGATCCCACATGCCTTCCCTGGCAACTAAGAGCCAGCACAGCCTAAATAAATACTGGAGAGAAAAAAGAGGAAATTGGAGTGAGGGGAAGAGTAGTTGACTTGCTGAGGGGTCACTTTTCCCCTAAAGTCCGGCAGCTCCACCCTCCTCTTCTAGGTCAAAGAGAAGCTTCACGCAGAGGCCATCTCCCTACTGAAGAGTGGCCGCTTCTGTGATGTCTTTGACAAGGCCCTGGTCCTCTGCCAGATGCACGACTTCCAGGATGGAGTCCTTTACCTCTATGAGCAGGGCAAACTGTAAGAGTCAGGGGGTCCTCAGGGGAGGGGGCAGAGCTGAGCCACTCGCCCGAGGGAGGGCCGGCTGCTGACGCACACCCCGCCTGGCGCAGGTTCCAGCAGATCATGCACTACCACATGCAGCACGAGCAGTACCGGCAGGTGGTGGCCGTGTGCGAGCGCCACGGGGAGCAGGAGCCCTCCCTGTGGGAGCAGGCGCTCAGCTACTTTGCCCGCAAGGAGGAGGACTGCAAGGAGTACGTGGCGGCTGTGCTCAAGCACATCGAGAGCAAGAACCTCATGCCGCCCCTTCTAGGTACTCTGCGGGGTGGGCTGGGTGGCTAGGTGGGTGCAGGCTGCTGGCGGTCGGGCTCTGGGGCAGGGGTTCTTCAGCTCTGTCCAGAAAGCTGCATGCTTCATGGTTTTGCTTCCTCCCACCTCAGTGGTGCAGACCCTGGCCCATAACTCCACAGCCACCCTGTCTGTCATCCGGGACTACCTGGTCCAAAAACTGCAGAAACAGAGCCAGCAGATCGCCCAGGATGAGCTCCGGGTGCGGCGCTACCGAGAGGAGACCACCCGCATCCGCCAGGAGATCCAGGAGCTGAAGGCAAGGTACTTGGCATCCAGGAGTGTAGAGGTATCCAGGGATAAGCTTGTTCTTCACAGGGTGTCATTTTTTACACACAAAGGTTATATGGAGTGAGTTTCAACATTTCATTCTTGAAGATCTGTTTTAATGGGGGAATTCCAAAGAATGATTTATTACATAGAAGATGATTTATTGGGTTTTGTTATCTTGTAGCAGGTACTTTTCTCTCTAGATATGCCTGTATTTTACCTTTCCTAAACACACGTCTAAGTTGTGGTGGGAAGCCCTTGGAAGTAAAAAACGTTGACAAAAAAGTGGATAGTTTACAAGTATTTATAGTAGATATTAACCCTTAACTTTGCCATTAGCTTTATAAAATATTTGTTATTGTTCTTTAGTCACTAAGTCCTGTCCAGTTTCTTCATTCCATCAATATTTACTGAGTCCGTTTTGTCTTAAGCCCCATTCTTAACACATAGAAAAATCCCTGCCTTCACAGAGCTTATGTTGTGGAGGTAGAGACAGACAGTAAACGTGTTAAATAAGCAAACTATTGTAGTGTGTTCCATGGTGCTAAGTTCTAAGGAGAAAATTGAGGAAGAGGAATAGGGTGAGGGGTTTAGGTGTGTTGTAATTGATAAAGTGGCCAGGAAAGGTCTCATTGAAAGGGAAAGGGTCACATGCGATTAAGACCTGAAAGACAATTTAGTGGCAGTAGGGGAAATTGAAAGAGAGATAGCAGTCCCCCCATGGATTGGATGGACATGCTGGGAGCATGCTGAGACTCCCTGAAGGCCCAGCATGGGGTCCTCCTGTGACCTCCTTTAGGTGGTAGGAAGAACAGGGCCTCATAGTTCCTATTCATCATTCATTCATGGCTGCTCTGGGTCTTTGTTGCTGCACACAGACTTTCTCTAGTTGTGGTGAGCAGGGGCTATTCCAGTTGCAGTGCTTGAGCCTCTCATTGTGGTGGCATCTCTTGTTGATGAGAATGGACTTTAGGGTGTGTGGGCTTCTGTAGTTGGCGGCTTGTGGGCTCTAGAGCATGGGCTCAGTAATTGGAGGGCACAGGGTAAGTTGCCCCAGACTATGGATTGAACCCGTATCCCCTGCATTAGCAAGCAGATTCTTAACCACTGGACCTTCAAGGGAGTCCTTGTCGTTCCTTAATGGAGACGTCTCTCTTCTTGTTTCGTCGAGCTGTCTCCTCTTTCCACATGGCTCCTGGCCCTGCCCTCATTCTTTGCCACTCTTCTGGTCTCCCTTGCCTGTAGTCCAAAGATTTTCCAGAAGACCAAGTGCAGCATCTGTAACAGTGCCTTGGAGCTGCCCTCAGTCCACTTTCTCTGCGGCCACTCCTTCCACCAACACTGCTTTGAGAGTTACTCGGAAAGTGACGCTGACTGCCCCACCTGCCTCCCTGAAAACCGCAAGGTCATGGATATGATCCGGGCCCAGGAACAGAAGCGAGATCTCCACGATCAGTTTCAGCATCAGGTGGGGAGGGAGGCGTGGCCACATGACTGCCCCACCCACTGGGAGGCGGGGAGTGCTGGAGGGCTACTGTTTTTTTTTTTCCTCCGCCTCTGAGTTCTGACTCCGACCTTTTCTCTTTCCTCAGCTCAAGTGCTCCAACGACAGCTTCTCTGTGATTGCTGACTACTTTGGCCGAGGTGTTTTCAACAAATTGACTCTGCTGACCGACCCGCCCACAGCCCGACTGACTGCGAGCCTGGAGGCCGGGCTGCAGCGGGACTTGCTCATGCACGCCAGGAGGGGCACTTAAGCGGCTAGTGGGAAGGGGTGTGATGGTAGAGGCCCAGCAGCAGGGACACAGGGGTACAGAGACAGAGCTGTTGCATAGGAGTCGGGGAGACCTGCCCAGGACCCCCCTCTCATCTGATGCCATTGCCCTCAGGACTTAAGGGGACTTTCTTTTCCTGCCTCCTCCTTTGGCTGGCCAATCCGCCATTCCTCCTGTTGCTTTTCTGAGCAGTGTAGATCATTCCAGACCAGTGGGGGAGGGTACCTCAGTAACCTCAGAGTCTGGACAATAGCTGCTTTATTCTCTATCCAAGAGCACCAGGCTGTGCTTGGGTCCTGGCTCCCAGAGTCTATAAATAAAAGCATATAATGATTTCATGGTTGAAAGATTTATTGTGGAGACTTCCTGGTGATTCTTAACTGCAAAATGTACTTCTTTCCCTCTGCTCTCCTAGAGCGTCCTTTCCCTTCCTATAGAGTTCCTTAAAGATGATGTTAAGGAGACTTCATGCCAGTAACGAGTCGGGCCTCTGGCATTTAGCACAGTTCAGTTTACTGAAGAATGTCTGCAAAGGCTAAGGCCTGAGACCCAAGAGCAGCCTGGACTAAGGCTGCTCTGTAGTGTGGCTGGTCTCTGTGGTTCTTATGTGGACTAGGTATTCAGGCAGGAGGCAGATTCTGGTGAGGGGCCTTGGACTGAAGCTTCATAATGGGTGGGTTGGTGTCTTGCTGTATTCAGTACCAGATGATAAGCAGGATAAAAAGGGCCTTTATGAAACATTTTTTTCTCTCTCAAAAGTTGTCAGCTGAAGTTTGTATTGTTACAGGTGTCTGTATGTCATTTGGGTTACACTGCCCATTGGAAAATTGCTCCTATGGGTCCGTTTGATTAAAAGAAGTAACTTGGACATTGTGGTTTAGACAGTATTTAGAAAAGGTGGAGTGCACTACATTGGTAGCAGCTGAGAATACAGACTTTGGATCAGCTGTCCAGAGCTTGAATCCTAGTTTCACTTAGGGCAATTCTGAACCTTCTCTGAACCTCAGGTCTTCGTCTATGCATAAGGAATTACAACATCTTTCTGGTATGGCTGTTATGAAGCTTTAAGGAGCCAATCAATGGGTGTGTTATTGGTCCCCAGCAGGTTGGTAACTCCTCAATGGATCCTTTGCTTGAAGTTGCAAATGCCAGTAGAAATCAAGTTTGGTATAGCAGAGCAGAAACTTTATTCACTGATGAAGGAATGGAGAAGAGAGAGCATGTGCTCTAAAGACACCTCCCTGCAAGGAGGGGAGTAAGGGAATTCAAAAGATAGGAGGCAGACAGGTCAGGCTAGGAAAGGGGCAGAGATTTTGGGGGGCAGCCTGGGCATGAGTCTTCCATGCTTCTTTGCACACAGCAGGAATTGTGCCTAGTAGTGTATAGATAGCCCCCCTTGGGCAGGGATCTTGGCAAGGTGCTGAAGAAAAGGTAGCTTTGGACACCACCAGGTCTCATCTGTTTTGGGGCTGGTTTGGGGCTCTTGATCACCCCATATCAGCTGCAAAACATCTCTGTCAAATACTAGGTGCTTTTGAAACACACACAGGTAAGTCAAGTTTACAGACACTTTTAGCCCTCGGGCTGGTATGGATGACAGGTGTCCAGATTTGTGGAAGTGGTTAATACACGGTTAGCGCTGTTAATGGTAAAGCGTTACTAACTAGCCCTTTCTTGGCTAACACTAATAATGTATTGGCACTCCCTTTTCACAGTTATTTGTCTTTAGGCATGACCTTTGATCTCTGAGCCAGTTTTGACTCATTTTAAAAATAGAAATGCCCTGGCTCACTGCAACTAGATAAAAGCCCACATAGCAATGAAGACCCAGCCCTGCCAAAAATAAAACATTTTAAAATAAAAATGTTGCCTACTTCAGGTTTGTAGCAGAAGCACTGCATAAGCTGCACTAATTGCTTGTGGCACAACTAAGGAGATAAAGCTGTAGAATTCTGGATGATTAACTTTCAAGAGCAGGCCCTTTTCATTTGTAGGTTTTGAATCCAGCCTGGGGGCATGGTAAATTGCTCAAGTAGCCTTACTTCCAACCCTCCATACACGTATGGGTGCTCAGTCATGTTGGACTCTTTGAGACGCCCTGGACTATAGCCTACCCTGGACTATAGCCTACCGGCCTCCTCTGTCCATGGGATTCTCCAGGCAAGACTACTGGAGTAGGTTGCCATTTCCTCCTCCAGGAGATCTTCTGGACCCAGGGCTCCAACCCGCACCTCCTGTGTCTCCTGTACTGGCAGGCGGGTTCTCTACCACTGCACCACCTGGGAAGTCCACAGCCCTGCACAGTAGGGCTTAATATCCTTTTCCTCTTGGGGCCTCCCACTTTGGCTTATTGACTTAACTTTTGGGGGGCAGCAGGGACGACAACTTATTTTGTGGCTAAATCTGGGGAGCGTATTTTAGCCACAGGACATCAGTACTCCTGGCTAGGTAAAAATAAAATGAACAGTTGGGCCTGGGTCTCAAACAATGAAGACCAGAGCCAGCCTTGGGGAGTAGGGGTGCTCAGTTCAGTCACTCAGTCATGTCCGATTCTCTGCAACCCCATGGAGTACAGCACACCAGGCTTCCCTGTCCATCACCAAATCCCAGAGCTTGCTCAAACTCATGTCTATCTAGTCGGTGATGTCATCCAACCATCTCATTCTCTGTCGTCCCCTTCTCCTTCCTTCAATCTTCCTGAGCATCAGGGTCTTTCCCAATGACTCAGTTCTTTGCATTAGGTGGTCAAAGTATTGGAGCCTCAGCTTCAGCATCAGTCCTAGCAATGAATATTCAGTTCCTTTAGAATGGACTGGTTGGATCTCCTTGAAGTCCAAGGGACTCTCAAGAGTCTTCTCCAACACCACCACAGTTCAAAAGCATCAATTCTTTGGCGCTCAGCTTTCTTTATGGTTCCACTCTCATGTCTTTAGATGACTACTGGAAAAACCATACCTTTGACTAGAAAGACCTCTGTCAGTAAAGTAATGTCTCTGCTTTTTAATATGCTGTCTAGGTCTGTCATAGCTTTTCTTCCAAGGAGCAAGCATCTTTTAATTTCATGGCTGCAGTCACCATATGCAGTGATTTGGAGCCCAAGAAAATAAAGTCTGTCACTGTTTCCATTGTTTCCCCATTTATTTGCCATGAAGTGATGGGACTGGATGCCATGATCTTAGTTTTTTGAATATTGAATTTTAATCCAGCTTTTTCACTCTCCTCTTTCACTTTCATCAAGAGGCTCTTTAAGTTCTTTGCTTTCTGCCACAAGGGTGGTGTTATCTGCATATCTGAGGTTATTGATCATTCTCCCGGCCATCTTGATTCCAGCTTGTGCTTCATCCAGTCCGGGATTTCGCAAGATATACTCTGCATTTAAGTTAAATAAGCAAGGTTGCAATATCAATAGCGGTGGTAACCCAAGGTAAGGTCTTCGCTGTCGCAATCGTTCTAATTCCCGCCCAGGGGAAGTCCCGCCCTGTCTGGCGGCGCCGGAAGTGACGCAGTCCCTTAGCGGAGCCGGGAGTGTGTGGCTGCTGGAGAAGCTGGAGACCTGCGCGAGCCCAGTGTCCGGCCGGCAGGGGCCTTCGGCTTCCCCGACACCGGAGGACATTGGCGGCAGCCCCGGGCCTAGCTGCCGAGCACAGCCATGTCTGGTAATGGCAACGCGGCCGCAATAGCGGTGAGTCCAGAGCCGGTGACCCTTTCAACCTCAGTCTTCCGCACTAGCGGTGCAACGATTGGCCCCAAGTTGCCACTCTCCGTCGCCCATTGGTCGGGAGGGTTATCTGTCCCCCCCCCTCCCCGCCCCCCCGCTTTGGCCCGAATAGTTTTTAAAGGGCCAGTAGCTGCTGCTGCTGCTGGGTTGCCCTTAAAATCCGTATTGCCCTGGGGGAATCTGTGAACAGTGGGGACAGACTTAAGAGCAGAAGATTTGTCTCGAACGGGAACCTCGTTGCTGTGGGGATCTGAATGGCATCATGAGGCCTGGAGTCCACGGCTCTAGATTTAGTGACCCAACCCAGGAAAATTCATGTACACGAGACAGGGTGCTATTCCATGGGATCCTTTCACTCGAGACAGGTCCGAGGCAATTAGGATCGAGAGAGGAGAGCGTACCTCCAAGTCTCCGCACTACACTCAAACGTTTTGGAAGTGCACCTTCTCCCCTTTTTTCCTGTTAACGGCCACCTAGCCCCAACCTACACTCAAAATTCCCCAGCTGAGGCACCGTTCGTTGAGTTACTACCTTTGTGGGTGGGGAGTGCCCTCGAGCCTCCCTATTCTTAGCCTGGGGTCCTAGCTTTGGGCTTGTGCAGATGCAAAGTGCAGAGCTGGTGAGGCCAAAGTCAGCCTGAGATAAGAAAGGAGGAGGGCAGCAGTTTATCTCTTCCTGAACTACCTGCTGGTAAGGAATAGGATTCTTTGCCATTGTTGACATACCTGAGCGCTGGAATAGGAGTAACAAGATGTGATTCCAGCTCTCAGCGGTAAAGAATTCTTTACCCAGTGGTAAAGAATCTGCCTGCTAGTGCAGGAGACACAGGAGACAAAGGTTCGGTCCCTGGGTCGGGAAGATCCCCTAGAGTAGGAAATGGCAACCTACTCCAGCATTCTTGCTGGGAAAATTTCATGGACAGAGGAACCTGGTGGGCTACAATCCATGGGGTAACAAAGAGACACGACTGAGCCTGCACATGCATGCACCCATGATTTAACCTGTGGCCCTGGTCAAGTTGCTTGGCTCTTCACAGCCAGCCTTTGCTTCTGTAACATGGTTCCTCTCTGCCTGTTAAGTTGTTATGAAGCTTAATAGCAATAGCTCTAGTATATACGTACTTGATAAGGATCTTTTTACTGGAAGAGTTTGACTTGAATATGCTGTGCAGAATCAGTAAAATTAAGGGATTGTTTGAACATAGCAGTTTCTGGGATGTTTCTCTGGGCTCCTTGTGACCCAGAATTTTAGTGGCCATGTTTGGCATTTCGAGCTTAGTCTAATTTGCTCAGGGTACCCTAGGGTTTATTTATTGGAGAAGTGATAGCTGTGGAGCAGACTAAAGTCTGAGAGCAACCAGTTGTTACCTCCTCTATGACAGAGGCCCCAGATACCTGGCTGCAGAAGAACTCCATAGGATGAAGATTCCAGAATAGGGAAAGTTGATAGTGTCTGTAGGGGCTATTGTCTGATCTGGAAAGAAATAGGACCTCAGACTGGAGAACTCTGTTCTCCCTGGTTGGCACTGAATACGTTTGTCCAAGATATGCTGACAAGAGGAAGAGGTGTGTCCCACTGAGTTCTTGGCTTGGTCTATGACATCCTAATATTTCCTTCTTGGTGAAATCAGAGGCCACATTCTAGGTGAAGGGACATTAGACAGCTTATCCTCTTAGTCTTACAGAATATCAAAAGCAGAAGATACTTGAGTGCAAACTTCATTTTATAGATGAACAAATAACTTTATAGATGAAAAACAAGATGGTGAATTTAAGGTCACCCTGCCAAGAAGCTGAGCAGGACTATATGTCAGATCTATTGGCCCCAGACCTTTACATGTGCATGCCAACCAGATTACAGGATCCATAGTGTGGCAGCTATGGGGTAGGTCTTATAGTATCTAGGTAGCACTGAAGCTTTCTTGAAGCTGTTCTGTTGGGGATGCTGAACTTGTCCTCAGTGACTCAGCGCAAGTTCCCCTGTGTGGCCCCAGCTGCCCTGCCCCTGCCTGCTGCAGGCCCACCCTCTCTGGGGCCAGGCTGATGGGCCTTATCTCTCTATCCACCTGGTTGAGTGCAGCATTCCTGATGCCTTTGCTTAGATGAGCTTCAGGGCTTAGTGTCCTTGTCATTACAGCAACAGCGGGTCCTACTATCGCTTCTCTCTGGTCTCTGCTTCTCTGGATCTGTGAGGAGGCAGAAGGTATTAGGGAAGGTAAAGGGACTGTCTTGGAGAGTCTTTCCCCACTCTGAGGCTCACGTGGCCACAGGGAAGGGGCTGAGGTTCCTTTATTCCAAGCCAGTGAGTCTGATTCTTGGACAAGGTTTTGAGGACCTTGAACAGCAGCGGGGACTGTAACCTGGGGACTTTTTTTGCAGGAAGAAGACACCCCAAAGATGAGAGTGATTCGAGTGGGTACCCGCAAGAGCCAGGTTAGTGCAGGTACCAGGGTGGAGGAGGTTTGTCAGAAGAGTTCTGTGTTCATAGTATTATAAATTGGGGGGCCCAGAGGGTTCTCAGCAGCCTGGGGATGGAGGAAATGGGGTGACTGAGCATTAAATCCCATGCAGAATGACAGATGGCATTCTGTGAAGAGATAGTCCCTAAGCTGGGGAAGTTATTGGGGTACAGAGGACTCCCAGTCCAGAATCCTCCCCTTCCTAGGTAGCCATTCAATGCCCTCTCTGAATTCCAATCCCTTCAGGATCTCTATGACCCTGTGAGGATTTGAGCCTAGGGCAGTGGCCAGACTACAGGGCTAACCTAAATTTCTCCCCCCACAGCTGGCTCGCATACAGACGGACAGTGTGGTGGCAACGCTGAAAGCTTTATACCCAGGCCTGCAGTTTGAAATAAGTGAGTTTTCTGGACAGGAATGGAAGCTGTTTGGAAGCTTGTATCCCCCTGGAGGGGGCTTTCTTTGACCAGAACCTGGTCCCATTGCCTCTGAGAGTTCTTGGCTATCCCCAGTTTGGAGGGCCCATTCCTCCTTTGAACACCTCCAGCTTTGCGCTTACCTAGGCTAGCCTAGCATTTTAATATCTTCTGCTTTGTGTCTTTTTATGATTGTGTCTGGTCTTCCTCTTAGATTGTACTTTCTCAGGGATCTGGTGCTTTTCTGCCTCTGTATCCACTGCCAATCTTAGCACAAGTGCTGGGCTTAGCAGGGGCTCAATAAATGCTGTTCCATGAGCATCTAATTGGTTGACTTTCTCTTCAGTTGCTATGTCCACCACGGGGGACAAGATTCTTGATACCGCGCTCTCTAAGGTAGCACCATTTTTCATCCAACCCTTTCCTCCCTCGTCCTCTTTCCTTTCCCCCAAAGATTCACCTTGAAGTTCTTTCTTGCCTGGCAGATTGGAGAGAAGAGCCTGTTTACCAAGGAGCTGGAGCATGCTTTGGAGAGGAATGAGTAAGTGAAATCGGGAGCATGACGCCCTCCCAAGCTCTCACTAGGACCCCAGTGCACATCACATCTGGGTGTCAGCTAGACTGTTAGGCTTAAAAGCTTGGATAGGCTAGAGCGGGGCTCATATGTCAGTTTTTCAGGCCTCAGAAAAGGAGAGAGTCCTGGATCTGAGCCTTCTGGCTGCCTGGGGTGCTGGACTGGCTGGGGGAGGGGTGTGAGAGGGAAGAGAAGAGGGGGAGCAAGTCTCAGGGACCCAAGGTCTCAGAAATGCCTGCTTCCTGAACTGCTCTGGGCTCCACCAGTGACATACAAGCAGGAGTGAGTGGAGAAGGGCTAGGGCCTGCTGCTCAGACCCCTTCTTCTTGCCTCTCTCCCATCTCCCTAGAGTGGACCTAGTTGTTCATTCGCTGAAGGACCTGCCCACGGTGCTTCCTCCTGGCTTCACCATTGGAGCTGTCTGCAAGTAAGAGCTCTGCCCTTTAGGACTTGGCTTTCTGTCTCTAGGCTGTCTCCCCTAACCTGAGGAATGTCATGCATGGCAGAAAACTCAGAAAATGCTAGTTAGTTGACTATTGAGAAAGACTGGAAGTGACCTGAACTGAGATCTCTCCCTCATTCTATGACCTCTCCATCTCCAGGCGGGAGAGCCCCTATGATGCTGTTGTCTTTCACCCAAAATTTGTTGGGAAGACTCTAGAAACCTTGCCAGAGAAGAGGTAAGTGGACAGGCATCTTGGGATATGTACAGCAGATGGAGGGGTGGAAGGAGGAGATTTCAGAACAGTTCCTGCTTAGAGTTAAATCTCATTTTAAACCATCTCTCTGCACAGTGTGGTAGGAACTAGCTCCCTGCGGAGAGCAGCCCAGCTGCAGAGAAAGTTCCCACATCTGGAGTTCAAGAGTATTGTATCCTTCCAGAGAAGGGAGGAGGCAGCAGCCAAGGAGGAAGACAAAGTCCAGAGGGCCCTGGGAGTTGTGAGGGGGAAGGACTTCCAGAGGAAGTGGACTGTGAACGCAGTGGACTGCATGTCATCCCATTCATCCACCCACCCATCTATCCATCCATCCATTCATAATCCTTTCATGTTTTCTTAGCCCCAAGCAAGTGCCTGGCACTGGGGATATGGTGAGCAAGATCAGCATTGTCCATCCTAACATAGTTTACATTTTAGTTCTGGAGACAGACAACCAGGCATTGACAATACAGAATGATGCTGAATATTGATTACATGGAGGCAGTGGGATTGGCAGTTGCTTCCATTTTAATTAAATTTTTTAATTGAGGTATAGTTGATGTACAATGTTGTGTTAATTTTTGGTGATTTGGTGATTCAGTTATACATATATATATATGTTATACATATATATACGTATTCTTTTTCATATTATTTTCCATTGTGGTTTATTACAAGATATTGGACATAGTTCCCTGTGCTATACCATGGGACCTTGTTGTTTATCTGTTTTGTATGTAGTAGTTTGTATCAGCTTATCTCAAACTCCTGATTTATCCCTACCCCACTACTTTCCCCTTTGGTAATCATAAATCCATTTTTATTTTATATTCCACCGTATTGTTTTGATTTTTACAGTTATGTTTGTAAAGCTGATTTTCAAAGTAATATTTGCTAAGTCCTTCAATGTAGAAAGTAGAGAATTCTCTGGAGGCTTCTAGCTGGAACATCTAAACACAGACTTGAGGGTCAAGGAAGGCTTCTTAGAGGTGTTGTAACCTTGGGTAAGGTTAAATATAATAACTTAAAACCTCTATCATTTCATCATCTGTAAAATGAAGATGTAATACTACTGCCTATTCTTTCACCCTTGGGCTGTGGTGAAAATGCAATGAATTGATGTATATAAAGCACTTCAGAACAGTGTGTGGCATATAGCAAGTATGAGTAAGTGTTAGCAGTTGTCACCAAGCTGAGAACTCAAAAGGTGAGAAGTTAGCAGCTAGAGGGACTCAGACAGAGGAAACAGCATCAGGCTCCAGCCTGCCCAAAGCTTGTGGTCCTTAGTGTCTCTCCACAGCGGGGAAACCTCAACACGCGACTGCGGAAGCTGGATGAGCTGCAGGAGTTCAGTGCCATCATCCTGGCCACAGCTGGCCTGCAGCGCATGGGCTGGCAGAACCGGGTGGGGCAGGTAGGTTTCCTCTCTCCTCTCCAGTTGCCTTCATCTCCTTCCTGCCTATATTCTTTTTGAATACCCATTTCTAGCCAGTGCAAGCTGGAAATGAGACCCAGGTTAGCAAGGTTGGGGCTCAGAGGCTGGACTCCCACTTTTGCTTACCCAGGCTTTCTATAGGTAGGGAAACCCCAACTCAGTGCTGTGTGCTTCTGGGCACCCCTACCTCCACCCTTCTGACTGCCTCTTCTGCCCCCACAGATCCTGCACCCTGAGGAGTGCATGTATGCTGTGGGTCAGGTATGCTTGACCACGGAAGCCATGTATTGTTGTCTCCTCCTTTTGTTTTCAACCAAGTTCTGTCCCTTAGCTCCATTGGCTGGGGAAAGATTGGTACTGGTATCTTAGGCTATTTTCCCATCAGGGGGCTCTGGGTGTGGAAGTTCGAGCCAAAGACCAGGACATCTTGGATCTGGTGGGTGTGTTGCATGATCCTGAGACTCTACTTCGCTGCATTGCTGAACGATCCTTCCTAAGGCACCTGGTAGGACCTGTGCTCCTGTGGAGGGGTGGATATTAGGAAGGGTAATGGGGAGATTTCTCCTGCTGTGTATTTAGTCATAACTCATTAAGAATGGACAGGACCCAGGTCTGGGCCCCTGCCTCATTTTCCGTTATGTCCTTGGCGGGAGTCTGTTTCTGGGCTCTGGTTGCAGGGTGGTGATAAGGATCTTAAGCTAACAGGGAGAACTTGTTGCAGGAAGGAGGTTGCAGTGTGCCAGTGGCAGTGCATACAGCTATTAAGGATGGGCAAGTAAGCAGGGGAAGATGGGTGGCAGGGCAGGGAAGGAACTGGCATTTCCCCTGTGTATCCACCACCATGAAGAGCACAGGTTTCTAAGTAGTTCTCTCTTACAATTTACTGAGGCAGCCATTTTCTTTCCCAGCTGTACCTGACTGGAGGAGTCTGGAGTCTGAATGGTGCAGAGACCATGCAAGACACCATGCAAACCACCATCCATGTCCCTGTCCAGGTGCCAAGGCTGCAAGGGGAGGGAAACACATCTTTATGTTACCTCCCCTTTCCTTCTCACCAAATCCAACCCTTCTTCCTTCGCCCAGCATGAAGATGGCCCTGAAGATGATCCACAGCTGGTGGGCATCACTGCCCGGAACATTCCACGACAACCCCAGCTGGCTGCTGAGAACCTGGGCATCAGCCTGGCCACCTTGTTGCTGAACAAAGGAGCCAAGAACATCTTGGATGTTGCACGGCAGCTCAATGAAGCCCACTAATTGGTCTGTGGGGCACAGGTGCCTGCCTTGCTGGTCACCCAGTGCCTACATCCCAGCCCTCTGCTACCTGAGAAGTGACTACCCCCACAGGATTGAACTGCAGGGCAGAGACTTCCAGAGACTTGTCTCACCGAGGGGCCTTGCCTCCCCAGGTGGGGGCTTCCTCTCTAGAGAAAAAAAAAAATCTTAGTAATAAGCCACAGCCTTTGAATGTAACCAGTTGTACTAATAAACCAAATTTAAAGGTGGTTTTTGTTTTTGGTGGGGCTGCAGAAAAGGAAGGACAAACTCAAAACTGTTTATGCCTGATCTCTGAGGCTAGGACCCTTTCAAAGTTCTGAAAAACGCCTTCTGTCAGTAGTTCCCATTTTCTAACAGAATCGAGTGTCTCCCAGGGAACGCCAAGAAAGCCATCATCTTAATAATCTACAATTTGTCGCTCTAGTTAACAGTAAAGCCTTATATCGGTTCCCCTCCCCCACTACCTTTAGGTATCTACAGAGTCGACTCTACAACCCTTTCGCAAAATGAAGACACCTCACTTTTCTTTAGGAAAAAACCCTTTAATAAAATTAGTCCATCTGAAACTTCCCCCCAATACCTAAAGTACTAGTTTTGGATGGGTTAGCTGCAAAATTCCAGTTCCGAAGCCAAAGGCGGCTCAGTCCAGACGGGGATTAACGGACTTGTGCTGGTATCTAGGTGCTTGGCAGGCGGAGTGGACCCGCCGGGAAGGGAGCGGGGAGGAGGGGCGGACGCGGGGGCAGGGCTCCCACAGACCCCACGCCGCCAGGACCCGCTACCGTTGGCGACGCTCACGCCGCGAAGGGTTTCTTCCACACAGGCCAGCGAATGAAGATGGAGGGAACGCGGCCGTGCGAGGCCCGAGATCCGGCAGCAAAAGGGGTCCCAGGACGAAATGAAGCAACCGATTGACTCCGCCGCCGGCGGCAATCGAGTCCCGTTCTAAGCACCGAGCTGTAGCAGAGCGCACGGCCTCACCGGCGACCGTCCGCACCGACTCACCTTCCTCCCCGGCCCTGCGTCAGCTCGGCCGGCCCAGCTTTCCGGAAGGTGCCGCGGCCTCCCCGCAGCCCATCGGCATTCTGGGGCCAACCCGGCCGAGTCACGAGCTCGCTCCCGGGGCCGAGCGGCGTTCGAACGCACGCCCTCCGCCGAGCTTCGGCGGGAGCGAGCCGCGGGGGGAGGGGCGGGCCGGGAAGGGGCGAGCGCGCAGCCGCCCGGCCCGGAGCCCGAAGTGGTCCAGCTCTTTCCGTGAGTGCTGTGGTGGCCCTTAAAAGGGCCTTTGTGGTGTAGAGGGGAGGGCTGGGCGGTGGCGGTACGGGCGCCCTCAGTACTCCTGAGAGGCCTGGGTGGCCTTCTTGCCGCCCGCTGGCGCCTTCGGCCCCACGGTGGCGCTGGTCTTCTTAGGCAGCAGCACGGCCTGGATGTTGGGCAGGACGCCTCCCTGGGCGATCGTCACGCCGCCCAGCAGCTTGTTGAGCTCCTCGTCGTTGCGGATGGCCAGCTGCAGGTGGCGGGGGATTATCCGCGTCTTCTTGTTGTCGCGGGCCGCATTGCCCGCCAGCTCCAGGATCTCAGCGGTGAGGTACTCGAGTACCGCCGCCAGGTAGACCGGCGCGCCGGCGCCCACCCTCTCGGCGTAGTGGCCCTTCCGCAGCAGCCGGTGCACGCGGCCCACGGGAAACTGAAGGCCTGCTCGCGAAGAGCGCGACTTGGCCTTGGCGCGGGCCTTGCCGCCGGTCTTGCCGCGGCCAGACATGCTGTATGAGGTAGAGGAGCGGTGAGAAGGACGGCTGACAAAACACAGGAACAGCCACCCGCCGCAGTCTAACGCTTCCGCGCGCGCCCCGGGGCTACCCTTATAAGCTCCTCAGGGCACACCCCCGCGCCCTCCTGATTGGCTCTTTTCTCAAATACCCGCCTCTGGTTGGCTGAGGTTAACTCTTCGGTGACGCGCCTCAGCTGAGGGAACGCGTCCGCCGATTGGTCGAATTTGAAAACCCTTTGCCCGGGGAACAGGAGAGGAGGTGCAGAGACTACCCGACAGCCAGCCAGTCTCGGCTGTAGCCAATCCAAGTGAAGCGCGCCAGATTTAAACGCTACAGCCCGAGACCAGAACCGGAAGACAAGAAGAGTAGAATCGGAAGCCACCTCAAGAGCGTCTGGGAAGTCTGCGCAAGGCAGGCCTAGGATTTTTAAAGGAAAAGAGTCAACACCACAACTATCTCTGCCTCCCGTCCTAGGTCTGGTCACTCCCTCCTCCTACCTGGCAAAAGAAGAGTGAAAAAGGGAAGGAATGAGACCCCCCTGAAAGTCCAACTCTACCCCAGAGAACAGATAACGCCAATCTTATGGCCCCTTATGCTACCCGAGCAGCAGGATTTCACATTTATTCAACATGTTCTGTCTGGTCTGTTCTTTCTGATCACTTCTTGCTAGGAGGCGCCTGATGTGCTTAAAAAGAAAGAAAGAAAAAAGGATGGGACAGAGATAGGCATCCTGTCCAAGGAAATACTTCCTTCAACCTTCCCCATCCACCCTACAATGCCCACATAGGAAATATACCTATAGGAACAACAAGAAAAAGACAATACTTTATTGTCACCACTGGGAGCACCTGGCCCCCGGTCTGCTCTTAATCATCAGAATACTTAATTTATAGTCAAATGTCAAGTCACCTTTGAACCTGTGTCCCTATCCCCAGCCAGAGTTCTGTCCCAAGTCCAGCATTTTCCTTGAGTGTCAGAGTTGTGGGCAATTGCATAAAAGCTACAGTACCCCAACTTAGGAGGCAGCAAAGATGGGATGGAGAGGGAGAGTGGCAAGCTGAAGAAAGCCATAGGCAAAGTCCAATCACCAGTTATTAGAGAGCAAGACAGGCCCAAGTGTCAATAATCACAGGGGAAAGGAAATGCTGAGAACAAAATCTGGAGGAAAATGAAGGGTGGGAGAGGCCTGGGCCAGTTGGCAGTCTTGGTCCAGGAAATGTTGGCCTGAGTCAGGAACCCCGGAGGCTGTGAAGCAAAGAGCAATGGATCAGGGGACTCAGACATCATAGAAGAGTCGGACAAGCTGGTACCGAATGGAGAAGGTGACAGCACTACCGACGACCTGCAAGGAGAAATGAACTATAGTAAGAACCCTGGAGAAAGAGAGACAAGGAGGTGTAAACCACACCCCCAATAGCATTGCACCTGTAGCAACAGCAGGAGGAGGGTGAGGTTTCTCTCATGCATGGGCCCAAAGACTTTAAGTAGCAAGTTGATGAGGGTCATGTTGTTACATTCCGTGAAGGCACCATCCTCATCCTCACTGTGGCGCACCGTCAGTAGCCCAAGGTTCTCTGCTACCTGGAGAGGCCAAAAGTGGAGAGAACTTTTGCTAATACTTATGCTTCAGGAATGGGATCTGCTGAATGCTTGCAAACTCCCCTCGGGTCTGATGTAGGCCTAGGTTTTCCCATTCCCTGAATTCAGAATGGCAGCCTAGAGCCTTACCTCCTTGTTACCCTGTTACCTTTAGAATAAAGGTGCCCAAGAAAGAGAGGCTCTTGGTCTTGAACTTGGAATAGCTCATCTCCAGTTTGCCTGTCTTGGTATTGAGTCTGCAGGGGAAGAGAGCTTCATGTGACTGGGCCACTACACAAAGAACTCTCCTCACTGTGGTTAATCCATAGAAAGAGCACTGAATGTAGGGTCAAACACCCTGAGATCTATTTCTGGTTCTGCTGCATACTTCTGTGTGATCAGTGCTGCTGTGAACATTAAATGAGATCATGTAACTAAATGTGCTCTGTAATGTATAAAGGGCTAACTGTGTGGAGAAAGCCCTTCTTTGGGTCCACTCCCTTTGCACAGCAAATGTCTAAGGCATCCCGAGTGACAAAGCTATGATGTCCCTTTCAAGCCCCAAAGCTACCTGGGCATACGGTGGCGAGGACAGGGGATGATATGCAGGAGCTGAGGCAGTGAGTAGAGGAAGTTGAACACCTGGGGCATGAAGAAGAGGAGCATGGTCTTGCTGAAGTGTCCCAAGATGCCCACCACGGCAAAGGTCATGCCAGCAAAGTAACAGAAGGTATCTCCCACAAACACCCGTGATGGGTACCTGCGTAGGGGAGAGGATCTGAGCCATCAGCAAGAGGTGTTAGCAATTCTTTATCTCACATTACACATCCTGGGCACTGGGCTAGCCCTAGCTAGATCTGGCTCAGAGAGGGTTCGCGCTCTCCCAGCAACTCTCCAGGAACCAAGGCCCTGATTCCTTCTATTCCTGGGGGCTCCACAGCATCTGCCTCAGTGACTGATTTATGAATTGCGTGCATGCTAAGTCCCTCAGTCATGTCTGACTCTTTGTGACCGCATGAACTGTAGCCTCCCGTGGAATTTCCCAGGGAAGAATACTGGGGTGGGGTGCCATGTCCTGCTTCAGGGAATCTTCCTGTCCCAGGGATTGAACCAGGTCTCCTATATTGCAGGTGGATTCTTTAGCACTGAGCCACTGGGGAAGCCCAAGACTTAAGAATATAACCAACTAAAGACCCAGAGAACAATACAGAGATGTGCAGGTTTAGCCTCTGTATCAGGAGATGGGTCACAATCAGGACAATACCTGCCACATGTCCAAAGAGCTGTCCCCCCATCCACAGGCCTACTTACCAGTTATGGTAGAGCAGTCCCAAGGTGGTGAAAAAAAAGGGTATCATGAAGTAGAGAGAAAAGATGTGATCATCTCGATAATCACCTTTGGAAGAAGGGGAAAAAGAAAGAAGGAAAAGTTGATGTCCACTTCCCCTGCACATCATGGTCCTATTTTCCTCTGTCTCTTAAGTTCTTTCCCAAGCTATACAGTCCACCTCTCTAAAGTCTCAAGGACTCACTACCCCTTTTATATCACCCAGGCAATTTCCAATACTTCACCTCTTTCATGAACCCCTCCTAAACTAGTTACTGTCTTACATTTGGTTCAGACCATTCACACTCTTGTTTGAATATCAGCTTTACTTCCTGAGTGACCATGATCATGACACATTTAACCTAACATGACACGTTTAACCTCTCTGAGTCTCAGTTTCTTATCTGTGAAAGAAGTTGATAAAAAATACCTGCCACATAGAGCTGCTACAGAATTTAAAGTGAGATTACATTTTCAAAGTGCTTAACTTTAATAAGCACTTATGGAGGTCCTTCAGCCAAAGACCACTAAAAACATGCCTGGAGTCAAAGCTAGGTTTACTGAGGTGTAACAAAGGACACTTTGGAACCCACACACTGTGGGGAACCTTAGGATGCCTCAGTAAGGAGGTGTTAGGAGGACTTGTTATAGGATTTGTTTTAAGTAATTCTGCGGAGGATACAAGGAAACAGAGTTTTGCCCTGGACTGGGTGCTGTCAGCAGGGTTAGTGCCATGATTGAGAAGCTTAATAATTTTTATCCAAGAAGTGAGAACTGAGCTGTTATCAGAAGGAAGCAGCAACCATTCATTTTAGCCAGCACGGGATCTTGGTCATTGTGAGATGTACTGTGTTCCTGTGGTTTTGTCTATTCTCAGACTGTTATAGAGGGGGTCTGGTTTTGGTCACAGTTACCCTATCTGATTTGGGGTTTTATAAAATTGTTTATGCTCAATAGGAGAAGGCTATGGCCTACCTATTAGTGACAATCCCTTTATAAATGCTAGGGCTTTCTTTCTCACATTTAACAAATCTTAGTTACTATTTGTAACTTACTATTAATAAGTAAATAGCTCCCCTTATTTTCCATAATTATTCACATATCACATTTTTTCTGAATTCCCCAAAGCCAAAGATCAGGCCGCTTCCTTAACACTCAAGACTTCTCTCCCTATTCCAATCCCACCTACCATCCAGCTCCACCAAGTTGAAGACAATGATGGAAGCAGAAATGACGAGTGACTGGCCAGCCTCAAGGCCATTAATTCCTGCTAGAATATTAATGGCATTGGTACAGAACACTGCCAGCAGCCCCATGTAGACATAGTACAGGATCCCTGCGGGAAGAAGACAGTAAGAAAAGTAATGCCGCCTGTGGAACGAGGATTTAAGGATATTCTGACAAAAGTGGTGAGGACCAAGTGTGGGATGAAAGGTCAACAGAAGGATCTAAGAAGACACGGCGGGGACAAAACAGGAAGGAGAATGTGGAGCACCAGGAAGGATGCTCGGCCGGATATCTCACAGGGGGCAAGGGTGCCCTGAAGTAGGGGTCATAGGGGCAGAAGTGGCCGTGCTACTCACCCAAGTCCAGATGCAGGCCAAGGATCGGGCGTAAGGGCTTGGGTACCACAATGGTCGTGTTGCCAAAGTTGGTGAAATAGACCATGAGGAGAGGTAGTGAGGCAGCTGTGGGCAGCAGCAGCTTATGGCGCCAGCGCAAATTCAGTACATCATCCGCGAAGCCCAGGAAAATCATGCAGCAGATGGCAAGGAGTGCACCTATCAGGGCCACAAACTGGGGGAGGCTCGGGCATGTCATGGCTCCAGCCTACTCCCACTTCACCGTTCCTTTCAAGAAGACCCGTCTTTTCGTTCGTTCTCAGCTCCTCCCCGCAAACCCAAATAACCCCAACTCTCTTCACTAACTCCTAGCCCTAGCCCCAGGCAGCCGCCCACACTAACCCACTTACTTCATGGTGGGGGAAGGCTTTACACTGCTGCTCCACAAAGCAGTTCAGGAAAGGGAAAGGGATGAAGCAGAAGAGTATGATAAGGAAAACAGCACCGCTGATCACTCCCTGGGACTCTGGGCTGTGGCCCGGCAGCAAGTCAGGTGAAGGGGGGGGGGGGGGAGGAAAGGGGGCGTGGTCACTCACTAATGCAAGCAGTACCGTCACCTAACTTGGCGGGGAAGGGCACCACCACTGGAATCCCAGATACACTCAAGGGTCCCACCTTTCCGCCTCCATCCCTTCCCCAATACTAACCAGATCTGCCCTCCACCTCCCAGAATCCCGGGCTGGCTGCTAGGTTAGCGCTCTGTCTAGCGCGCAGTCAAGCATTCCAGTCCCCGCCTTTGCCCACCCCTTCCCCCCGCCTGCCCTGCCCCTCACATTTGCTCCCGGCTGGATTTGTTGAGGTCCTGGCCACAGAGGCGCGCGGCGATGAAGTGGCCTCGGAAAGCAGGGATAAGGGTCACTGTGGCCACAAATCCCATCAGCGAGCCGATCAAATTCACCAACAGCGGCATAGGCAACTCCGGGAAGGCCCACATGGTGACCTGCCAGGCGGCCCACTCGGCCGCCTTCTTAGCTAATGGGCAAGCTCCAGCAGTAACGTGTAGCCGCTCCCCACAGGCTGGTTCTTCTACAGCAGCCTGAGCAAAACCCAACAACTCTGACCTGAGCCGCCTTCGGGACTCCCGCGAGCCTCTATGAAGCAACCTTGGCTCTGCCTCTCTGCCTCTGCTTACCCACTGTTTCCGCCCGGATCTAGTTCGCAGAGCAACTATCACTGGAAGGAGGCGGCCATTTTTAATACGGGCATAACAGTGGGGACAGAAGTGTGATTTTAAACCAAACCCTTTATTCGAGAGATGAATCATCACCAGGGATCTGGAAAAGCAATTAAAGAAGGACAAACAAAAGCAGATTCTTTCCCAACATCATATTAAAGATGTACAGCCCAAAGCGGAAAAACTCCTTGCCCGGTTCCAAGATGAGCGCCTCCTTGTACCACGTGTCTGACGCGGCTTATTTTTGATTCCACGTCAGGTTTAGCTCCGTCGGCCTCCGCTGGTCACGCTAAAAGAGCCAATGCCTGGCGTTTACTATGGGACGCCTCTGGAACCGGGAAGATGGCTACAGGAAGCAGGGGGGGCAGGGGGAGGGCAGGCGGGATAAGGATGTGGAGCAGCACCTGCTCCTTGTAGAAAAACCTGTTGCCAAGGTAGTCAACGTTGAGAAGGAAGCCAAGGTAAACACAACTCAGTTCCCCGAAACTCAGCTACGGCTTGGAAGATGATGTAAATTTTAAGCGCTGACACTTGAAAAGCCCCTCCCACTTCATGTTTTCCGGCGTCCTTGATTCAGGTACTTTTCCTACATCATCCCACCCACCTTCTACCCCCGCAGTAGCAGTTAGTTGCCGGGCAACACAGCGGCGCACTTCAGAACTGATGGGGCTGGGAGTGCTCTCAGGTTTGGATTTAACCCAGTACTTGACTTTCCTTCGTATGGGATCATTAGACTGTGGCAGCCTTCCAATCCGAGGAGGTGAGGCCGAGGCTTTGGAAAGAACTAAGTAGGAGAACTCGGAGAAGGCAATGGCACCCCACTCCAGTACTTTTGCCTGGAAAATCCCATGGATGGAGGAGCCTGGTAGGCTGCAGTCCATGGGGTCGCTAGAGTCGGACACGACTGAGCGACTTCACTTTCACTTTTCACTTTCATGCATTGGAGAAGGAAATGGCAACCCACTCCAGTGTTCTTGCCTGGAGAATCCCAGGGACGGGGAAGCCTGGTGGGCTGCGGTCTATGGGGTCGCACAGAGTCGGACACGACTGAAGCGACTTAGCAGCAGCAGCAGCAAGTAGGAGAACCAAACCCCAAAGTGGCTGGCTTCTGGTAAACTTGAGGAATTCCCAGGCAGGTTTCTCCCTCCAGGTCAGGTGCCTTTTGCTTGGCACCTGTTTCCCTTGATCACACATTCACAGGCTCTTAGGTGGCAAATGATTCCAGTCCTCAGGGAAGAAATCATCACGAGGAAGTTGAGAGAACTCAAGTATGCTGATAGTTTCTTCATTCTTTTGAATAAGAGTCAGAGTCAGGTTGACTCTTTTTAGGCCAAAGGTAGTCCCTCTTGTCTCTCAAATGTCCTTTCTACTTGAAGGTGGCTCTAATTAACAACATAAAGCCATATATACGGCATGTATATATATATATATATATATATATATATATATATATATATATATATAAAGCCAGTAATTACTTGATAGTTGTATTCCACCAGTTTTTCAGTACTTATTATCCCACTGGTATTGTTTTTCTGTGTGTGAGTGTGCAGCTGCACATGGGTACATGAGTGTGCATCTGTAATTCCCTAGAGGCACAGTGTTTTCTGTTCCACAGGGTGTCCCCCTGGGGCTAAGCACACAGATATCTGTATCGAAGGCATCAACACATATAATGAGTCTCTATCTGAAAGAGGTACAGAGGGCAATAGGAAAGAACAATTAGTTGTGACCAGGGGAAGTGAGAGGAGCTTGAGGAAGAGTAATATCTCCAAAGATTTCAGTATGTGACAAGATTGGAAGGGCCTTTCAAAGAGGGAAAGTGAGACACCAGGAGCAGGTGAAAAGGAGGAGCTTGTGAGAGCCCCAGAGGAGGCAGCATTCAGATATCTGGTTGATCAGGAGCAGGCTGAGACTCCCTGGAGGTCTGAGGAATAGTCTGTATCTATTTCCTGTTTTATTAGGAGGCCAGTCCTAATAAATCTTCCCATCTTGGCATTGGGAACCTTTGTCTCTTTCTTCTCCAGAGATCGTTAGCCCTCCCCCACAACCCCCACTGGAAGAGGGTAGGGGACTTGTTCAAAAATAAGACACTGGGGATTCATGGATAGTAACATGCATACATGTTACTATCAGAACATGGTTACTTGGATACTTGTTATATAATCGGAATATTTTTGTTCCCATGATGGTAAATGCCCAATTGATTATCAGACTCACAAGGAGAAACAAACACATGATTGTTTGGGCACACTTGAAATTTTGTGCCTGTCCTGATACAAGTTCAAAGCATCTGCCTATATGCTGATGCTCATCCTAGGATCCATGGATTAGGTGGGTTGTCAATGGTTTCAGCTGGTTTCTTGGGCTGAGCAGGCAAGGTCTGAGATGCACATCTCCTGCTAGGAAGCCCTGAGTGCCTTCCAGTAAGCAAAGCCAATGCATTATTAAGTCCGATTGCCTGAAAAGACTGTCCTAGAAATGTTTCACAGTGCTGAACAAGTCATTATGAGACAGCTTTGGAGGGTTTGGATCTATGACACTTTCAGGACCATATCTGTGGCTTTTTCCAGGCAGCTGAGTTACTTTTTTCCATTTCTTCCTGCCTCTCCTTTATCAGCAAGCCCCAAGATCTCCCATTCCACTTGGGTGATACAAATAGATTTTCAAAAGATGGAAACAGCATAGAAAATCTCAGTGTTTACATGTATATTGGAATATTTTCTGTTAGGCTTCTTTATATTTATTTATTTGGCTGTGCTGGGTCCCAGCCACATCACTCAGGACCTTCGATCTTTGTTGTGACATGCAAATTCCTAGTTGTGGCACGTGGGATCCAATTCTCTGACCAGGTGCCAAACTCGGGGCTCCTGCATTGGGAGCACAGAGAGTCCCAGCCACTGGACCACCAGGGAAGTCCCTCTGTTAGACTTCTTAAAATTACAAAGAATTTGTGCTTGGGAAACTTTTAAGTACTGTAGGGACACAAACTGAAATAAACATGATTGTTTTCCTGAAGGAGTTGACTTCCTTATATTAAAGTATCTTGACTGAATATGAGGGAAGAGAGATGAGTTAAGACAGGGTCTCCACCTTTTTTGTCCTCTAAAATCCACACTCTAGGACTTCTGTAGTTTGTGGTTTTGTTGCTAAGTCACATCTGACTCTTGGGATCTGATCGCCAGGCTCCTCTGTCCATGGGATTCTCCAAGCAAGAATATTGGAATGGGTTGCAATTTCCTTCTCCAGGGGATCTTCCCGACCCACGAATCGAACCCCGGTCTCCTCCATTGCAGGCACGTTCTTTACCAACTGAGCTACAAGGGAAACCTATAGTTTGAGGGAGCCAATGATGATGCATGGGCAGGGCCACAGCAAGGTCACCCACACCCCATTCCTTAGAGTGAAATCTGGGGATGCCCCAGGCTTTCCTACACCTCCCATGGCTCAGGCACCCTGTCGCTAACCTGGCAGGTTCTGCTTAGCTCTGCAGCCCGACACTTTAAGAGGACATTGTTTACTTCCATGTGCTCATTGCTCAGACTAATGACTGGATTTGGGAGAGAGATACTTAACACCTTCCTGTTTACCTCTCTAAGGAAGGCCTGCCATATATATGTGGAGAAAAAGGGCCTCTTGGGGAATGGAGATTCCTCTGAATCTTTTTGTAGAATTTTCCTTCCCCTGCCTCCAGAAAGCAATGACAAGCCTCTGTCCTATAGGAATGGAATCCATCCCCTTACACCTAGGAAAAGGGATGGATTCTGAGGCCAGAGTGTACCTATAACATTTTTGGATGCGTGCTGAGATATCACATATTTCAGTCCTCTGGCTGAATCTATTGATAGTCCAGTGCTGCAGTGCCAGCTCCCTTCTCATTACCAACCCCTCTACACGTGCTCCTTAGGCAGAAGCTGTTACTATGGAAATACATTATTTTTAAAAACAGAAGCAGCCCCAGGCTTGGGAAGTATCTCCAGAACAAACCCACACGAGCAAGGAGGTTAATAGGGTGTCTCTTAGTCCTGGCTCCAAAGGATGGGAGTAGATTACGGGGGTCAATATTCCATGTTCTCAACCTCTCTCGGGTGGGTATCAGCTGGACCTCTGCCAGGCACTACTGTCTAGGAGGGATGCTCTGCATCTACACACCCAGAGCCTAGCTTCGGCCAGGAACCAAGAAGCTGCGGAACCTGGGTGTTTGGGGATAAGGGGTTGATGCTATCCACAGGGAGTACCTCCTTTTTAACCACACAGGCGTCCAAACTATGGAAAGCTAAGGAGCGTAGGGGAAAGCAGAGGCGGCATCTCTGTGAGTGCAGTTACTCTTGCTTACTCTTACCTTGAGCTCAGGGGAGCAGGAGTACCCCCGATTCCAGAATGGGGCGGGGTAGTTAAAGATCCCGCCTATTTCCCACCCAGGAACCTCCTCCCGGTTCCGCTCTTCCTCCCACCGTCTTACAGAGCTGGAGTTCCCGGCTCCCTAAACCCCTCCCCCGCGGGTGCGGCTCCTTTAAGGCAGGGTGGGGGCGGGGGGGCCGGCCGTGTTGTCAGTGTCAGCTCTGCGCACGCAGCCCTCCGGGAGCCGGTGCCGGCCCGTGAGCCACAGCGTCTCCGCAGACTAGTCTCCGCCCGGGTCCGGCGGGGCCCCCGCCGTGGGAGGAGTCGGGCGCTGGCCGGCGACTAACCCGGGTCGCACTGGCGGATCAACCGAGGAGGGCCCCGGACTACGGAGAGAGGGACCCCGGCGTCGCGACTCCCCAGGAACCTCCTCTCCTCGATCTGTGGCACCCCCTAGTCCCGGGCACCCAGCCCCGGAGAGCCCCCAATCCCGCGCGCCCAGCCCCGGGGGAGCCCGCCCCCGCCCCGCGGCCCGCCCGGGCCATGCTCCCCCGGGGCAGCGGCTGAGCCTGAGCTGGAACCGGGACCGGAGCCCGCGCGGAGCATGGATCCGGGTTGGGGGCAGCGGGACGTGGGCTGGGCAGCCCTGCTGATCCTCTTCGCCGCCTCACTGCTCACGGTGTTGGGCTGGCTGCTGCAGTATGCCCGGGGCTTGTGGCTGGCGCGGGCCCGCGGGGGCCGGGGCCAGGGACCCGCCTTCGCTGCCGAGCCCGCCGTCTCCCTGCGGGAGCTGGGCGTGTGGCGCTCGCTGCTGAGGCTAAGGGCGACTCGGGCCGGCGCACCCGAGGAGCCAGGCGTCCGGGGCCTTCTGGCATCTCTCTTCGCCTTCAAGTCTTTCCGGGAGAACTGGCAGCGGGCTTGGGTGCGAGCGCTGAACGAGCAGGCCTGCAGGGATGGGGTGAGTAGGACAGGACCTAGATGGTCCCCCCCACTCTGCCTTTTTTTTTTTTAAGAGGAAGGACTGCTCAGGCCAGGAGGACCGTATGGGGGTGGGGATCAACTGAGGAACCCCGTGGCATCTCCTCCCCTCTGGGGTCAGAGAGAAGGGTGCAGGTGTGCCTGGGCGTTGTGGAAATCCAGCTATATCCCAATTTTCTATTCCTGTGGTCTAGGTACTCTCTGGCTCCAAACCGGTGCACAACTTGCTGTTCTCATAGCAACACTAATCCCTGTGCCCCAGGGCACTTCCGCCTAGCCTGGGTGCTGGTTGTGTGTGGGGGGGGGGGGCAGTGGGGGGAGAGCAGGGCTGGCAGGAGTAGAAAAGAGGTGCACCTGTGAAAGAATCTGCTTGGTCCTCTTGCCACCACACCCAGTCAGCACTTCATGCCCCAGATCCCTGGTGTGACCAGGCAGGTCCCCGAGAAGCCTGAATCCCACCCACCCCCCATCCCTCAGTAATTTCATTGCTCCAGTCTAACACATCCTTCTTCATGCTCCCTGCCATGTCTGTGTGGAAGGAAAGGTGTTCAGGTGGAAAGGAGACTGACAATTCATGGCCCTCCCAGCACATAAGCCTAGAGCAGTCCCTTGAGGGTCAGTCACAAACCAGCCCAGCCTACTTCCTCCCATTGCACCACCAGCAGCTGGCCTCCTAGGAAGTGGGGCAGGAAGCACGGTCATAAGACTGAGGTGGGAGTGGGAAGTGAGACCTCCTTGTCTTGGGATCCCCACTCATCTTGGCCTTCACAGCCTATGAACCGCCTCGCTCAGAGGGTTCTCCATTTCCAGCCACCACTAGTTGGAGGGCTTCACTCAACTAGCTACCCAGATGCCTGGAAACAGTAGACACACAAGAAATTGCTCTTCCTCCTTCACTCAGCTGACCAGAAAGCCAGATGGCATCTGTCAGTCTGCACCATGAACTCAGTCTTCCACCCAGCTCTCCCTGTACCTTGTTCCTCTGTCAGGACTGACTCCCCAAGACGACTGACTCCCCAAGACAGCTGACTCAGCTGGACATTAGCCTCCCTTGGAGGGGGTGGGGAGATTGGGGTTCTAACCATCCATCTTCCTTGGCCTGACCTTCGGACAAGACTGCTACAGTAGCAGAGAAGTTGGCTTTCCCCGGTTTGCCAGGGAAATGAGACCTGTGGATTTGTTTCTGTCTGTGCCCAGTCTGTGCCCCCTCCTCAGTTCTTCCCATTCTGCTCCCTGGATGGGGCTGCAGCAGTTTGCTTCAACTGCCGTGGAAGAATTAGGAAGCTCTTACAACACCTAAGCTAAGCAGCTTTCTGCTCCCTAATGCCACCTTGCTCTCTGCCTTGAGGAATTAGCCAGGTCCCTGGCCGCTGAGCCTTCTGAGCTTGCTTTTCTTCCCAGTTCCTCTGGTAAAGTTCCCCAAGGCCATGCTGAGCTAACCTTCATCTCCAAGAATATGGGTAGAGTCATACTCCTGTGCCTCCACATCCCATTTAGCTGGAAGAAGGCTTAGTTCTTATCTTGAATAAGTGGCTCTACCGCTTTCACCCTTGGCTCAGCCGTGTCTCTCCCTGCCCAGCTAGGATATATAGGTGGCACCAACACCTTTATTATTATTTTTTTCTATGCACATCTTTCTTCAAGGGTAGGGAAGAAGGTAGGGGGAGGAGGAAGGCTCCTGGCATTCAAGGAGGAATCTAGGGTCTTCAGCTCAAGGTGATCTGGTCTCTGAGGTGGTCTAGCTCCAGGTCTGCCTCACACCTGCAGACCCCTGAAAAGGTGGGATTCAAAAGAAACACTTCCTGTCCTAAAGCTCTGAGCCAAGGAGGGGCCAGAAGGCAGCCTGCAGCTGAGGCCTCTGCAGTGCCAGGGCCTAGCCAGCAACTGAGTAGGTCAGCCCTGCGGGGGCAGCTCCAGAGACCTGACCCTATGCCCACATTACTCCCCCCAGAGCTCCATCCAAATCGCCTTTGAGGAGGTGCCCCAACTCCCACCCAAAGCCAGCATCAGTCATGTGACCTGCATAGGCCAATCAGAGCGCACCATGGTAAGGGTCTGATGGGTTCTGCCTTCTTTAGGACTGGGGTGGGGGCTGATCCTGAGTTCCCTTTACTCTGAGGGTTCTAACCTGAAGTCTGTGAATGCCTTAGGAATCCCAGAATTGGCTTCAGGAGGTTGGAGAATCCCATTGAAGTTACAGGCAAAATGTAGTACTTGTGTGCATATCTGCATTTTTCTGGAGGAGTCTGAATTTTATCATTCTTTTATGGATTTATGACCACTCCAAGGGCTTCCCTGGTGGCTCAGTGATAAAGAATATGCCTGTAATGCAGGAGACTCAGGTTTGATCCCTGGGTTGGGAAGATCCCCTTGGAGAAAGAAATGGCAACCCATTCTAGTATTCTTGCCTGGGAAATGCTATGGACAGAGGGGCCTTGCAGGTTACAGTCCTTGGGGTCACTAAAGAGTCGCAAAAGAGTTGGACCCCCCAAAAGGTGATTCCCGAGGGAAACTGGAGAGGGGTGTGCTGACCCACTCTCAGGCAGGACAGGGCAGGGCCGAGGTGAGCATCTTCCTCTATGCCTGACCCTCCTTGCCTCTGTGCCTTGGCTGTCTCAGGTGCTGCACTGCCAGCTCTCTGCTGAGGAGGTGATGTTCCCAGTCTCTGTGACCCAGCAGTCCCCCGCTGCCGTCTCCATGGAGACCTACCACGTCACTCTGACACTGCCACCAACACAGGTGGAGGGGGTGTGGGAAATGGAGTTGGGCAGGGGGTGGGAGGTTCAGCTGCCTCTGCCTTTTCTGTTTGGTTCCTCTCTAAGATGGAATTTGGGAAGAGAGGGTCCTAGGGGGTTGGAGGAGTCAGGCAAGTCAACCCAGTCCCTTTGTCCCTTGTACACAGTTGGAAGTCAACCTGGAGGAAATCCTTGGCGAAGGCCTGCTTGTATCCTGGGCCTTCACTGATCGCCCAGATCTCAGCCTGACGGTGCTTCCCAAGCTGCAGGCCAGGGAGGTAAGGGGGAAGGGCTGGAGAGAAGAGACAGAACAGGGAGAGGGAGGCAGAGCTGAGGGCCTCACCTCCTTGTTCCCCTCCCCGCAGAGAGGTGAGGAGCAAGTAGAGCTCTCTACTATTGAGGAGCTGATTGAGGATGCCATAGTCAGCACCCAGCCAGCTATGATGGTCAACCTCAGGGCTTGCTCTGCCCCTGGGGGCCTGGTGAGTAGGCACTCAAAGCAAATAGTTTGCGTTCATGTTGTCTTCAGGGTACTGTGTTGGGATTCTTACAGCTCTTTTTACCTCCTCCTGCTCTTAGGTTCCCAGTGAGAAGCCACCCATGGCACCCCAGGCCCAGCCATCCATCCCCAGACCTATCCGGTTATTCCTAAGGCAGCTTCGAGCATCTCATCTGGGAGGTGAGCTGGAAGGTGAGAGTCAGAAGCTTCTGGTGGGCTACCAAGGCTGTGGCTGCAGGCATTCCTGGCCCCTCTGCCCAGGGTATGACCTCTCTACTACTCAATGGCCTCTCAACTTGGATATGAGCATTTTTATGTTTCTGGTTCCTCACAGGCACTGGGGAAGTGTGCTGTGTAGCTGAGCTTGACAACCCCATGCAACAGAAGTGGACCAAGCCCACGAGGGCTGGGCCTGAGGTGGAGTGGAGCGAAGACTTGACATTGTAAGGAGTGACTCCCCAGCCCCCACCCCTGCTTCCACGGATGGACTGAGATCAAGTCCTTCCAGCAGAGCCCTGACATGAATCAGCTGTTTTCAGCTCTTAATTTTTGCTGTGAGCCTCTATTGTATGCCAGGCCCTGGCGTAGTCCCAAGAGCTACAGACATGACCAAGATGCACCTACCTCAACCCTGAGTTGATCACCAGCTCAAAGCAGAGACAGATGTACGTCAAGGAGATGGTATAAGTGCTCCAGTCCAGGTTTATAAAAAGTGCCATGGGCGTGCTTAGGTTAGGGAGCTTAATTCCACAAAAATAAAGATAAGAGTAGGCTTCATGGAGGAAGTGGCATTTAAACCACACCTTTGAACAAAAGTAGGATTTCAACAGAGTGTGAGAGACCAAGGGTTCATGGCAGACGGAACAACTTGAGTAAAAGAAAAAGAGGGTGATTCAACATAGAGACTGGAAAGGCAGGAACCGGGAATATCTGAATGCCCAGCTGAGGAGCATGGTCCCTGCTCAGCCCCATCCCATTTTCTAAGGAAGAGTCTGTATTTGGAAACATATTGGAGCACTTGTTCCATCTTATTTACATCCATCTCTCTCTGCCTCTGGGCTTCCCAGGTGGCTCAGTGGTAAAGAATCTGCCTGCCAATGCAGGAGATGCAGGTTTGATCCCTAGGTTTCGAAGCTCCCTGGAGGAGGGAATGGCAACTCACTGGTTTTCTTGCCTGGGAAATCCCATGGACAGACGAGCCTGGAGGGCTTTACTCCATGGGGTCGCAAAGAGTCAAACACAACTGAGCATACATGCACGCACTCTGCCTCTGGCCTGAGATCAATTCAAGGGTGGATTCAGTTTGCTAATCTTCCCCCTCCCTGCCCCACCTCTCGTTGGCCACAGGGATCTGGGCCCCCAGAGCCGGGAGCTGACCCTCAAAGTGCTGAGGAGTAGCAGCTGTGGAGACAGTGAGTATGGGGCAGGAAGGAGCACCTCTGGGTGGGTGCTGAGTGGGGCTGCCTGGTCATGGACCCAACTCACAGTGCCACCCCTTTCCCCAGCTGAACTCTTGGGCCAGGCCACACTGTCTGTGGCCTCCCCTTCCAGACCACTGTCCCGAAGACAGGTGTGCCCACTCACCCCTGGGCCCGGGAAAGCCCTGGGGCAGGCAGCCACCATGGCAATAGAGGTGAGAAGCTGCCCCCGGTGGGGAGATGGGAAGACCCAGCGAAGGCCAGTCCTGAGGCCCTGCCTCTTTCCTCTTTCCCCCTTGGCAGCTTCAATATGAGGAGGGTTCCCCCCAGAACCTGGGCACTTCCACCCCCTCGACTCCACGCCCCAGCATCACACCTACCAAGAAGATTGAGCTGGACCGGACCATCATGCCAGATGGCACCATTGTCACCACAGTCACCACCGTCCAGTCCCGGCCCCGGGTAGATGGCAAATTAGGTAAAGAGGAGGAGCCTGGGAGTCCAGCTCTAGCCAGGGGCCCTGGACTGCAGATCCGTGGCAGGACAGGGAGGGGGCAAAGAAAGCCCTAATTCCAACTCCTCCTGTTTTCTGACCACATCTTCCATATCGCCTATGCCTCTCTCAAACTTTCCCTTGAAAGTAAACGTTAAGTTGCTTACTTGTGTCTGACTCTTTGCCACCCCATGGACTGTAGCCTACCAGGCTCCTCAGTCCATGGAATTTTCCAGGCAAGAATACTGGAGTGGGTTGCCATTTCCTTCTCCAGGGGATCTTCCTGACCCAAGGATAGAACCCGGGTCTCCCGCATTGCAGGCAGATGCTTTACCATCTGAGCCACCAGGGAAGCCCTAAACTTTTCTGTACATCTGTCCATTTCCCTAACTAGCCCTCTCCCCTTTAAGTCTGGACCTACCAGCCCCCATGACAGTACTCATACTTCCACCTCCCCAAGTTCCCCTCTGTCTTTTCACACGTTTGTCTTCTTCCCTTTTCCCAGCCCCAGCTGCCTAATTGCCCCTCCCTCACCCCTCAACCTCTAGCACCCATGGGACCCTCCAACAAACCCAGTGACCTCAGTGGCAATCCTCCTACTCCAGGGCCTCTCCATGACATTTCTCCCAGCTCTACAGGTCCCATGGCATTTCCCCTACTTCCACTGGACCCCTATGCCATCTCTGCACACTCTCAGTATTTTCATGCCCTTGGTGGGGCCCCTGCCTCTTTCCCACACTCCTATTGGTTCCTGTGGTATCTTTTTGTCCCCATGGCATCTTCTTAGTCACCCCTGTGATTAATCATGCCTTAGTCATGAGTCAGCCAAAGTCTGCCTCTCAATAAAGACAGTAGCGGGTGGGGGCCACTCTAAAGCACCTCCCAGCTCACTGACCCTCCCCCACCCACCAGACTCCCCCTCCCGCTCCCCGTCCAAGGTGGAGGTGACCGAGAAGACGACGACAGTGCTGAGTGAGAGTGGTGGCCCCAGCAGCACATCCCACAGCAGCAGCCGTGAGTAGGGAATTGGGAAGTGTGAGTGGTGGTTGACACCGGAGTCCCGGAGTCAAAAACCACTTTGGGTGAGGCACAGGAGTTCAAGTCCAAGAAGGAGCTAGGGAGGAGTCAGGTTGCCCGTCTTCTGTATCCATCATCCAGCAGGGGAGAGCCACCTTTCCAACGGCCTGGACCCTGTAGCAGAGACAGCCATTCGCCAGCTGACTGAACCCAGTGGGCGGGCAGCCAAGAAGACACCCACCAAGCGTAGCACACTTATCATCTCGGGTGTTTCCAAGGTAACAGGGCTCTGGGGAAAGGAGGTGGGCTCGGGAAAAAGCCCTCATGGGTCACCGTTGCCCATTAAAACTTGTCCTTCCTGCCAGGTGCCCATCGCTCAGGATGAGTTGGCACTCTCCCTGGGCTATGCGGCATCCTTGGACGCCTCAATACAGGATGATGCAGGGCCCAGTGGAGGTCCCTCCTCACCTCCCTCAGACCCCCCAGCCATGTCCCCAGGACCCGTAGATGCCCTCTCCAGTCCCACGAGTGTCCAGGAAGCAGATGAGACAACACGTTCGGACATTTCTGAGAGGCCCTCCGTGGATGATGTTGAGTCGGAAACAGGGTCTACTGGTGCCCTGGAAACCCGCAGTCTCAAAGATCACAAAGGTGGGGTGATATTGGCAGCCCCTCCTTTTTAAAAAAATGTACTTATTTATTGTGGGGTTATGCTGGGTCTTTGTTGCTGCGCGCATGCTTTCTCTAGTTTCAGAGAGTGGAGGCTACTCTTTGTTGCAGTGTGTGGCCTTCTCATTGCGCTGGCTTCTCTTATTGTGGAGCACAGGCTCTAGGCGTGCAGGCTTCAGTAGCTGCGGCTCCCAGGTGCTAGAGCTCCAGCTCAGTGGTTGTGGTCCACAGGCTTAGCTGCTCCAAGGCATGTGGAATCTTCCTTGACCAGGGATCAAACTCATGTCCCTTGCATTGGCAGGCGAACTCTTAACTATTGTGCTACCGTTGTCCCACCCCTACCCCTCTTTGATGCCCAGTTTCATCACCTGGGTCCCACTGGACACTTAGGGACATGGGAGCCTCGGGCCAGTCTCCTCGTTCCTCCTCCAAGGGATCATCAGAGTTCCCAGCCTGTTTCAGCCACGCCAGAGTAGAGACTGGGGACTTGCTGCCTTGGGTCTTGGCTTGGATCTAACAGGCGTGGGTAATAAGAAGAGACTCAAAAGTATTTCCCTTTTTTAAAAAACCTCTGTTTTTCTCTCTTCCCGGATCTAAGAGCATATTTTCCTTCCCTTATTCTTTTCTTCTCCCTTTCCTTTCATTCTGAACTCTCTCCGCTATAAGAAATCCTTCCCTAGGCCAACCCTAGGAGTGTCCCTGTAACAGTGACATAGTCGGTACATACCTGTGGTATTTCTAATTTATAAGGTTGTAGGACTTGCCCCAAATATCCTCCTCCCTCTGCCAGCACGTCTTTAACTATTTTAACTATTTATGACTTATGTCTTTAACTATTTATGATTTAAGCCTGCATCACTTCTTGGGATATTAAGGGTCCTAAGTCCAAAGCCTGCTGTGTAAGCACCTTTCTCATTATATTGGTCTTGAATTTACCCCTTTAAAGTGTTCCAGACACACCGCTCTTTGCTCACATCCTGGAATCTAGTCAACAATCAAGGTCAACCCATTTTGTCACTTTGTGATTTTATAGGCTTTTAGGAACACCTCTGTTCAGCCTTTTTCTTTCTTTAGTAAAGAGGCCCAACTGTCAGTCTGTCCTCACAGAGTAGCCAGCCCTGGGACATTCCTCCTCAGGAGTGCACATAGAATCCCATGAGCGCCGCCATGTTTTTCGCAGGAAGGGCATGTCTTTTCTGTTCCATGCCTTGGACCCCTTCATGCTCTTCCATGCTCTGCTCCCCACCTCGCCCCTCAGCCTCCCCTCTCCCCCCAACAGTGAGCTTCCTGCGCAGCGGCACGAAGCTCATCTTCCGCCGGAGGCCACGTCAGAAGGAAGCTGGTCTGAGCCAATCTCACGATGACCTCTCCAACACGGCGACCACACCCAGCGTCCGAAAGAAGGCTGGCAGCTTTTCTCGGCGTCTTATCAAGCGCTTTTCCTTCAAATCTAAACCCAAGGCCAATGGCAACCCCAGCCCTCAGCTCTGAGGGCCCTGTTCACCCTCTGAGCTAGGAGAGAGCCGGAGTCCTCTCAGCCCTTTCCCCACATTCCCTTCCATTCCCCTCCCTGGATTCCCAACAGCCTGGGCCAGGGAAGCCCCGCGAGTTCCAGGAAGGCCTGTCAACCCTGGGCTGTGGGGCCAGCTGGAAGGGTACTTGCAACGGGAAGCGTGTGAGAAGTGGACACCCGTTGCCAAGGACGTAGAAGAGGGAATGGGTGGCTGGGAGAAAGAGGAGGCTCTGTCCTGACACCTGTGGGCATTCCTCAGACCCATTTGCCTGCTGTTGACACCCACCCCCTCAGAGGAGTCCCAGGGTGCTCAGCAACTCAGATGATCCTTTCTCCCTTATTTATTCTCTTTTCTATTTATATGTGTGGTCCCAGCCCCTCAGTGAACAGTGGATAGAGGGCATCTCTCCCAGGTGATCCTTCTCTCCTGTCCCAGGAGGGTTGGCAATTCCCTTTGGGATGGGGCTCCCACACTTCCCTCAGGTCCCCACCCCGACCAGCACCAGTGTCTGCCTCTGAGGACATTGGCAGCTCATAGAATGCCGGGCCGGTGCCCGGGATGGGGGGCAGGTACTCCCCACTCCCTGCCTCCCCTTCTGCTCCTCATCCCTCCCTCCCCCTTTATTACCGTTTTTTGTACTTGATGCCTTCTCTGTGAGCAGTGGCTCTGTTGGAAGGAGGGAGCCAGGAGCCTGCTGGGAAGCCTTCCCCAGAGAGATGGCTTTAGGAGTTTTATTTACAGACTGTGTGATGATGGAGCAAGAGCAGGGTTGCCCCTCTGTATAGTGGGAGATGATGATGTCCATTGCTGTGTGATGGCTTGGAATTTAATTTATTAAAGTCAAACTGGAGTTTATAAACTGAATAAATGGTCATCCTTTGAAAGGCAAATGGGTAGTGAGGCTGTGGTGTCGAGTGGGAGGATCAGAGACAGGGACCCATGTCGGGTAGGTGACACGTACATTGGGTCTGTGAAGTTCTTGCACAGAGGGAGGGACATGTGAGAGAGAATGGGAGCACAGTGTCTTTGAAAGGTCAAGTTGTAGTGGTAATTTTAGTCAGGAAGAAAAAAAGCTTCAGCTAGTACAGGCATCTTCATTCCCCTTCCTTGAACAGGCTGCTCCTCCTAGAATATAGGAGAGTCTGGAGTAGAGGCTCTGGATCTAGCCTGGATCTGAGTCCCAGTTCCACACATAATTATCTGCATGACCTTGGGCAAATTATGTCACCTCAGAGTGCCTCAGTTCTCTCATCTGTAGAGTGGGGACTATGATTAATAGTAGCTATCGTTTGGTGTGGGTGAGAAGGAAATGAGTACAGTGCTTAGAACTCAGCTGGCATACAGTCAGCACTGAATAAGGGTGAGCTGTTGCCTCCGAAGAGACAGATTGGAAGGGGGAAGTCTCGTAAGGGTTTCATCACAATAAAAAGTCTTTCACTCCTAAATGAGGGCAAGTTTCAGGCAATTACGACACTAGTAAATTCAAGGATCCTGGTTCCTGTTCTCCCAGACCTTACTCAGGACTTGAAGCAAATAAGCTGCTGCAGGGTGTCAGACAGAGCACTGAACCAGGGACAGAAAACCTGGGTGTACCACAGACCCTGCAAGTGACCTTGAGAAGTCCACTTCTCCTTTCTGGACCTCAACTTCCTCATCTCTAAAATGAAGAGTGGCCGAGATAATCTTCCAGGTCACTCTAGCCTTAACATTCTGACTAACCTATATCACAGAGGCTTTAAGGGTACCTGCCTTTGGGGAGTCAGCTTGGAGTTGTTAATACTCCCCCATGTTTCTGTCCATACTAGCCAGAGAATATGGAACATTTTGAAAGGGTGGCAGAATATGGATATTTGGTTCATTTACAGAGTGAAAGTGAAAGTTGCTCAGTCGTGTCCAGCTCTTTGTGACCCCGTGGACTATACTATACTTTATTTTCTTGGGCTCTAACATAACTGAAGGTAGTGCCCGCAACCATGAAATCAAAAGACACTTGCTCCTTGGAAGAAAAGTTGTGACCAACCTAGAAAGCATATTAAAAAGCAGAGGCATTACTTTGCCGACAAAGGTCCATCTAGTCAAAGCTATGGATTTTCCAGGAGTCATGTATGGATGTGAGAGTTGGACTATAAAGAAAGCTGAGCATGGAAGAATTGATGCTTTTGAACTGTGGTGTTGGAGAAGACTCTTGAGAGTCCCTTGGACTGCAAGGAGATCCAACCAGTCCATCCTGAAGGAAATCAGTCCTGAATATTCATTGGAAGGACTGATGCTGAAACTGGAACTCCAATACTTTGGCCACTGACTCATTGGAAAAGAACTGACTCATTGGAAAAGACCCTGATGCTGGGAAAGATTGAAGGCAGGAGGAGAGGGGATAACAGAGGATGAGATGGTTGAATGGCATCACCAACTCGATGGACATGAGTTTGAATAAGCTCCGGGAGTTGGTGATGGACAGGGAAGCCTGGCATGGTGCAGTCCATGGGGTTGCAAAGAGTTGGATATGACTGAGCGACTGAACTGACTGACTGGACTATACAGTCTGTGGAATTTTCCAGGCCAGAATACTGTGTAGCTGTTCCCTTCTTCAGGGGATCTTTCCAAACCAGGGATCAAACCCAAGTTTCCCCTATTGCAGGTGGATTCTTTACCAGCTGAACCACCAGGGAAGTCCCAGAACACTGGAGTGGGTAGCCTATCTCTCTCCAGTGGATCTTCCCGACCCAGGAATCAAACCAAGGTTTCCTGCATTTCAGGCAGATTCTTTACCAGCTGAGCTACCAGGGAAGCCCAATTTGTATGAGAGATATGCCAAATTCTAGTCATCAAAACTCAAAGAGATTTATCAAGCTCCTTCCCCTGATCTAAGAAATGAAACTCTTATTTGTTCACAGAGGAGCAGTTTGTTTACCAACATGACCAGACAGCCAACACACTGAACTCAGAATTTCACGAGAAATTTTTTTTTGATGAGAGGGCAGGTATTCAGGTTCCAACTGGATCTGTGGATTGAGTTGTTGATGACTGGAAAAGTTAGTTTCCAGTGCTGAGCTGCCCAGTGCAGTCACCTATTTTGTAGTGAAGAAGAGTCTCATCACTTTTCAAAAATAGAGATTTAAAAAACGAACTCAGAGGAAACACAAAACATAATTCAGCTTATCCATTTTCTACTTTCAGGAGAGATCCAGAGTTTTGGATGAGTATGAATTATGCTTCAAGGTCTTGCGGCAGCTTTTAAAGAACAAATCTCAGGATGTGTCTTGAATTATCCAGCCAAAATTGTGGCCTGTTTTCAAGAGAAGCAGATTGAGTGGAAGTAAACTATGCTAGACAGCAAAGTACTGTCTCAAATTTTGGAAACGTGTGCATTTCAGAGATATCCTGAAATTTTTTCTCTGTAAAAACTGAGTCTACGCAGATCCGTGAATGAGTTTTTCTTCAGGAATTGCTAAATTAAAGCTAAAAGCCATCTATGGTGGTTTAATCCTGAATTAAAATATGGTTGGCAATTTGTGAAGTATTACTAAAGCTATGTGCTTTTGAATGGATAAAGTTGATAAAACATTTTTGTTACTAGAATTATATTTTAAAACCCTTATTTTAAAATAGGGACAAAATTTAATCACTGTTAGTAAAAAATTTCATGCACAAATTTCTGATTTTCTTGTGACTGCTATTTTTAATGGCATCTTTAAGTTCATTTTATTTATATTGAACATTTAACGGGTTTTCTGATTTTGTAAACTATATAGGCTTATATTTAGGCTAGAAAATATAACATAATATCAGTCCTAATGAAGAAATGGCAATCCACTCCAGTTTCTTGCCTGGAGAATCCCAGGGACGGGGGAGCCTGGTGGGCTGCCGTCTCTGGGGTCACACAGAGTCGGACACGACTGAACCGAGTTAGTAGCAGCAGACTTAGCAGCAGCAAGGTACATAATTTTTAAACAAATATGTCTTGGATGCTTACTGAGTTTCAGTTACTAGGCTAAGCAGTGGGGTTATAGAAAGACACACACACACACACACACACTCCCTGTCCTCCCTCACTGAACTGAGTCAGTGCAGAATGCAGACAAGTTGAACAGGCAAATACAATATAATGTGTGCTCAGTCATGTCTGACTCTTTGTGGCTCCATGAACTGTAGCCTGCCAGGCTCCTCTGTCCAGGGAATTTTTTCAGGCAAGAATACTGGAGTGTGTTGCCACATTCTCCTCCAGGGGATCTCCCCCATCCAGGGATCCAACCCTCCTCTCTGGCCTCTCCTGCATTGGCAGGAGGACTCTTTACCAGTAGCGCCACCTGGGAAGTGCGATAGAGCTGTAATAGGGAAACACAGAAAAGGGATGTCCAGGAAGATTTCCAGGAAAAAAAAAAAGCTGCTTCTTTGAGACCAGAAGAATGAGTAGGAATCAGTTCCCATCAGTTTCAGAAGATTGTTCCAGGCAGAGCAAACAGTAAGTACAAGGCAGCAGAGGAAAGGCGGCTAGGTGTGGTGGGGAAGCTGAAAGAAATCCAGGGCTGGGGAGCAGAGAGGAGCTCGAGAAGCACTCAAGATACGATGGGGAGAAGTATGCAGGACCCAGATGCTGAAGGGTCCAGAGAGCCTCAGTATGGTTTGGGGCTTTGAGCGTTTAAAGCAGCGTGGTGGTTTGATCAGATTTGCTCTCTGCAAAGATCACTTTGAGAGCTCCGTCGAGAATGGTTCGGAGGGAAGCAGGAGTGGCCGCAGGGAGCCAGTTGGGTCAGTGTAGACATCCGGGATGGACGTAGCTAATGGCCAAGAGATGGGACTGCGAAGCTCAAGAAAGGGTGTGTGTGTGTGTGTTGGGGTGGGGAACTTGAGAGATCCTGTGTTAAGGGGGCAGAATTTATAGGACTTGGCAATGGAATGGATATGACGTGTGAGGGAGGAATCAGACATGACTGCCAGGTTTCAGGAGTCGTTCACTGAGACTGGTAACAAAGAAGGCAGAGTTGTGGGAGGAAGAGAAGATGGCATAAGGAATACTGATATTTAAGAAACAAGAAGATTAAGAAGGTGAAGGACCCCCAGTTTGGGCCGAGCGGGGTTCGTTGTTCTGGGCACCGAGCCTCCGACGCCTTTTCCTCCGCCTCTTCCTCTGTCTTAACTCCCACGCGGCCAGCTGGAGCTGTAACCAACAAGAGGGGGGAGACCCCTCTCGGCTCACAGCCCGAGCTCGGCGCATGCCTAGTGGGTGCCGTGCGCCGAGCCTGCGCAGTCGGGGAAATTCGGGCCCTAGGGAAGCCTGCCTGCACTTAGCCTGCAGACCTGCGGCGTCCGCAGCGCTACCTTCCCGCGCGGCCCGCTGCCGCTCACTCCCGCCCCTTCCGTGTTTTGGTCGCGCACGGGTTTCGTCAGTCGCAGCGGCGATTGGCTGTTAGAGGGATTTGAGAGCGACGATTGGCTGTCGTTGGCCGTCACTCAAGTGCCCTCCCGGAGACGGTGCGAGGTGGGAGGGGAGCTGGAGAGACCTGGGAGCTGACTGACGGGAGGTAAGCAGGGGATGCCGGGGATGGCGGGGCAGCATCGGTTTGTCCTTTGGGCCGGCTGCCGAAGCCAGGCACTTTTCCGGTCGCTTCGGCGAGGCGCTCTCTTGCTGCTCGGCCACGCTGTTCTGCCAGGCGCCTGCAGCGCCCCCAGCCCCCAACCCCGACTTATTTTCCAGTCTGGGGCTTCGTTGCAGCTGAAGCACGATCGCCGCCACGCCTTAGGGGGAAGCCAGCTGGGCTGAGAGGGGGAGGTTTCCTCGCTCGAATGGTCTCCTTCCTTTTCTCCGAATTCTACCTGTGCTCCAGGGGCCCAGTCCCCACCGCTAAGGGCAACCTTTCCTGCTTAGCCTGCCGCCGCGGTTTCTCCCTGTCCAGCTCCCCTCACCGGGCGCTTTGTTTTGGTCGTTGTTTAAACACGTCAGAATCTTATTTCTTCGGCCAAATTGTGAGTCCTTAGAAGGTTCCAGACCTTGGTCCCTCTTTTCTTGCGTACCATTCAGGGTTCATTCTCGGTGCCTTGCGTTGCAATTTATACTCAAGTATTTGCTCGTTGCTTCTTTCTATGATTCCCTATGAAAGGAAGGGTTAGGAATCCTTCGTGTTTTCCTTTTGTTGATCTTTTTGTAGCATTGGTTCTTAGATCATCTAATTTTTAGAAGCAAGGATACGAAGAACCAACACTTGTTGAGTTAGGCTAAGCATTTTAATATCCATTATGTGTTTTAATCCATAAATCAATTCAGTGAAATAGGCATGATTATTCCCGTGTTAATAATACATGGGAAACCCGGGCTTAAGTAACTTGCCTAAGATCACAGGGCTAGTAAATGTTGGAGCTTTCTAATCATATCAGTCGATTCCCTCATCCACTGCTGTGATATTAATATCCTGTTTTACATTTAAGGAAACAGGTTCAGAGAAGCTAGGTGATTTGTGCAAAAGTAAAGTAATGTTATAGATTTACTTGAACAGTAAAAGAGCTCATAGTAGGTGTGTGCTGGCTCTGCAGTTAGAATGAAGAGATCACACACCAGGCTTTCTAGGAGCTCACAGCTTATTGGAGGAAACTTACAAAATAGCTACTCAATAAAGCATGCTTTGGGTATTGTGTATATGAATATGATGTCTTTGGTGAGGAGGGAATCAAACATAAAAAGGTAAGACAGGCAGATGGAGGAGGAGAATGGAGTCATGCTCCCTGGCTTTGAATTCTGTTTCCATCACTTCCTAGCTTTGTGATCTTGGGTAAATTACTTAACCTATCTGGGCCATTTCCTCATCTGTAAAGTGGGATAATCAGGCTGTCTACTTCAATAGGATTGTTGTACTAATGAGTTTTTATAAATATAAGACACTTAGAACAGTGCTTGGCATATGCTTGCATGCATGCTTAGTTGTGTCTGACTCTTTGCCACCTCATGGACTGTAGCTTTCCAGTCTCTTCTGTCCATGGAATTTTCTAGGCAAGAATACTGAAGTGGGTTGCCATTTCCTTTTCCGGGGGATCATCCCAACCTGGAGATCAAACTTTCATCTCCTGCATTGGTAGGTGGATTCTGTACCACTGAGCCACCAGAGAAGCCCAGGTTTCTTATACCCTCTGTGCGGCTATGTGCTGTGCTTAGTTGCTTAGTCATGTCCAATTCTCTGAGATCCCATGGACTGTAGCCTACCAGGCTGCTCTGTCTGTGGAATTTTCCAGGCAAGAATACTGGAATATGTTGCCATTTCCTTAAGGCTTCCTTAAAAAGGGGTTTTTGGTCCTTCCCTGGTTGTCCAGTGGTTAAGACTCCATACTTCCAAGGCAGGGATTACCTTTTTGGTCCCTAGTCAGAGAACTAAGATCCCACATGCCATGAGGTGTGGACAAAAAAACGGGAGGGGTTCCTTTGGTAACCAGTTAGATATAGTAGGTTCTTATACTTGTAAGTATGAAAGATTTTATGCATTTTGTATTTTCTGGGGTTTTCCCCTTTCATTGTGTACTAAAGTTCTTTTTCAGAGTTCCCACCTCTCTCTGAAAGGCCAGGAAGAGCAATACCGCACTCCCTTCCTGGGTACCACAGTGAGAGTTGGTGAGAGTCCTCAAGGAGGTGATGCTCAGGGGACAGAGTCAGGGCCTCTTAGTGTCTTTTCTTCCCCCAGAGATTTTTGTGTGCAGTGTCACCTGTCATTCTGTGTTTTGTTTTAATGAGGGAAACTATCCTTTTATTGTTCCTCAGACTCTGCTTCTGGAGGCCCCATCACAACTGGGCTGCTGAGTTAAAGGGCAGATTTCTAGGCCTAACCCCAGCCTTCCCAGATCTGAATCTCTAGGGCAGGAGTTGGAAACCTCTGCATTTGTGTGCATATTAAAGGTTGAGAACTTTTTGTTTTTTATTCAGCTTTCTTCAACGAATGTTTATTACCCACCAAAGTGTGCCTAACACTGTGTATACCCAGTATAAACTGGACAGACACTGCCTCTTATGTGAAATAGAATTGACATTTTTGTTCAGAGGATATTAGGGCAGTGGTGAAGTAAAGCACCAGATAGGTTAGGCAAAAGGAGTATGTGTGGCCCTTCGTAAGTCTGATGGAGTACTTACGATGTGATCCAGTGAGAAATAAGGAGCTTCTAGGCTCATCTGTGTGCATAGGAAAAATGTGGACTTTGGAGTCAGCCTGACCTGACCCTACCCCTGGTGTGTGATCTTGAGCAAACCAGTTAACCTCTCCAGGCCTTATGCCCTTATCTACAAATGAAATTAAAAACAGTACTTCCCTCATAGGATGGTGTTGGTAATTAGATGACACAATGTGCTTAGTAGGTCCTTGGCATATAGCAGATTAAAAGCAGAAGGGTTTGTTATCCCCATTCTGAAAATAAGGGTGTTCAGGAATAGAAGGGTTAAGCTTACTTGTTCAAGGTCACACAGCTAAGTAGGTGGTGAACAAAGGAGTCTGAATCTGAGCTCTGGGTCTTCAAAGTCATCTTTTTGAACCTGAGCATTGTTCTGCCTTTTGTAGGAGTAATTCCTTCTTGATGGGTTGCTCTGAAGCTCCTTGAAAAAGTGTCTGTTAAAGTTCTTAGCTCAGAGCCTGGTACGTGCTCAATAATGTCAGTTTGTATTCTCCATTCCCAAGAACACCAAACAGCTTCCAGGGGTTTGAAGAACTGCTACTCTGTCCTTACTGAAAAAGCACAGCGTTTCTCGAGGGTCACTGAAAAACATCTCTTGGCTCCAGGCTGGCTGGCTGTCCCGTGTTAACCCCCAGCAGCACTTGGGTGGAATCTGTACAGGTGCTGATTTCTTCCTCCTCTAGGGTGAAGGCCATGCCGCCACCTGGGAAAGTTCCCCGGAAGGAGAACCTGGGGCTGCAGTGTGAGTGGGGGTCCTGTTCCTTTGTGTGCTCGGCCATGGAGGAATTCTGCGAGCATGTCACTCAGCACCTGCAGCAGCACCTGCAGGGCTCCGGGGAGGAAGAAGAGGAGGAGGAGGACCTGCTTGGTAAGGAAGCAGGACACAGGAAGGGGAAAGAGCCCAAGGGATGGTGGAAAATCTGACTCTCCTTGCCACAGAGGGAGAAGGCAGCCAGTGAGAGTGGTGGTTTATTTTCTTAATTGTGCTTTTTTTATTTGTTTATAAAAACATTGTAGACTCATTCTGGAAAACTCATTCAGCAAGGATATATGGAATGAACCTTTCCTCTTGCCATTAAAAGTCAATTAACTGACAGTACTTTAGTGAACATTCTTTTTGACCTCTCTCTGCATGTATATATATAAATTAGATTTTACTTTTTTTAAAGGATCATATTGTACAAGCTGTTGGCAGTCTGCTTTTTTCACTCTGGCAGTGTTTTTATTTATTTATTTATTTTTTACTGTGAAATGCAGTAAAATTTAGCAATGCATTTTATGTCACAACCCTGTATAGAGAAGTTAAGAAATACTAAAAACAATCCTTGCCTTGATTAAATTCTCTCTGAATTGTTCTATTTTATTCTCTTTAATGAAAAAGAAATTGTTATTTGCAGTCCTCTAAATTGATCTCACTAGCCACTAATAGGTCATAACACAGTTTGAAAAAAACTTTTCTACAGAAGGTATAGAGACAGCAGTCCTTCCCCACCTCAAATTCCATTTGAATCTAGTGACTGTAACCTATGACTAAGAGCTTCGGAAGCAAGTGATATTTATACAGAAGGGAAATTAGGTGATTATTATATTTTTAAAAGTAGCTACTTTTCAAAACAAGTAAACCTATATAGAGCACTGAAAATTTGGTGCTTAGAGAGATAGGAAGTAGACTGGAATAGCTGATAGGCCTTCCTAGAGATCTTGGGCAGAATATGGGGGAAAGAAAGACCTATGGTTTGACAGGAAGGAGTGGGAGGCATCCCGGGTTCCTCAGGGAACAGCAGAAACGCCAAGCCACAGTAGCAAGCGCCAGCCGCACCTGCTGTGTCTGAGTCACTGGCACTGGGCTGTGCACACAGTCTCCCTGCCTAGACCGTGCTTCCTCTCCACCTGGTTGTAGCTTTATATTTATGCTTGTGATTATTTTGATGTGTTTTTCTTCCTGACTGAAAGCTGTGCAAGGGTAAGGACTGGGACTCTTTTTGTCCTCGTTGTTGTATTCCCGGTGCCTGGCACACAGTTAGTAGTCGTTAAATGCTAGCATTTGCTGGATGAACTCCTGGTATACCAGGTCATCCCAGCCTGGTCCCTTGCTGCTAAGTGGGAGGAGAGCTTTGGAAAGTCATCAGTCGCTTCCTTCTAAACCCCTTTTTGCAGAGGAAGAATTCTCCTGCTTGTGGCGGGAGTGTGGCTTCTGTTCTCCGGACAATTCTGCTGATCTCATCCGCCATGTCTACTTCCACTGCTACCACACCAAGCTGAAACAGTGGGGACTGCAGGCCCTGCAGAGCCAGGCTGACCTCAGCCCCTGCATCCTGGACTTCCAGAGCCGCAACCTCATCCCTGACATCCCCGACCACTTCCTGTGCCTGTGGGAGCACTGTGAGGTCAGCAGACAGAGCCAGGAGTAGGGATGGAGAGGGGTTGGGGATCTTATCTCAAGACTCCTTAATCCTTTCTGGGATACGCTATGTTCCTGAAGTTCCTGCTAGTAGCTTTCCTTCATTTCTGGGTAGCCCCTTGCTCAAACTTTGCTATCCCCACCAATTAATTTGGGAGAGAACCAAGAAGCCCCCCTCTGGACACCTGAGAGTAGGAGTCCCTCCACCCATCCTCAGTCCTTACCCCAAGTTGCTCCTGGCACAGAACTCCTTCGACAACCCCGAGTGGTTCTACCGGCACGTGGAAGCGCACAGCCTGTGTTGTGAATACCAAGTAGTTGGCAAGGACAACAATGTGGTGCTCTGTGGCTGGAAAGGTAGGGCCACTCCTTAATTTATGGCTTCTAAAGAAACTCTGGGGTTGCTAAGGGACCAGAGCAGCTAGGGGTAGGACCAGTCCTGCAGGGCAGGGTTGGGTGCTGGCTGGAGAGACTTGGGGGTGCAGACCCTACTCTGGGGGTTTGTGGCTGGACCTGACCGGGCCTTCCTTCCCAGGCTGTACCTGCACCTTCAAGGACCGCTTTAAGCTTCGAGAGCACCTCCGCAGCCATACCCAGGAGAAGGTGGTGGCCTGTCCCACCTGTGGGGGCATGTTTGCCAACAACACCAAGTTCTTAGATCATATCCGTCGCCAGTCCTCGTTGGATCGTAAGCGATTGAAGAAGGGGCATAGGTGCAGGCTGTCCTACTTGGGGTGGTGGCTGGGGGCACGTTCTCAGGAGAGGGGGCCCCTGAAGGTATCTGCAGCTTAGCTATATCTGTCTTGAGGGCTCAGTCACCTGGCACAGTGTCTGCTGATGGGCACCCATTAGAGGTTGTCACTCCATGCTTACGCTGTGCCACGGCTCTTGTCTCAGTGAATCCTCGCAGCGGCCCTGTGAGGTAGGCTTCTTATCCCCCGTTTTTGCAGATGAGAAAACTGAGGCTCAGATTAAATCACTTACCTGAGATCACACTGCTAGTAAGCGGGCAAGCCAGAATTCTAATTCAGGTTCTCTACTCCAGGTCCCACGCTCCTTCCATGATACTGGGTCCATCCATAGTTCCCCAAGCTCCCCTCTTCTTGGGTGGTTTCCCTCTGCCTGGGGGGGTTCCCCTCTCCCAGCGTGCTCTCCTCCTCTCTGCCACCGGCCGTGCTCCACCTGTCTTCTGCCTGACCCCCTGCAGAGCAGCACTTCCAGTGCTCTCACTGTTCCAAGAGATTTGCCACAGAGCGGCTGCTGCGGGACCACATGCGCAACCATGGTGAGTAGCCGGCCAGCGCTGTCCTCCGGGCCTGCCCTCCAGGCTTCCGCGAGCTTTGCGGCCACAGCCTCCTCTCTGCCCCTCAGTGAACCACTACAAGTGCCCTCTGTGTGACATGACCTGCCCGCTGCCCTCCTCCCTCCGAAACCACATGCGCTTCCGCCACAGCGAGGCCCGTCCCTTTAAATGTGACTGTTGCGACTACAGGTAAGAGGAAACGGGGTGGGAAATCACAAAACCTGGGTTCCAGGATTCCCCCATGCTTTCTGATCCCTCATGATCTTTCTTGGCAGCTGCAAGAATCTGATCGACCTCCGGAAGCACCTCGATACCCATAGCAAGGAGCCAGCCTACAGCTGTGATTTCGAGAACTGCACCTTTAGCGCCCGGTCGCTCTACTCTATCAAGTCGCATTACCGAAAAGTGCATGAAGTGAGTGGGGCTGATGGTAGGGAGGAGCCAGCAGAAGTGTGGGGGGTGCCTGGGGTGGGGGAAGCTGGCCTCACTCTCCCCTCCCCACCAGGGGGACTCAGAGCCGAGGTACAGATGCCACGTGTGTGACAAGTGCTTCACAAGGGGCAACAACCTCACCGTGCACCTTCGCAAGAAGCACCAGTTCAAGTGGCCCTCAGGGCACCCCCGCTTTAGGTATGTCTCTCAGCCTCCCCCCATACCTGGATTTCTGCATTTTTTTCTTCATACTTTTCAGCAGTTTAAAATCCTTGAATTTGATGGTGCTCTGATGTCCACTGTCTCCATTTAGGCTCAAGGAACCTCCAAAATATTGGTGGGGCAAAGAATATTTTTCTAATTTCTGAATCCAGGGAACAATACCAAACCCAATAAATGATCCCCAAAGCCCTGCAGCCAGAACCAGAGCCCAGAGCGTGAACCCAAGGGTCCTAATGAGTAGCTTCATGGCCTTCTCATAAATCCTTTGACAGTCCTACTGTCCAACACAGACAGTTCCTCTCTCCTCTCCCCTCCCTTTCCTATTTTTAAAAAAAAAATATTTATTGGCTGCATCAGGTCTTGGTTGCAGCACACGTGATCTTCATTGCAGCCCTACTGTGAAGCCTTCTAGAGAGAAGTGCAGGCTTCTCTCTAGTTGCGATGTGTGGGCTCTCTAGTTGAGGCGCATAGGCTTAGTTGCCCTGTGGCATATGGGTTCTTGGTTCCCCCACCAGGGATTGAACCCCCATCCCCTGCATTGGAAGGTAGGTTCTTAACCACTAGACCACCAAGGAAGTCCCTCCCTTTGCTTTCTGAGTAATGAGCTTTCTTGCCTTTTCTTCTAAATCTTATACAATAAAGACTTTTTTTTTTGTCTTTAATACCCATCACTTAGAATCCCAGGGCTTCTTCCCTCCTATTGTCCCTTACCTCGCCAGTCTACAGCCTGTGTCTGCCCCCCGTGCCCGCCGTGCCCCCTGCCCCTGCTTGCTATACCCTCCGTGCTCCTCCTTCACCAGGTACAAGGAGCATGAGGACGGCTACATGAGGCTGCAGCTGGTTCGCTATGAGAGTGTAGAGCTGACCCAGCAACTGCTGCGGCAGCCACAAGAGGGCTCGGGCCTGGGAGCATCCCTGAATGAGAGCAGCCTGCAGGACATCATTCTGGAAACAGTGCCCGGGGAGCCAGGACCCCAGGAGGAGGCTGAAGAGGAAGGTGGGGGCGGTGAGGGCATAGCCCTCCCGGCCTCTCAGGGCACGTCGAGCCCTATCATCCACGTGGTGAACCAGACCAACGCCCAGGGCGAGCGGGAGGTCGTCTATTACGTGCTGTTCGAAGCCCCGGGAGAGCCCCCACCCGCCTCTGAGCCCCCCTCGGGGGGCGTCATGGGAGAGCTTCAGGGAGCAGCGGAAGAGCCAGAAGTCCAGATGGTGTGAAGGCTGCAGGCCCCCACCCTTGCTACCTCCAGGCCCTGGAGTCTGAGCCAGGCTGGTGGCAGCGCCCCTAGTGGGCAGCCCTTGTCAACGGATGCCTTTAGGAGTGATGCTGAGAGTAGCGTGGTCCACTCTTGAGCCAGCTTGCGTCACTCAGCAGGCTGAGGGACGTCCTTTTTCTGCCAGTCCACATTCTTTGGTGGTCCTGAAAAGTTTTGATTCTTTGAGGGGGGGCACCCTGGTTGTGTGTGTGTTCCTGTAGAGAGGGCTAGTGTCAGGCTTAAAACCCTAATCCCCTAGACATGCTAGAACAGGGATGGAAATCCATAGTCAGCTCACATCCATTCCTGTCTGTAGGGGTCCTTGGGCCCAGGGGTGCCAAGGAACTGATCCCTCCAAGGGCCCTTTCCTCAAAATCAGCCAAGGCATTTCCCTCTGAATGGTTCCTCTTATAGCCCCAAGGACTTTCATGGTTATCCTCAGGGATGGGATTAGAGGCACTGAGTTTGTGCATAACAATTGTTTTTGGTAATAAAAGAAATGTGTGGGCTGTGACTCATTTCTTCTTCCTTATGTTTGGTTGATTAACTAGGCAATGAGGAGATGCTGCTGCCCAGAAGTGGAGCAGAATAATTAGGCTTGTTTCCCTTTTCAGTGACTGGGGTTTGTTTTGTTTTTAACTGTCCTCTTGTTCCCTGCCTCTCTCCCCCTCACCCCACCTTTGGTGAAACTTCTCCATTTCCTCTCGGAACATCTACCAAGATGGAGGTCCCAGGCATAGGCCAGCAGTGGGCAGTAGAACACTGGAATGGACGAGTGGAGCGCACCAGGGAGACGGAGCACCCGACCACGACCGTTCTGAGTGCTGGTTAGGGCCCAGTGCTTCTGGGGCAGGGGTTCTACAGAGGTGGCTCTGGGGGTGGGGTGGGGGGTGGGTGTGAAAGGCCCTAGGGAAGAACAGGTACTTGGAGTCCCAGAACCAAGTTAGAAAGGTATGTGTCTGAAGGTGTGTTTTCCTGAAGAAAAGGGTATGTTTTTTCAGTAGATTCGTAAAGGGGTTGGAAAATTTCAAAATATGAACCATTTTTTTAGGCCTGTCTAGTCACATCTTCCAGAGAAGGCAATGGCACCCCACTCCAGTACTCTTGCCTGGAAAATCCCATGGATGGAGGAGCCTGGTAGGCTGCAGTCCATGGGGTCGATAAGAGTTGGACACGACCGAGCGACTTCACTTTCACTTTTCACTTTCATGCATTGGAGAAGGAAAGGGCAACCCACTCCAGTGTTCTTGCCTGGAGAATCCCAGGGACAGGGGAGCCTGGTGGGCTGCCGTCTACAGGATCACTCAGAGTCAGACACAACTGAAGTGACTTCACAGCAGCAGCAGCAGTCACATCTTCAGAGAAGGCAATGGCACCCTACTCCAGTACTCTTGCCTGGAAAATCCCATGGACGGAGGAGCCTGGTAGGCTGCAGTCCATGGGGTCCCTAGGAGTCGGACACGACTGAGCGACTTCACTTTCACTTTTCACTTTCATGCACACGACTGAGGGACTTCACTTTCACTTTTCACTTTCATGCACTGGAGAAGGAAATGGCAACCCACTCCAGTGTTCTTGTCTGGAGAATCCCAGGGACGGGGGAGCCTGGTGGGCTGCTGTCTATGGGGTCGCACAGAGTCGGACACGACTGAAGCAACTTAGCAGCAGCAGCAGGAGAAGTCACATCTTAGCACTCTGAGTCCATTCCTAGAGTCTCTGCCACTCTCAAGAGATCAAGGAAATACTCTCAGGCGTCTTGGATGGGCAGGAAGCTATCCCCCCTTCAAAATTAAATGTAATTCTTACTACAAAAATGTACTTTTTTGTGTGCCTGTTGCTGAAAGAATTCAGGAAGAAAAGTCAGTTAATTCCATCAGCCATTTACTGAGTTCCTCTGTGAGTTCAGGCACTGTGACAGGTGCTAAGGATACAAAGATGGATAAACGCAGGCAGGACCTGCCCTGGAGGGACTTGCGTACAGAGGTGAGGAAAGACCTAAGTGAGTGGCTGGTCAGGGTCCATTGAGGAGACTCAAACAAGGAGCTGACAGTATTACTTGGGCAAGGGCTCAGGAAGGGCTTCGGCAAAGAAACGAGTAGTGCTACCATCTACAAAGGGGTGGCAGGTTATTCCAGGCATAAGAGACTAGGTCTGGAATTTGAAGAGGGACTTTGTGGTCTCAAGCACTGAGGGCTGTAGGTTGTAGAGAGGAAGAAGACTGGGAAAGAACGCAGAGCCACCCAGAAGGACTGCATCAGGATTTAGAATGGTGATTCTGGCCACGATGGGAAATGAGAGAGCAGGCCCTCGGAAGTTAAGGGGTTGCTGCAGGAATTCAGGCGGAAATCTTGAGGGCTTTAAGGTCGAGTTAATGTAGGTGTTCATTTGCCTTTGCAAGAGCCCCTTCAGGAAACACCAATGTGTTCACCATATACAAAAATAAACTCAAAATGGGTTAAAGACCTAAATGTAAGACCAGAAATCATAATATTCCTACAGGAAAACAGGCAGAACACTTTGACGTAAATTGTGGCAACGTATTTTTGGATCTGTCTCCTAAAGTATAGGAAACAAAAGTAAACAAATGGGACCCAATTTTAAAAAGCTTCTGCATAGCAAAACTAAACAAAATGAAAAGACAACCTACAGAGGGAGAGAAAATATTTGCAAGTGATACTCAAAGAGTATCCAAAATATATAAAGCAACTCATGCAACTCAACATCAAAAAGAAAAAATTAGAAATTGGGCAGAAGTGAATAGATATTTTTCCAAAGAGGACATGCAGATAACTGTTAGGGAAATTAAGGTGGAGGAAGTCTTATTCAGGTTTCAAAGACAAGAAAGCAGAGCAGGCCTCTGACCTTGCTTATGACCTGCCTTAACACTGCCTTGACCTTCCCTTGCCTGTGACGTTCCTGCTTATGAATACACTGATTGGTACCAGTAAGGTGCATGACACTGTAGATAAGACAGAGATTGAATCTTGTAATTCTCTTGAGCCCTGAGAATCTGGCCAACTCCCCAGGACCTGAAAATTTTCATAATTCACAAGATAAAAATAGCTTTGTAGAAAGGTTAAAAACTTGAGCTGCATTTTTCTTGTAAACATGATGTCAGTTTGAAACGTGGGATTATAACAGGGAGTCCCCAGAATTGCAATTTGAAGTCTTGCCCATGGGTGGATGCACTACCTGGGACCCTTTCTCAGTTGGGACTCCAGATTGGGGTCACACAGGACATCACAGTGCTGTTTGGATGTCAGTCCAGTTCAGTGGTGTATGTGCTGTTACTCTCCTCTACTGTTTCTATTCTCTTTTCTTTTAATGGTTGTATATTGAAAGTAAGTTACTTCTCTATTAAATATTAAAATTATTTGTGTATAATGAGTGGTTACTTTTGTTAAGGAATCCTTTGAACCTGAAATGAAACTTAACAACTTTCAGCAAAACAATAGCCAACAGGCATATGAAAAGATGCTCAACATTGCTAATCATCAGAGAAATGCAAATCAAAACCACAATGAGATATCATCTCACACCTATCAGAAAGGCTATTATCAAAAAAGAACACAGATTACATATTGGTGAGGATGTGGAGAAACAGTTCACTGTTGGTGGGAATGTAAATCAGTGCAGGCACTGTGGAAAGCAGTATGGAGGTTTCTCAAAACACTATAACTAGACCCACCATACCATCCAGCAGTCCTGCTGCTGCTGCTGCTAAGTCGCTTCAGTCGTGTCCGACTCTGCGACCCCAGAGATGGCAGCCCACCAGGCTCCCCCATCCCTGGGATTCTCCAGGCAAGAGTACTGGAGTGGGTTGCCATTTCCTTCTCCAATGGTGATAGTGAAAGTGAAAGCGAAGCCACTCAGTCGTGTCCAACTCGCAGCACCAGGCCCCTCGTCCATGGGATTTTCCAGGCAAGAGTACTGGAGTGGGGTGCCATTGCCTTCTCTGATCCAGCAATTCTACCTGAGTGTATATCTGAAAAAAACCAAAAACACGAATTCAAAAAAATACACGCACCCCAATGGTCATAGCAGCACTATTTACCATTGCCAATATATGGAAGCAACCTAAATGTCCATCAATAGATGAATGAATAAAGATGATGTAGTATGTATGCAAATATATACATATATATATGGGAATACTACTCAGTCGTAAAAAAAGAATGAAATTTTGCCATTTGCAACAATATGGATAGAGTTGAAGGATATTGTACCAAGTGAAGTAAATCAGAGAAAGATAAATACTGTATGATATCACTTATTTGTAGAATCTTAAAAAAAGTAACAAGCTAGTGAAAAGAAGCAGATTCACAGATACAGAGAATAAACGAGTGGTTACTAGTTGGGAGAGGAAAGTGCGAAGGGGCAAGATAGGGATAGAGGATTAAGAAGAGACTTCCCTGGAGGTCCAGTGGTTAAGAATCTGCCTTCCAATGGAGGGGACGTGGATTTGATCTCTGGTCTGAGAACTAGGATCTCATATGCCACAGAGCAACCAAGTTCCACGTGTGGCAACTACAGAGCCTGCCAGCTACAATGACAGATGACGCATGCTGCAAGGAAGATCCCACCTGCCCCAATTAAGACTGGACTCAGCCAAAAACAAATACAAATATTTTAAGAAAAGAAATACAAACTATAATATATGAAATAAGCCATGAGAAGAAATTCTCTGGTGGTCCTGTGGTTAGGATTCTGTGCTTCCACTGCTGAGGGCTTGGGTTCAATCCCTGACCGGGGAACTAAGATCCCACAAGTGGCACAGCCTAGGAAAAATAAGCTACAAGGATACACTGTATAACACAGGGAATATAGCCAATATTTTATACTAACTACAAATGGAGTATAACTTTAAAAATTGTGAATTACTATATTTTATACCTATAACATATTATTCTGCACATTGACTATAGTTCAATAAAAAAATAACTTTATAAAGAAGGCATTGAAAAGATAATTTTTAAAACTGACAACCCAGAGGAGAGAGGAAAAGCGGGTGAAGGCTCCATAAGCAAAGCTACTGCATCCCCAGGCTCACTCCTCGAGGATCCTGTGTTAATCTGGCTACCCCACACCCTGTCCCTCCACTAAACAAGTGTAATTCTGGTTCCCCCATTAGGCCTTCAGATAGCTGAAGCAACAGAAGCTCTTTGTGCTAAGCACCCTCAGCTGCTTCTAAACTTCCTAGTGTTATGCGGTTTGGGGTCCCCGTTCTATCCCCATGTCCTCGGGGCCTATGGCTTTGGTAGTTATACCACGTTCTCAGTTTATTATGAAGCCACTACCCTCTGACATCCCTAAGCCTTTGTATGTGTTGTTACTGCCCAAACCATGCTTCTTCACTTTGGATGTCTGCAGTGGTGATCTTGGGCCTAACAGCAGGCCCTCGTGTTTATCCTCTTTAAATTTTGATTTGTTAGACTCAGTTGACAACTGTCTCAAAGTGGCAGGTTAACAGGGCCAAAGGCAAACCCTCAAACAAAGGTCAGTTAGAGATCTTTCTCCTAATCAAGACCAGATAAAGACGGGGACTGGCTAAGACTCTGTGCTCCTGATACGGTGGACCTGCGTTTCATCCCTCCTCACAGTACTAGATGCCACATACCTCAACTAAGTGTTCAGATGCTGCAACTAAAAATTCCGTATGCTGCAATCAAAGATCCCAAGTGCCACAAGTAAGACCTGGCACAGCCAAATAAATAAATAATTAATTTAAAAAATTATTTTAAAAAAGACCTGCTGCTGTTGCTGCTAAGTCGCTTCAGTCGCATCCGACTCTGTGACCCCATAGACGGCAGTCCACCAGGCTCCGCAGTCCCTGGGATTCTCCAGGCAAGAACACTGCAGTGGGTTGCCGTTTCCTTCTCCAATGCATGAAGGTGAAAAGTGAAAGTGAAGTCGCTCAGTCGTGTCCGACTCTGAGCAACCCCATGGGCTGTAGCCCACCAGGCTCCTCCATCCATGGGATTTTCCAGGCAAGAGTACTGGAGTGGGGTGCCATTGCCTTCTATTAAAAAAAAAAAAAAAAAGACCAGATGAAGACTAAAACCTCTGAGCCCTGATAAGAGTGTGGCACCCCAGGAGCCTCATTCTTGTGTATAATTCAAAATGAAAATATTAAACTGGGAAGCAAATATAAGGAAGAACAGTATGATTTTGCTTTCACAAACATATATTTATAACCTATCAAATTCTAGCATTTATTTTTTTTCTTTCATTTTTTTGGTGCCTATGTTTTGCTGGTGTTCTAAGCAATGGCGTGGGCTGCCCCTTGAGTGGTTACTCCAGCATTTACTGATGCCATTCATTGCTCAGCTGAGCAAAGCTTTCAGGGCCAGGACAGCATCCCAGGAAAAAGGCCTTGCCTACCAGTCCTATGGGTCACACCCACACCAAATCCCATTGCTCTGTTTGGACCATGGGGGCAGCAGAAGACATTTTGACCTGATACTGTATGATTCTAGCTCTCCAGGAGGAGGGGATCCAGAGCTCTGTGTGCCTGGGTTGCTGCTGCTGCTGAGTCACTTCAGTCATGTCCAACTCTGTGCGACCCCATAGACGGCAGCCTACCAGCCTCCCCCGTCCCTAGGATTCTCCAGGAAAGAACACTGGAGTGGTTGCCATTTCCTACTCCAATGCATGAAAGTGAAAAGTGAAAGTGAAGTCGCTCAGTCGTGTCCGACTCTTAGCGACCCCATGGACTGCAGCCTACCTGGCTCCTCCATCCATGGGATTTTCCAGACAAGAGTACTGGAGTGGGATGCCATTGCCTTCTGGGTTAGAAAGTGCTAAACTGGAGAGACAGAGTATTGAGTCTAAGCAGTCAGATGCCTGTGGAAGATATTAGAGGCTGGGGGTGGAGCCTCCAGCCTGGGGTGGAGAGCAGATCCCTGGATGGAGGAGGCTGCCAATACTAATTTGATTAGAGTTTCATCTAGAGTCAGATCGTGGTGCTTGAAGATTAAGGAGACACCTGTCTTACTCTTCACAAAGGGGTGAAGGTAGGAAGAGAGGGCAGGTGGTCCGGGAGGGTGGAAGCTAATGCTTCTTTTCTCTTCTTTGGAGCAAGTCCCTAACCTCAGACAAGAGCAAGGAAGAACTGAGCCAGTAGAAAAGAGAAATATTTCTCCAAAATGAGAAGGAGGAATAGTCATGGGGGACAGAGTCATTTCTGTCAGATTATGATGTAAGGGATATAGACTTTCAGTGAATGAATGAATGTGGGCAAGACCAGGAATCAGTTCAGTTCAGTTCAGTCCCTCAGTCGTGTCCAACTCTTTGCGACCCCATGAATCGAAGCACGCCAGGCCTCCCTGTCCATCACCAACTCCCGGAGTTCACTCAGACTCACATCCATCAAGTCAGTGATGCCATCCAGCCATCTCATCAACTGTCGTCCCCTTCTCCTCCTGCCCCCAATCCCTCCCAGCATCAGAGTCTTTTCCAATGAATCAACTCTTCGCATGAGGTGGCCAAAGTACTGGAGTTTAAGCTTCAGCATCATTCCTTCCAAAGAAATCCCAGGGCTGATGTCCTTCAGAATGGACTGGTGGGATCTCCTTGCAGTCCAAGGGACTCTCAAGAGTCTTCCCAACACCACAGTTCAAAAGCATCAATTCTTCAGCACTCAGCCTTCTTCACAGTCCAACTCTCACATCCATACATGACCACAGGAAAAACCATAGCCTTGACTAGACGGACCTTTGTTGGCAAAGTAATGTCTCTGCTTTTGAATATGCTATCTAGGTTGGTCATAACTTTCCTTCCAAGGAGTAAGCGTCTTTTAATTTCATGGCTGCAGTCACCATCTGCAGTGATTTTGGAGCCCAGAAAAATAAAGTCTGACGCTGTTTCCACTGTTTCCCCATCTATTTCCCGTGAAGTGATGGGACCGGATGCCATGATCTTCGTTTTCTGAATGTTGAGCTTTACGCCAACTTTTTCACTCTCCACTTTCACTTTCTTTGAGAGGCTTTTGAGTTCCTCTTCACTTTCTGCCATAAGGGTGGTGTCATCTGCATATCTGAGGTTATTGATATTTCTCCTGGCAGTCTTGATTCCAGCTTGTGCTTCTGCCAGCCCAGCGTTTCTCATGATGTACTCTGCATAGAAGTTAAATAAGCAGGGTGACAATATACAGCCTTGACGTACTCCTTTTCCTATTTGGAACCAGTCTGTTGTTCCATGTCCAGTTCTAACTGTTGCTTCCTGACCTGCGTATAGGTTTCTCAAGAGACAGGTCAGGTGGTCTGGTATTCCCATCTCTTTCAGAATTTTCCACAGTTTGTTGTGATCCACACAGTCAAAGGCTTTGGCCTAGTCAATAAAGCAGAAATAGATGTTTTTCTGGAACTCTCTTGCTTTTTCGATGATCCAGCGGATGTTGGCAATTTGATCTCTGGTTCCTCTGCCTTTTCGAAAACCAGCTTGAACATCTGGAACATTTGCCTTGATTCATGGGCCTGATGTTCCAGGTTCCTATGCAATATTGCTCTTTACAGCATCGGACCTTGCTTCTATCACCAGTCACATCCACAGCTGGGTATTGTTTTTACTTTGGCTCCATCCCTTCATTCTTTCTGGAGTTATTTCTCCACTGATCTCCAGTAGCATATTGGGCACCTACTGACCAGGTCCATGAATCAAGGCAAATTGGGAGTGGTCAAACAAGAGATGGCAAGAGTGAATGTCGACATTCTAGGAATCAGCGAACTGAAATGGACTGGAATGGGTGAATTTAACTCAGATGACCATTATATCTACTACTGCGGGCAGGAATCCCTCAGAAGAAATGGAGTGGCCATCATGGTCAACAAAAGAGTCCAAAATGCAGTACTTGGATGCAATCTCAAAAACGACAGAATGAACTCTGTTCATTTCCAAGGCAAACCATTCAATATCACAGTAATCCAAGTCTATGCCCCAACCAGTAATGCTGAAGAAGCTGAAGTTGAATGGTTCTATGAAGACCTACAAGACCTTTTAGAACTAACACCCCAAAAAGATGTCCTTTTCATTATAGGGGACTGGAATGCAAAAGTAGGAAGTCAAGAAACACCTGGAGTAACAGGCAAATTTGGCCTTGGAATACAGAATGAAGCAGGGCAAAGACTAATAGAATTTTGCCAAGAAAATGCACTGGTCGTAGCAAACACCCTCTTCCAACAACACAAGAGAAGACTCTACACATGGACATCACCACATGGTCAACACCGAAATCAGATTGATTATGTTCTTTGCAGCCAAAGGTGGAGGAGCTCTATACAGTCAGCAAAAACAAGACCAGGAGCTGACTGTGGCTCAGACCATGAACTCCTTATTGCCAAATTCAGACTTAAATTGAAGAAAGTAGGGAAAACCACTAGACCATTCAGGTATGACCTAAATCAAATCCCTTATGATTGTACAGTGGAAGTGAGAAATAGATTTAAGGGCCTAGATCTGGTAGATAGAGTGCCTGATGAACTATGGAATGAGGTTCGTGACATTGTACAGGAGACAGGGATCAAGACCATGCCCATGGAAAAGAAATGCAAAAAAGCAAAATGTGTGTCTGGGGAGGCCTTACAAATAGCTGTGAAAAGAAGAGAAGTGAAAAGCAAAGGAGAAAAGGAAAGAAAGAAGCATCTGAATGCAGAGTTCCAAAGAATAGCAAGGAGAGATAAGAAAGCCTTCCTCAGTGATCAATGCAAAGAAATAGAGGAAAACAACAGAATGGGAAAGACTAGAGATCTCTTCAAGAAAATTAGAGGTACCAAGGGAACATTTCATGCAAAGATGGGCTCGATAAAGGACAGAAATGGTATGGACCTAACAGAAGCAGAAGATAGTAAGAAGAGGTGGCAAGAATACACAGAAGAACTGTACCAAAAAGATCTTCACGACCCAGATAATCACGATGGTGTAATCACTCATCTAGAGCCAGACATCCTGGAATGTGAAGTCAAGTGGGCCTTAGAAAGCATTACTACGAACAAAGCTAGTGGAGGTGATGGAATTCCAGTTGAGCTATTTCAAATCCTAAAAGATGATGCTGTGAAAGTGCTGCACTCAATACGCCAGCAAATTTGGAAAACTCAGCAGTGGCCACAGGACCAGAAAAGGTCAGTTTTCATTCCAATCCCAAAGAAAGGCAATGCCAAAGAATGCTCAAACTACTGCACAATTGCACTCATCTCACACGCTAGGAAAGTAATGCTCAAAATTCTCCAAGCCAGGCTTCAGCAATACGTGAACCGTGAACTTCCAGATGTTCAAGCTGGTTTTCGAAAAGGCAGAGGAACCAGAGATCAAATTGCCAACATCCGCTGGATCATCGAAAAAGCAAGAGAGTTCCAGAAAAACATCTATTTCTGCTTTATTGACTAGGCCAAAGCCTTTGACTGTGTGGATCACAACAAACTGTGGAAAATTCTGAAAGAGATGGGAATACCAGACCACCTGACCTGTCTCTTGAGAAACCTATACGCAGGTCAGGAAGCAACAGTTAGAACTGGACATGGAACAACAGACTGGTTCCAAATAGGAAAAGGAGTACGTCAAGGCTGTATATTGTCACCCTGCTTATTTAACTTCTATGCCGAGTACATCATGAGAAACGCTGGGCTGGCAGAAGCACAAGCTGGAATCAAGACTGCCAGGAGAAATATCAATAACCTCAGATATGCAGATGACACCACCCTTATGGCAGAAAGTGAAGAGGAACTCAAAAGCCTCTCGAAGAAAGTGAAAGTGGAGAGTGAAAAAGTTGGCTTAAAGCTCAACATTCAGAAAACGAAGATCATGGCATCCGGTCCCATCACTTCACGGGAAATAGATGGGGAAACAGTGGAAACAGCGTCAGACTTTATTTTTCTGGGCTCCAAAATCACTGCAGATGGTGACTGCAGCCATGAAATTAAAAGACGCTTACTCCTTGGAAGGAAAGTTATGACCAACCTAGATAGCATATTCAAAAGCAGAGACATTACTTTGCCAACAAAGGTCCGTCTAGTCAAGGCTATGGTTTTTCCTGTGGTCATGTATGGATGTGAGAGTTGGACTGTGAAGAAGGCTGAGTGCTGAAGAATTGATGCTTTTGAACTGTGGTGTTGGAGAAGACTCTTGAGAGTCCCTTGGACTGCAAGGAGATCCCACCAGTCCATTCTGAAGGACATCAGCCCTGGGATTTCTTTGGAAGGATTGATGCTGAAGCTGAAACTCCAGTACTTTGGCCACCTCATGCGAAGAGTTGACTCATTGGAAAAGACTCTGATGCTGGGAGGGATTGGGGGCAGGAGGAGAAGGGGACGACAGTTGATGAGATGGCTGGATGGCATCACTGACTCCATGGACGTGAGTCTGAGTGAACTCCGGGAGTTGGTGATGGACAGGGAGGCCTGGCGTGCTTCGATTCATGGGGTCGCAAAGAGTTGGACACGACTGAGGGACTGAACTGAACTGAACTGACCTGGGGAGTTCCTCTTTCAATAACCTATCATTTTGCCTTTTCCTGCTGTTCATGGGGTTCTCAGGGCAAGAATACTGAAGTGGTTTGCCATTCCCTTCTCCAGTGGACCACATTCTGTCAGATCTCTCCACCAGGACCCGCCTGTCTTGGGTTGCCCCAAGGGCATGGCTTAGTTTCATTGAGTTAGACAAGGCTGTGGTCCTAGTGTGATTAGATTGACTAGCTTTCTGTGAGTATGGTTTAAGTGTGTCTGCCCTCTGATGCCCTCTTGCAACACCTACCGTCTAGACGGTATACCATTAATAGATATAGGAGTGGGATAGATCACCTGACAAGTCAGCAAAGCTGAAATCTAAGAACAGGCAGAGGCAAGTTCAACACAACCAGACACCTTTTTGAAGCCGATATCATCACTCCTGGAGCAAAAGAAGAAGAAAGAAAACTGGATTGATCCTCAACCATGATCTGCCAGCCTGGACATGAATTGCCTATGGTCAAGGAGGAAGGTAATTAGAGCCCCCAGAGATGGATCGTGACGTCAAAACTGGACACGGAGGCCCTCGGGACTAGTTAGAGTCAAATAAAATGAACCTTTCAAGATTAGAGGGCAGGAAGGAAATGTGGTCAGAACAAAGGGATATTTTTAAGGTTTTTTTAAAAAAACTGAGGTACAGTTAACTTACAATGTTGTGTTAATTTCTGCTGTACAGCAAAGTGATTCAGATATATATATATATATATATATATATATATATATATATATACACACACATTCTTTTTCAGATTCTTTTCCATTATGGTTTATCACAGTTCAGTTCAGTTCAGTTGCTCAGTCGTGTCCGACTCTTTGAGATCCCATGAACCGCAGCATGCCAGGCCTCCCTGTCCATCACCAATTCCTGGAGTTTACTCAAACTCATGTCCATTGAGTCGATGATGCCATCCAACCATCTCATCCTCTGTCATCCCATTCTCCTCCTGCCCTCAGTCTTTCCCAGCATCAGGGTCTTTTCCAATGAGTCAGCTCTTTGCATTAGGTGGCCAAAGTATTGGAGTTTCAGCTTCAACATGAGTCCTTCCAATGAACACCCAGGACTGAGCTCCTTTAGAATGGACTGGTTGGATCTCCTTGCAGTCCAAGGGACTCCCAAGAGTCTTCTCCAACACCACAGTTCAAAAGCATCAATTCTGCGGCGCTCAGCTTTCTTTATAGTCCAACTCTCACATCCATACATGACTACTGGAAAAACCATAGCCTTGAGTAGATGGTTTACCGCAAGCTATTGAATATTTTAATAGTTTCCTGTGTTATACAGTAGGACCTTATTGTTCATGCACTTTATATATAATAGTTTTCATCTGCTAATCCCAAATTCCCATCCTATACCACTCTGTCCCTCCCTCAACCTCCCTTTCCTTGGCAACCACAGGTCTGTTGTGTATTTCTTTGAGTCTGCTTCTGTTTTGTGGGTAAGTTCATTTCTGTCCTATACATGTCCACATAGATGTGATATCATATGGAATTCGTCTTTCTCTTTCTGACTCACGTCACTTAGTGTGATAGTCTCTAAGTCCATCCATGTTGCTGCAAATAGCTTTTGTTTTGGAATGACTAAGTAGCATTGCCTTGTATGTAGGTACCATGTCTTCTTCATCCACTCATCTGTCAGTGGACGTTTAGGGTGTTTCCATGTCTTGCCTATTGTGAATAGTGCTGCTATGAACACTGCGGTGCAAATACCTTTTTGAATTATAGTTTTCTCCAGATATATGCCCAGGAGTAGGATTGCAGGATTGTGTGGTAGCTCTATTTTTAGTTTTTTAAGGAACCCGCATACTATTTTCCATAGTGGCTGCACCAATTTACATTCCCACCAACACTCTAGGAGGGTTCCCTTGACTCCACACCCTCTCCAGCATTTGTTATTTGTAGACTTTTTAAATCATGGCCATTTTGACTGGCTGAGGTGGTACCTCATAGTACCATTAGTTTTGATTTACATTTCTCTAATAATAGCAATGTCGAGCATCTTTCTTGTGCCTACCAGCCATCCGTATTTCTTCCTTGGAGAAATGTCTATTTGGTCTTCTTCCCATTTTTTGATTGGGTTGTGTGTATATGTGTATGTGAAAAGGAACATTTTTAAATAGAGCTTCTAAGAGTCTGGAGTATGCCCACAAGGAAGCAGGCTGCTGAGTGGAGACAGAGGTCACTGGAGTAGCGGAGACCAAGGGAAATAAAGCATTTTGAACACCTACTAGCTGTAGCCTTTCTTCTCACCCTCCAGTGAGTAATCCATGTTAGGAGCAGGAGAAAAGGTCACAGAGAAAATCTGGGCAGACACCTGGTTGGTTCCATGCAAAGGGTACAAAGGGGTGTGGTGGGAGTTCAGGTTCTAGGAAAAGAAAGATGGCAAGCTGAGACTGCGAGGCAGAGGTGTGTGGATTCTCAAGGAATGGGAGACAATGACTTGGGCAGAGAACCTTGGCATTCTGCACCTTTGAAGAACCCCTCATTTTCTTCTTATCAAAAGGAAATGGCAGTACATCACAGCTAAGAGATGGAGAGAGAAATATCACACTTTATTTATTTATTTTCTTACACTGAAGCCCAGTGTCTTGGTTTTAGGTTCTTCTAATGGGACTTACACATAAGCAACTGTTATGACGTATGAAAAGCTGTTCAGATTTCATGCCTCTGACCCTTAAGCACACTTAAGCTATTCACAACTGCATTACTCTCTATTACACAGTATGTCTGGCAGTAAATTGAAACTGAAGTCACTCAGGTGTGTCTGACTTTTTGCGACCCCATGGACTGTAGCCTACCAGGCTCCTCTGTCCATGGGATTTCCCAGGCAAGCGTACTGGAGTAGGTTACCATTTCCTTCTCCACACACTTTAAAAATATACTTCAATATTGCTTGATTTCATTATATATGTTATAGTCTTATATTTTTAAACAAACTTTTAAAAGTTAATTGGGTTTTGGCTGCACTGGGCCTTTGATGCTGTGTGTGGGCTTCTCATTGCAGAGGCTTGTCTTGTTGCAGAGCATAGACTCTAGGCAGGTGGGCTTCAGTAGCTGAGCACTCAGGCTCTGTAGTTGTGCCTGTGGGCTCTAAGGTGCTGGGCGAGGCACATAGGCTCGGTAGTTGCGGTTGCGCGTCCCAGAGCACGCAGACTTCAGTAGTTGCAGCACTTGGGCTCGATAGTTTTGGCTCTGGGCTCAGTAGTTGTGGTGCATGAGCTTAGTTGTTCTGTGGTGTGTGGGATCTTTAGGACCAGGGATTGAACCCATATCCCCTGCATTGGCAGGCAGATTCTTGTCCATTGCACCACCAGGGAAGTCCTAACAATAAAGTTTTTTTTTTTTTTTTTTTAAGTAACATCAGGGACTCCTTGTAGATACCACTCCACTGCCTGGACTCAGGTGCCTATACCCATCTTTACTACCCACCTCCAACACCTCCCTCTTCATCCACCACTCTCTTCCATTTCCCCAAGTAGACAGCAGAGGGTCCTCCCATTGACAAATACACTTGATAATAATCTATTCAAAGATGAGAGACTGTCCTGGTGGACAAGAAACCTGGGGTGGTGGAAGCAAAACTGAGTCAGTTTCAAAGTCCTCAGTCCAATTTCTGCCCAGCTGATACCCTTCCCTTTTCCCAATAGGTCCATAAATCTCCTTATCAACTGCTTCTCCCACAAATCTGTGCCCAGAGCACCCTGTGTCTGCTTGATTACTTCCTGGCACTAAGCTGAGACAGGAATTTTCTGCTTCTGCCTTGCTCCTTGTAAGTCAATTACCATAACACTTACCTATCTGGGTCTAGGGAACCTGTCCTGGATGGAGGCTGTCTTGGTGGTGATGGGACAGGAGGTTCTGGAGTGGGAACTGGGGAGGATCTTAGAGACAGAAGAGGATCAGTGGCAGGGAATGGAGGAGGTCTATTTGAGGAAAGGGGGAAGGGTTCATTGAGGCATTGAGGAAAAGTCCAGGGTAGGAGACTGGAAGTTTATTTGGGGGATGAGAAATCAAAATGTACTCCCAGACTAGCAACATCAGCATCACCTGGGGACTTATTAGAGATGCAGATCCTCTGCCCCCACCCCAGATGTTGAATCAGAAACTCTGGGGGGTCGGGGACCGTGATCTGTGTTGTAAGGACCCCTCCAGGGGATACTCATGTGTGCTAAGCTTGAGAACCACTATTCTTGAGTTACAAGGTGTCTTCCAGGAGTTAGAGGTGTGCATACTATGGAATCAAAAGTCCTGTCTGGGAAGGTATACGGAGGGAGTTGGAGGTATCTCCCAGAATGAGAAGGGTCTACCCTAGTGACTTCTAGAAGATTGGAAAACTTTTGTATCCTAGAAGAGGGAAAAAGCCCGTTTAGGAGAGTGGAGATGGATCTGCTTCATAAAATGGGAAGGTGACACTACCAGGGACTGAGCAAGCTTGACATCGTAGATCAAGTCATGGTTTAGAATGTGTAGTCTTGGATTTGGGTCCCTGGATCCACCACATGAGCTGTATGACCTCACACTAGTACTTAACATTTCTTAGCTTCAGTTTCCTCATCTGAAACATGAGAGGATAATAACTGGCCTTAGTGGTCCAGTGACTAAGACTCCCATTCCCAGAGACGAGGCCCAGGTTCAATCCCCGGTCAGGGAGCTAGATCCCACATGCCGCAACCAAGAGTTTGCGTGCTGCAACTAAACAAACAAACAAAGAACCGTGCATCCTGCAGACAGCAACTAAATACCCTGCATGTCACAATGAAGACTGAAGACCCTGCCGGTCAGAGCTAAAACCCGGTGGAGCCAAATAAAACAATCACGGTAACAAATACTGGCCTCTAAAGCTGTGAGGGCCGGTTAGACTGTTTAGTCAACAGATAGCCATAGAGTGGGTTTTCTGTGTACAAGTTCTGGGAATTCAGGGGAGAAAGAGAGAGACCTAGCTCCTTCTTCAGAGCTCATATCCCTAAGATGAGAGCCGAGCACATAGAAGACGTTCAAAAAATGTAGTTCCCTCTCCTTTGCCAAGGAAATGAGAGATTCTTCTGGGGAAAATGAAATGACTTTGAACCATGGTAAGTCTGACTTGGAAAGTAAGACTTAGAGAGTAAGGATGCATGATCTGTTTTTGAGAATGAAAAATCACCAGTCTAGGCACTTGAACACTTGAATCTCATAAGAACCTTCTGAGGTAGATATGCAGGATTTTTATCATGCCCACAACTTGAATGACACTCAGAGAGGTAGAGAAATTTGCTTCAGTACAGAATTAGTTAAAGCACCAAAGGTAGAATGCACATCTTCCAACTCCAAATTCAGGACACGAAAGAAGTATTCACAAAATGGGGAGAGGGTGTTCTGTGTCCTAGAGAATGTCCCAGGGAAGAGACAGCCTTTAGTAGGCACATGACAGGTGTTCTAACCCAGGGAATTGGAAGCTTCATCTAGGGTAGTGGCTCTTAACTTGGCCTGCTCAGTGGGATCAGTTGGGGAGCATTTAAAAATACTAATACCCAGATCCAACCTTAGAAATCAGCATGAACTGTTTAGTTATCTAAGCATCTTTTGAAAATCCCCAAGTGATGTCTAGTCTCAACCAAAGCTGGGGACCACTGCTTTGGGGCTGGGGATGTGAATCACACAGGGTGGAAACCTGGTAGAAGACTTGGGGATGTTGATCTCTGAGGATAGGGAAATCTGTCCTGAGGAATGGGGACAGAGCATTCCTAAGAAGGGGAGGAAATTTTCCTGAAAATTGTCAGGTTATATGCCATGGAATGGAGGAGAATGTCCTTAAGCTGTGAAGGTTATGAACAGCCTGTCCAGAGAGTGGAGGGAGACAGTCCTGCAACAGGATTTCCAGGGGCTTCACAGCAGAGTGGGTAAAAAAAAGGGCTTTAGGGTTTAAGCCCTTTTCTGCTGCTAATTAGATATATTTTCTTGGCACATGGCTTTACCTCAGAAACCTCAGAAACTTATGCCTCAGTTTCTTTATCTGTAAAGAGTTGTTGTAACACCTGCTTGTAGGGATACTGTGAGAATTAAATGAGATAATGCAACTATGGGGGGGGGTAGCCTATAGTAGAAGACTGAAGGTTACCTTGGAGAATAGAGGGTCCTGAGGAACAGTGGTGATGTGGGGCATGGGATCAGAGGAAGGTAGAGAGGGCTGGACCTGAAATCTGTTTGCAACTCTAATGTCGGGAGCTGCTTTAGGCATTACTGACCAAATGGAGGCATGGCCCCAGGATGAAGGAGTTAGGACTTGTAATTATGACTTGTTTTTTCCTCTCCTTGGCTGAGTTGACTGAAAAGGAATATTAAGGTGTTTATTGTTCTGGAGAGGAGTATGAGAAGGCACAAAGCCTTCTGCAGCTGCGCTCAGAAAATAATTCATGAAGTTAATCATTGACATTTGTTTAAGGACTTTTATAAAAAGTTCCAGGATGAGCACACAGGCCGTAGCTTGAGGCCATGGGAGGGATTGCTATCTGAAGCCTATTTGTGAGGAGAATGTTTATGGCAAAAGAGTTTACTGAATTTAGGGCTTAGAAATGATTAAAACAGTTAGAAGTTAAAGATTTAAGGAATGTTGTAAAGTTAGCATATTTTACTATAGCTTATAGAAGTTAGGAATTTTTAGAGACACTGCTCTCCGCCTGGGTGCCCTTTCCCAATAAAGTCTCTTGCTTTGTCAGCACATTTGTCTCCTCGGACAATTCATTTCTGAGTGTTAGACAAGAGCCCAGTTTCGGGCCCTGGAAGGGATCCGCCTCCCTGCAACAAATGGCGACTCTGAAGGGGACTCTTCTTCGTTGAGACTGACATCCTGACCACTCGGGGTACTCAGGGGCCAACTTGCCTGCCAATGGACCAGACCCAGTGGCCGCAACTGGGACCCTTTTGTCCATGGTCTCCTCCTGACGTGGACAACTGGCCAGAGTGCCCTGACTGGTAAGGAAGAAGAGACTTTATTGACCTCTCTCCCCTTCCCTCTCTCTTTTCTCTCCTTAAGCCTTCCTATCCTTCCCCGTTTTTCTAGTCCCCCGGTCCTGGATGCAGGAATCTGGTCGAAGGGCCCACAGCCTGAGCTGAGGATTGGAGGCTGATCACCTCCTCTTGGCAGAGAACTCGAATTCTGGTTCTGGTCTGGTCTGATTTCTGGTAGGGCCAAGTTCCAGTCCTCCCTTCTCTGGAGGCCCAGGGAAAAGTCCCATAACGCTTGGGTATCTGTAGGTGGCAGGAGACATCTGTAAGGCCACCCCTTTCGCACTCCTCTCCCACCTCCTCCCCCTTCTTCTTTCAACCTGGCTCACTTTCCTCCCTTGAAATCTTTGATGTTAGTACTTGGATCTGAAGTTCTGTGTCTCTATAGGAGGTTTTCTGAGAGACTGTATTCTTGTATTTAAGGGCTTCCCTGGTGGTGCAGAGGTTAAAGCGTCTGCCTGCAATGTGGGAGACCTGGGTTCGATCCCTGGGTTGGGAAGATCCCCTGGAGAAGGAAATGGCAACCCACTCCAGTATTCTTGCCTGGAGAATCCCATGGACGGAGGAGCCTGGTGGGGTACAGTCCACGGGTGGCAGAGTCGGACACGACTGAGCGACTTCACTTTCACTATAGCTAGAAGCCTTTTTAAGAGATAGTGAGCTCAGGATGATAGGGGTAAACAGGATTTAGGAAGATAAGTAGTAAACTGAGGAATGTAGCATGAGTTACAATGTAAATCACAAGTTAACTATAGGACACATTAGAAGAAGTAGATAATAGATGGTAAGGCTGATTCCGAGAGAATCACTGAGGCAGCAACTCTGTTTGAAGAGCAACAATGATTTATGGACATAATAAATCTGGGTGAGGGGGAACTGAAAATGTCAAACCTCTGACCTAATGCTTTTGTAAAAGTATAAAAGAAAATCTTAAACTTGAAATAAATAGGTAGTCCAAGAAAACTGAGAGGCTGTCTTATTACTCGCTGACACCATTCATCTCTTCAGGTTGAATCCCTGGCTGCTGGAGCTGGACTCTGGCACTCTAAGTCACGGGGCAGGGCCTGGAGATGTCCTGCAGGGGCCGCCAGACTCCAGGCTGCAGAGAGGCTGGGGTGGGCAGGAGTGGGGGGGAGGTGTGACCTGCGGAGGAGAGGTTTGACTGCTAGTAACCTCTGCTGCGGTAAGGAGAAGCCTCAGCAGTGGCAACAGCCTCCCCTCCCATCCATCTTTGCTATGTGACAGGTGGGAACTTAAAAGCTTGGGTCACGTGTCTCAGCTGGCTAACCTACTTACCCCTTGAAGACTGGAGCTGGGGCAGGCTGGGGCCAGGAGGAGATGCCTGAGAAAGGCATAGGGCAGGGGGAAGACCCTGGAATGCTCTGGGGTCTTAAAGGCTTGTAGGGTGAGGGTGAGGACGCACACGTGTGTGAGAAGATGCCAAACACAGTGTTCTGCTCTATGCCCTGGCACACATGTACCTCCAGCATCAGGCGTTGTCTGTCTTAAAGGACCGAATTTGCCTGGGAGAACCGAGATTTCTACAGTTGGAGATGGAGAAGGAAATGGCAACCCACTCCAGGATTCTTGCTTGGGGTGGGGGTGAGGGTGTCCCATGGACAGAGGAGCCTGACCGGCTGCAGTCCACGGGGTTGAAAAGAGTGGATGACTTAGTGACTAAATGGCTATCAGCTGGAGCAGGCTGGGCAGTACTGGTTTAACCTTGGAGCTGCCTCTGAATTCTCCAAAAGCAGTTCTGTCCCTTTTTGACTGGTCTCCTGGTCCTCAGAGAGGGAAAGGGGAGGTGGGGAGGATGTCCCAAGACTCTTGCTTGGGAATTCCTAGGGGATGCTGAGCTCAAGGGCCAGAATTGAGGGAAATTGATGCGGGGTGGGATGGTGGTGCAGACAGGCTGGCAGCTCCACAATCCCTTGAGAGTGACGGAATCTGCAGCCCCCCCCAACCCCTCCCCCACCACCATTGTATAGTCTGAAATTCAGGGACCTGTCTCCACTGAGCGACTTCAGCTCTCTTCACCGCCTCGGAGTCGGCCTTTTGCCACCAATCTCCAGTTCTGGGTCCACACTTGCACTCTCTCCCGCACCCCGCGTAGCTGGCGCTTCTCTCCCCTTCGCCATCCTCGCTCCCCGCGGGGTGCGGGGAGGCGTGGGCCCTTTAAGAACCGCAGGACCGGCTGGCAGCAGCTTGGGCAAGGGCGCAGTCGCCCGGCGGGTTCGGAAGGACAAGGCACCAAAGATCGGGCTTAGGGAACCGGGTGTGCTCGGCCGAGAGGGGTAGGGGCACGCCCCAGTCGCCCCTTTGCAGGCTTGTCATCTCTTTTCTGACCTGAGGCTCGAGCCCTCCCCTGTCGCCTGCCCCGCCCCGGCCCCGCCCCGGCCCGGACGCCGGGTTCGGGAGCCGGGACACCGGGCCCAGTGCCGCAGCCAGAGGCAGGTAAGGAGGACCTAGAGTCTCCATCCTCAGCCCGTGGCAGCGCTCATCATCTCAGCTCTGCGCCAGCCCAGGGCGCCTCAAGGTGACAAGGCTTGCGGAAGATGGGAGGGGAATGACCCCCAATGCGGCGCTTAGTTGGCAGTGTGGGTTTTGAGTCCGGGTGGTGAGCCCGTTTGAGGCGAGAGTCCAGGGCGCGGGGACCCAGGGCCGCCGGCAGGAGGGACTGGCCAGGGCACCTCGCCTAGAGATGGGGAGGGAGGCGCAGCGGGAGGCCCAGAGCCTCCTCTTCCTCCGCCTTTGCCTGGCCCATCCTGCGGTCACCCTGCTACCCTGATTTCCTAGCAGGCAGCCTCTGCCTGCCGCCCTTTCTGCACCTCCGCTCCCCACCCCACCTCACCCCCCTCCCCCGCGCCCCATCCAGTCCCCAGAGACTGGTGGCCTGCAGGGTAAGGAGATTAGAGCCTCCGCGGGGAGGAGGGAGCGGGTGCAGGCTTCGAGGGGCCCGGCTGGGGCTGGGGCTGCCTGGGACCGAGGAGAGGTGGGGACTGAACGTAGCTGCGCCGTGAGTGGTGGTCGGTGGAGGGCAGATGCTCTGGAGGTGGGACGTGGGAGCTTCCGGTAGCCGATCTAGCCTGAAAAGGAGGCGGGGAGGCGAGGGCACATGAGAAAGCAAGGAAGCTCCGAGCCAGGGATGGAGGTCTGCCCCAAACTGAGCAGGGCCTCTCCCTTCAGGTCGGACTTGGCGTGATGGCAGAGAAGACTCTGGAGGCCGTGGTCTGTGGACTACGACCTGGAGCTGTGGCCATGGCCGTGGCGCTGGAAGATGGGGCGGAGCCCCCGGTGCTGACCACGCACCTGAAGAAGGTGGAGAACCACATCACTGAAGCCCAGCGCTTCTCCCACCTACCCAAGCGCTCAGCGGTGGACATTGAGTTCGTGGAGCTGTCCTATTCTGTGAGGGAGGGGCCCTGCTGGCGCAAACGGGGTAAGGGAGCAGTCTGGTGGGGAACTGTGGGCCCCCATGAGTTGCCTCTTCTGGAACAGGAGGCCTGGGTTTGTCTCCTGTTCTACAAATCCTGCAGGAGCCAGTCCACTAAAATCTCAGCCCCTCACTTACTCTGTGAACAGCTGAGGTGCCAGGGTCTGAGCTCCCTTCACACCTGTAAGCACCAGGGGGCACTAGGTTCAGTGAGTTATTTCCTCTTCTAAGTTGATGCTATTGCTTCTGGTCCTTGAGGAATTGTCCTTCTTTGTTTCAGGTAGAGCTCCTGCCTTCTAGGGTGGATATGAGAAAGTCTGGGCTGTATGGCAGCGGTTGTCCTCAGTGGTTAGCAAAAATCCTTGGCCCTATGGAGCACTGCTAATTTTACAAGATATTCTCATTCCTGTCTTCTTACTTCATTCTTGCCAAAGTTCTCCAAGGCAGGGAGGGTGAAGGGTTGGTAGGATAGGTGACATCTTGTGGTTTAGTTGCTAAGTCTTGTTCGACTCTTTTGAGACCCCATGGACTGTAGCCTTCCAGGTTCCTCTGTCCATGGTATTTCCCAGGCAAATTGGACTGGGTTGAAATTTCTTTCTCCAGATTTGCCCGACTCAAGAATAGAACCTGGGTCTCCTGCTTTGCAGGTGGATTCTTTACTTCTGAGCCACCTGGGAAGCCCTCTCTATGTTGCTAATATGAAAACTGAGGCCCAAAGAAGGTGAATAACTTGACTGATGTCACACAGCTAATAAGTGGCAGTGTGAGGACCAGAAGCCAGGTTTCCCAGCTCTCCTTGCAGTGTTCCTTCCTCTCTCTTATCTTCCCTGGTAAGCATTCCCATCTCCACTGCTTCTCTCTTTAGGACAGGTGGGTAATGGGGTTGCCTGCGGCTCCAAATTCTCTGAATCCTCACTATCTCCCATCTTTTGCCCCTAACCCCTTCCCCCTGCCATGGGCAGGTTGAGCTGGGAATAGAGAAGCTGGGGTTTCCCCAGAGCCTGGGTGTGGATCAGGGGTGGAGCTGGAACATTCTTCTCTGAGGTTTAATAAATGTTTGGGGTGCTTCAGAGCAGAGTTGAGCCTGATTCTCTCTGTACTCCCTACCCTCACTCCCATGAGTGACCAAAAGATCACAGGGTCTGAGTCACTAGAATTTGAGATATCTGGGCTCTCTGCTTAGTGCCCTTGGTCCTGAGGCCAGTTTTGGGGCACAGGAGGTACCTGTTATTTCCTTAACCCTCAGTTTTAAGGACTTCCCTGGTGGCTCAGACGGTAAAGAATCTGCCTGCAATGTGGGAGACCGGGGTTCGATCCCTCGGTTGGGAAGATCCCCTGGTGAAGGGAATGGCTACCTACTTCAGTATTCTGGACTGGAGAATTCCATGGACAGAGGAGTGTGGGTGGTACAGTCCATGGGACCGAAAAGAGTTGGACATTACTGAGCAACTAACACTTTCAGTTTTAGGAGAAATGAAAATGCAAAAGAAGTGTCTAGATGGGCCAACTCTCTGGTGGCTTCAACTCAACTCACTAGCCACAAATGGGCACTCCGACCAGGTCCTGCCCTCCTTTGCCCTTGCCAGCCCCATTCTGTTCTACTGGCCATTCTGCCATTTTTGTGTCCCTGGTCCCTCTCTCTGCCCTCTGTACTCCTCTCTCTGCCTGCTTTTCTCACGTGAATCCCTGTTCCTTTCTTTGGAGAACAGAGAGCAATTAGAGGCAGTGGTAAAGAATCTGCCTCTTGATGCAGGAAACGCAGGAGACACAGGTTTGATCCCTGAGTCGGAAAGATCACCTGGAGAAGGAAATGGCAATCCACTCTAGTATTCTTGCCTAGAGAATCCCCATGGACAGAGGAGCCTGGTGGGCCACAGTCCATGGGGTCACAAACAGTTGAACATGACTGAGCATGCAGGCACATTCAGTCATTTCAAGAGGAAAAAGAATAAGGGTCATGGAGAAAGGGAGATTCTGACTTTCCCAAGTCAGAATTTGTCACCTGCCTCTCTTAATTATATATGACATTTCTTGATATTCAAAACACTTTTCTATTAATTATTATTAACCTCACTTAATAGTCATAATAACCTTATTTTGTCCTTGGGAGGAGATACTACTATCCTTATATTACAGATGAGGAAACGGAGGCCCTGAAAGAGTAAGTGACTTCATAAAATTGCAAAGAGAGTTACTGATAGAGGCAGAACTAGAACTCTGGTGGGTCTCCATCCTGAAAGCCTGGGAGGCAGGCCCTTCCCAGGTTGAGCAGTTGGGGTCCAGCAGGAGGCCCAAGACATGGGTTCTTAGCCACTTAAGCTGCGTGATCTTGGGCAGACTGCCTACCCTCTCTTGCTCTCACTTTCCTCACCTATAAACAGGGATGATAAGAATACCCACTGCATGGGCTTGTGCAGCTCAGCTGAGACATTAGCCATGAAAATGCTCTGTGAAAGGCAAGCATTAAGATAATATTTGAATTCGGCATCAGAGTTCAGTCAAGTGCTTGGTGGTGATTAAATGAGGGGAAGGTTCATCATTGCCGATTTCTTCCCCTGCAGAAGAAGTCACTTCTTGTGAGTAGCTCTGAGAGGCATATGCTAGTGTGCACAGCCACACGTCTCTCTGATTGATGGTGACAATGACTGAAGCAGAGGGTTGGAATTCATGACGTCCCTTCTCCAAGTAGAGAACTTGCTGTATGACCTTGGGTGTCACTGGATGTCTCTGGGCCCTAGCTGCCTCATCCATGTTGCTATAGCAGTGACTGAGGCAACGAGCTTTGTAAACCAGAAAGCACCATCCAGGCAGTTAGTATGATCAGGATCCCACAGTGGGCACCAGAGGATCCCCTGTCTGATGGAATGTGTTCAGAAGGACAGCTGGGTGCTGTGGAGGGAGGGTGAAAGATCACATCCCTTCACTGCCTCTGCTAAAGAGGTAGAATGGAGGGAATTGGGCTCCACGGGGGATGGAAGAGAGTGGTAGTGAGTGTTGGCTGGTAGGGATTGGTGTTTCAACCTCACTGAGGCAGGCCTGTAAGCAGGGCAGGCAAGGCCAGAGTCTTTGACTTCATCTTTCCTCTCTACCCCCTTGTCTTGGCAGTTGACTCAGGAATCTCTGCCCTCTGCTCCCTGGATTGTATTACATATATGTTGTTATACAGCACCGTTTTCCTCCCAAAGCCTGGAAAGCCTCTGCCTTCTTTTTCCATTCTGAAATGCTTCTCATTCTTCAACACTTAGCTCAAATGCCACCTCTTCCATGAAGCCATTCCTGATTTTCCCCTTGCCCCTCTACCCTCATCAGTTCTATTTTCTAAATTCTCATTGCACAAGACTTATGCTTCTATGATAACCCTTACTTTATCTTTCTTCAGATCTATAGATGATTTCTTTTTTAAAAAAGTACTTGTTATTTGTGTGACTGTACTGGGTCTTAGTTGCCACATGTACTATCTTCAGTCTCCGTTGTGGCATGCGGGATCTTTAGTTGTGGCATGCAAACTCTTGGTTGGGACATGGGGGATCTAGTTCCCTGACCAGGAATAGAAACTGGGCCCCCTGTATTGGGAGTGCGGAGTCTTGGCCACAGGATCACCAGGGAAGTCCCCATAGATGTTTTCTTGTCCATCTCTTTTACCTAGACTATCACTGTCTTGAGTGCAGGAACTGTGACTCCCTTGTTTTTTTTTTTTTTGATTGAGTGTCTGATACAGAGCTTGGAATGTAGTGTGTATCAATAAGCATTGTCACATGAAATTAACATTAAAATGTCACTTGCTTTTAATGTGCTCTATGTACCAAGCACTGTGTCATATACTTTACATACACACACACACACACACACACACACACACATATATATATATATATTTCTTTATTTATGGCAGCGCTGGGTCTTGGTTGCTGTTCGGGCTTTTCTCCAGTTGTGGTGAGCAGGGGCCGCTCTCCAGTTGCCGTGCGAGGGCCTCTCATTGCGGAAGCCTCTCCTGTTGCAGAGCACAGGCTCCAGGGTGTGCAGCTTCAGTAACTGTGGCACACAGGCTCAGTAGTTGCGGTGCACAGGCTTGGTTGTTCCGTGACATGTGGGATCCTCCCAGTACAGGAATCTAACCCATTTCTCTTGCACTGGAGGATTCTTTACCACTAAGCCACCAGGGAAGCCCTAGTTTACATATATTATCTCACGGAACCTTTATAGCAACCCAATGAGATAGATACTATCTATCTTACAAGGAAGCACCTTACAAATGAGGCATCTGGAGCTCAGAGAGGTTAAGCAACTTGCTGCAGGTCACACAGCTAGCTGGTGAGTGTGGAGTCAGAATTTGAATACAGATCCAAGTGACTCCAAATGTGTACTCTTAATGCATATGCTGCCTCCCAATGAGTGAAAGGTGAGATTTTACTGGGCCACATTAGGGGCTGCAGAGATAAGCCCGGTGGGGAGACAGAGCACGCTGATGAAAGACTTTTAGGAGGAGGCCAAGGCTCTGAGAACACACATTCAGAACACTTATTGAGCATCTACTACATGCCAGCCAATCTGCTAAGGTTACAAAGATGAGTCACACACAGACCCTGTCCGCAAGGAGCTCACTGACTAAGAGGCTGGGGGAGGGGGCTGAGAGGCAGGCACCTCAAGTAACAAACGTGCTGGCAAATGAGGAGTGCTGTGGGATTAGAGGACAGTTAGCTAGCTCAGACTGGAAAATTGGAAAAGTCTTCCTGGAGCGGGTAAGAGAGTGAGCACCGTGTTTGTAGAAGAGAAGTAGGGTCTTCTGTTGGGTCCCCTCTCCATACCCATCCATCAGATGTGGGGGTTTTCCCATGGCTTTCGGAAGAGCACTGTCACCTCGGGTACGTTGACATTAGTGGTGGTTGCTTCTGGGGGGACAGAATGAGAGGGTACAGGTCATCACTGGGGCTCTGAGGGTCACTCTGCCATCCTAACCAAGTCACGGTGAGTAGAGACTGCCTAGTTCACTGATAGCCGTGGCTCCTAAGAGTTTGAGGTGTCTTTGTTCATTGAAGCGCTGATCAAAAGTTCCTCTTTTCCTTCCACATTGCAGGTTATAAGACCCTCCTTAAGTGCCTATCAGGTAAATTCTGCTGCCGGGAGATGATTGGCATCATGGGCCCCTCAGGGTCTGGCAAGTCCACGCTCATGAACCTCTTGGCAGGATACAGGTAAGGACAAGGCTGGGGTGGAGTGGGGGCAGGGCCCAGGAAGAGAGGAACCCTGGGGAGCACGGAAGAGGTTCTGGAGTGACCCTGACCTCCATCCCTAACTGAGGGCGTCCCTGCAGGAAGTCTGGGATGAAAGGGCAGATCCTGGTCAATGGGAAGCCGCGGGAACTGAGGACCTTCCGCAAGATGTCCTGTTACATCATGCAGGAAGACATCCTACTGCCGCACCTCACGGTGCTGGAAGCCATGATGGTGAGAGCTGGGCAGCCACCGCCTCCTCCCAGTCCCCCAGGTGCCTGCCGTCCCCACTCTTTCCATTGGCCAAGGGGTCAAGGCCCTGCCGCCCCCACGCATATCTGATCCGCCCTCTCTCTGGGCCCCAGATCTCCGCTAACCTGAAACTGAATGAGAAGCAGGAGGTGAAGAAGGAGCTGGTGAGTTGGAGGGTGGGGGTGTGGGGGGGTGGTGTGGGGAGGGGAAACAAGGCAGCTGCCCTTTCCAGGCCCTGAGATCTGGGGTGCCCTCGATTTGGGTAGGAGGAGAGGGGTGGCCAAGGTTGGGATGCTGGGTTTAAGGGAGATGCTTATTTAAATTGGGGTGGTGGGACTTGCCTGGTGGCCAAGTGGTTAAGACTCCACATGTCCCTTGCAGGGGTCCCAGGTTCCATCCCTGGTCAGGGAACTAAGATCCCATATGCCGTGCTGGGTGGCCAAAAAAATTAAACAATTAAAAAAATTTTTTTAATCAATAAATACATCGGGGTGGTGCTGGGGGAAAGCAGAGACTCTGAAGCTGACCTGGGCTGGATCGGGGGCCGGGCCAGGTGACGGAGATCCTGACGGCGCTCGGCCTGCTGTCCTGCTCCCACACGAGGACAGCCCTGCTCTCCGGTGGGCAGAGGAAGCGCCTGGCCATTGCCCTGGAGCTGGTCAACAACCCACCTGTCATGTTCTTTGACGAGCCCACCAGGTAGTTCTCCCCTCCTCTCCTATTGGGCTGCCCCCTCCCCTCAGCCCAGAGCCAGAACTGGAGGCTGCATCCGCTCCACTGCTGGAGACCAGAGCACATGTTTGCAGCCTCCTGAGGCCAGAGAAGAGCTCCACCCCTGCCAAGCCTGTTGCCTAGCAGCCCTATCCTTCACCCTCGCAGAAATCCCCATGTCCTCCCTGGCTGATGCCACCCGCTCCTTCTCTCCCCCACAGCCAATCAATCACAGAGTCCTGCTGAGTTTACCTTCTTTCTCCATCTCTCAGATTCACCCCACCCCCATTCTTAGTGCCAGTGCTTAAATTCAGGACATCATCAACTCTTGCCTGCATTTCTGCAACAGACTCCTCTCTGCTTGTCTCCAGGCTCTCCCAGCCCATCCTTCCTCCAAACTGCAACCAGAGTGAACTTTCTAAAAGACAAGTCTGGCAATACTCACTCCTCTGCTTAAAAACATGTAACGATTCACATTTGCCCTCAGAATAAAGGCAGAGGACTTACAAGGTCTGGGGCTGAACCTACTTTTCTGGCCTCACATCTTGCTTCACGCTGACTTGTATTTTATGCTCTAATAAGATTGAATCGCTTATTATTCTCTTCGTCAAGCCATGTGTTCCATGCCTTTGAGCCTTGCACATGCTGTGTCTTCTGCCTGGAATGCCCTTCACCACTGCACCTGCCCTTGCCCCCTCACTTGACTTAGCTCTTTCTTCTGCCAGACTCACTCAGGAACCTCCTCTGACTCCTCTCCCAAACCTTTGTACAGCAGAGGTGAATTCTCCCCTACTTTTCACCCCCTGTTTCTACAGCGTGGTCCACATTGTCTCAAATGATCTGTGCATTTCTCTCTCTCCCTTCCAACCAGAGTCTATGTCTTATTTATTTGTCCTTCTAATCCCAGTGGCTAGCATTCAACAAGTGCTTAGTAATTGCTTGTTGCACCTAACTGTAGTCTGGGCTTCTTGGTACCTCCAAACTCCTGAATCATACAATGTGGATGGGATATAGGGGTGGCCAGAATGACCCCCTTCCTGCCAGCTCCCTCGCCCTCATAGCAGCTGCCCCATCCAGACACTCCCTTGGCCATACCCACCTCACCCTGCCCCCTGGTGGCCTCTCTCTGGACAGTGGACTGGACAGTGCTTCCTCTTTCCAAGTGGCGTCCCTCATGAAGTCCCTGGCCCAGGGGGGCCGAACCATCATCTGCACCATCCACCAGCCCAGTGCTAAGCTCTTTGAGATGTTTGACAAGGTGAGGGTCTCTAGGACTCAAAGGTGACTGACCAGTGATGGGGAGCGGGCCAGGGATCAGTCAAGGTGTGGTGGGACCTGCCTGACCCACTCGTGCTATTTTCCTTGCCCTTCTTTTTCTGCCTCAGCTCTATATCCTGAGCCAGGGTCAGTGCATCTTCAAGGGCATGGTCACCAACCTGATCCCCTATCTGAAGGGGCTCGGTTTGCACTGCCCCACCTACCACAACCCGGCTGACTTCAGTGAGTAGGGGCCTGGTGGTCCAGGCTGGGATATGGTGGCGGGCCAAACCTAGGGGTCCAGATCATGTACTTGGACCTCCTGGAGGCAGAGATCTCACTGTCACCTGCCTTCCAGACACACTCAAGGAAGGGCTGGCTTGCTCTTGGGAAGCAAGGAGAGATCTTAGCTGAGTGCACCCCCTCTGTGTTCCCCAGTCATCGAGGTGGCCTCTGGCGAGTATGGAGACCTGAACCCCCTGCTGTTCAGGGCTGTGCAGAATGGGCTCTGTGCCATGGCAGAGAAGAACAGCGGCCCTGAGAAGAATGAGGTTCCCACCCTCTGTCCCCCTTGCCCTCTGGTGAGTAGGGGTGGAGGGAGCAGGATGCAGAGTTGGGGAGGGGAGACAGGACTGTGGACATGGCCCAGCCAGAGAGGCTGTGCCTCAGAGGCATCCCAACCACTGGGTACTAGGAAGAACCCAGGACTTGGAATAGACCTACTATTAGCTGTGTGACCTTGGGCACATTACTTAACCTCTCTGAGCTTCGGGTTTCTCATTCATTTATTTGTTCAACAAATTCTTACCAAGCAAGTGTAGTGCCACCTGGTAAGCAAGGTTGAATCTGTTTCTGGCCTTGTGGCCAGTGTGGTTTACTGTCATCTTTAAGTTGGGGGTGATGATATTTATTTCACAGGCTTATTGGGAGGACTAATTAGATTAGTCACACAAAGCTCTTCCTACTCTAGCTGGCTCTTTTCCTGAAATGGGATACTGTGACCCCAGGGGACCAGGAGGCTTATTGTTGCTGTTGTCATCATTACCACTGTTAAAAATATTATCGTGAAACTGGTTGCATAAAGATATTATGCCCTTAGAATAAATGTATTCAATGGATTAAAATTTCCCCAGAATGACTGGGAATTCCCTGGCAGTTCAGTGGTTAGGACTCTGTGCTTTCACTGCCTAGGATGTGGGTTCAATCCCTGGTCAGGGAACTAAGATCCCACAAGCCATGCAGCTCAGTCAAATAAAATAAAGTTTAAGAATAAACAACTGATCTATTCGTAGCCACCATAGGTGTCCTTGACTCCTCTTCTGTCTCCTCCCTCCCCACTTCTGTTTACTCCCTCTTTGTGTCTCTCTGAATCTCACTCTGATTCACACCTCTAAGGCTAGCTTCCAGGTACCCAGCTCAATAGTGGAGAATTCTGGAGGACCCTTGTCCCTGGGGACAGGCTCATGGGTTTTCCCACCAACTGAGCTGGCTGCATGGTGGGTGGGTGGGGCAGGCTCACCTGATCCAGTTTCCTCTCCCCAGGAAGTGGATACCATTGAAAGCCACACCTTTGCCACCAGCACTCTCACGCAGTTCTGCATCCTCTTCAAAAGGAGCTTCTTGTCAGTCCTCAGGGACATGGTGAGACATCAAGTTGGAGGAGGGGAGGCTGGTGTTGGCCTGGCCTTGTGTGGTGTAGGATCCCAGCAGTGGAGATGGTGATGGGTCCCCCTCCCAGCAGCCCGCCCAGTGCTCCTGTGGGTCTCTGTGCCCGTGAGGGCACACCCACGTTCCTATGCAAGTGTGACTCACCCATCCCTAGCCTGTGATCCATCCTCTCTCCTCATGATCACCCCTCACACAGGTCCTGACCCACCTGCGGTTCATATCCCATGCGGTGATTGGCGTGCTCATTGGTCTCCTCTACCTGCAAACTGGCAACGATGCCAACAAGGTCTTAAACAACACCGGCTGCCTCTTCTTCTCCATTCTTTTCCTCATGTTTGCCGCCATGATGCCAACTGTGCTCACCTGTGAGCTGAGATGCCCTGGGCATGGGCGGGCGTGGGGAGCATGGGGTAGGGTCAGGGTGCTATGCCTCATCAGCCTGTGTCTTCAGTCCCCTTAGAGATGGCAGTCTTCCTGAGGGAGCATCTCAACTACTGGTACAGCCTCAAAATCTATTTCCTGGCCAAGACCATGGCTGATGTGCCCTTCCAAGTGAGCCTCTTCCTCCTACCTCCCTGCTGCCTCCCTCCTATCTTGCTCCTTCCATCCTTGCTTCCTGCCCCCACCTCAACCTTGTTACATGCCATCCTTTCCTTCACTTCTACTCACTTAGCAAGAGGTGGTGAGTACCAACCATGCACCAGGCTCTTTGTCAGGCACTGGGGATGTAGCAACGATAATGACAGAAGTAGTCTTGACCTCATGGAATTTATGTTCCAGTGGAAATAAGAGAGATCAAACAACACATGATGAAAATAATAGCCCCACAAATGACTTTTACTCAAGGCAGCAGAGAACAGCATGGGCCCTGGAGCCTCGCTGCTCCTCGTTAGCTGTGAGACACTGGGCAAGGCACCTAATCTCTCTTGGCTTCAGTGTCTCCATTTGTAAAGTAGAATGATGATAATATCTACCTTGGGATTGTTTATGAGAATGAAATGAGTTAATACAGGTACAGTACTTAGACTAGTGCTTGGCACATACTGAAGTACCTAATAACGTTTGCTGGGTTTGATTGTTCTGGTCACCACCACCCTCTTCCAAGCACCAGGGTCACCAGTGATCCATAGGGTACCTTTGAGCAAATTAGAAGAGGTGTCCCTTCCCCAGGGCGAGGGTGCACCGTGCCAGGGTGAGAAGAGTACAAGCGGGGGCTTGGCTTCTGGCTGCCTCTTGGTTGAGGGCCTCATCCAGGGAACAACCCTCACTCCTGCACTTGATAGTCTCGGTCCCTGTTGCCCAGGAACTGATGGGGACAAAGGCATCCCCAGGTGGCGCTAGTGGTAAAGAACCCGCTTGCCAATGCAGGAGACATGCGAGACACAGGTTCAGTCCCTGGGTTGGGAAGATCTCCTGAAGGAGGGCATGGCAACCCACTCCGATATTCTTGCCTGGAGAATCCCATGGACAGGGGAGCCTGGTGGGCTATGGTCCACAGGGTTGCAAAGAGTTGGATATGACTGAAGTGACTTAGCAGGTACAGCGGGACAGAAGGCTCTCATATGTAAAGGAATTAACAATATAAAGAATATGCTGGTCCAGATGGGATGGATCTTCAAAGAAGTCACCAGGCCTGCATGGGTCTGAGTGGGCCTGATGGAAGATGAATGAGGTTCTTAGAGCCAGGGAAGGGGACCCATGTCAAGTTCATGTGACAGCATGAGCAGGAGTACAGAGGACCAGGCATGGACACTCTAGCAATTGCTGTCCTAAAGGCTCCTGCCTGGGTGGAGTTGAGGGTCTTGGCCGCTGCCCAGCCCCGTGCCTGCTCCCCAGGTGATATGCCCAGCTGTGTACTGCAGTATCATGTACTGGATGACAAGCCAGCCGGCTGAGACCAGCCGCTTCCTGCTCTTCTTAGCCTTGGGTGCCTCCACGGCCTTGGCGGCCCAGTCTCTGGGGATGCTGATTGGAGCTGCCTCCAGCTCCTTACAGGTGAGTGGCTGGCACGTGGGGACCCCCAAGAGAGGGGCCGGAGTCTGGTGGGAGGAAGCAGGGCCTGGCCTAAGGAATGGGATGGATCTCTGGGAAGCCTGGGCCCCACCCCAGCCCCGGTCCTGAGTCTGTCCTGGTCACCCCTGCGATGGCCCGGTCCCCTTCCCTCCCCTGCAGGTGGCCACCTTTTTGGGTCCCGTCACCGCTATCCCCGTCCTTCTGTTCTCCGGTTTTTTCGTCAGCTTCAAAGCCATCCCCAGTTACCTGCAGTGGAGCTCCTACCTCTCCTATGTCAGGTCAGTACCCCTCCCCTTACCATCTGCCCCTGCTCCTCCTTGCAGGAGGTGAGAGATTGCACCTGGCCTCTGGCAGTTTGCCCAGGTGGCAGGGGCCCTGTGCTCTGCATCCTGGCTCTGATGCCTGTGATTGCCTAGGTATGGCTTCGAGGGTGTGATACTGACCATATATGGCATGGGGCGAGAAGACCTGAGCTGCCTGACGGAACACTGCCCTTTCCAGAAGCCAGAGAACATTCTCCGAGCCATGGATGTTGAAGATGGCAAGCTCTATGTGGACTTCCTGGCCTTAGGCATCTTCTTCCTGCTCCTGCGGCTGCTGGCGTACCTTGTGCTCCGCTACCGAATCAAGTCCAAGAGATAGAGCTCTGCCCTGGCCTGGGCCCCAGCCCTTCGGGACTGTTTTAACCTTGTAGACTTGAGCCCTCCCCTCTCTCAGCTCCTTTGCAGGCTGGCTGGCAGACTGCACTCCCAGCCTTGGCCCTAGGGGTGGGGGTACCAGGCCTCTCTGCCATGCCCAGGAGTCTTTCCAAGTTGATGCAGTCTGTAGCTTCCTCCCTCCTCTCTCCAACACCTGCATGCAAAGACCACTAGCAGGCTGCCACCCTCCTTCCTGCCCCGCCCCTGACACCCTCCTCTGTTGTCTGCCTGGGAGCCCCAGGCTCTCCAGGCCCCCTCTTACAATTGACCAAAGTGGCCCCCCTTTTGGGTCCCACCACACAAGTGTTTGTAAACTGGCTGTTATAAGGTTGGGGTTCTAGGGCTGGGTCCCATTGAGGTCCCCTGGATATCCTGTTGGAACAGGGCAGGGACAGGCTCTGGAAGTCTCTTCTTCCTTCTCCTCACCTCTCTCCACCCTTAGACCCTGGCTGATCTGGACAATCTGTTGGGACAGGTATCTGGATCTGTCTGGACCATCCCTCCCAGTCCTAGGGGTTGGAGAGGCCTGGCGCCTTGGGCTGTCCCCCGGACCCATCTGGTCGGGGCTGGGCCTGTGGCTCCTCTGCAATAATGTCTCTGTTTCTTTCCCGTCTGTTGCTGGAAGTGGAGAATGCACTTTATTCAGGGGTGGGGTGGGGGTGGGGTGGAGGGGGTGGTGGTGAGTGGGTGGAGACTCAAGTCTCCTTTCTTGCTGTTCATGTGGTCCCGCAGTGGTCCCTCCCCTCTCCTGAGTTACAGGCACATGTACACTACACAGACAGGCAATCTCAACCCTACACACACTCGCCGTCCCCCCGATAGCTCAGAGGAAGGGTGATGGTGGCATGGTGGTGGCAGGTGCTGTGGGGAGGGCAATGCCAACCTCTTCCTGGGGCTCCCACTTTGACTCTAAGGATGAGGCTGGTGCTGCCCAGGCCGTCTCCAGGAGCTGCAGGTGTCTACGCCCCAGTCTTCCCTTTTTCCCAAGCCTGGAGTGGCACAGGGTACCAACTCCCTGGCGTTCAGGACCCCACACAAGCACAAAGCGCGAGCATAAGTTAGACATGGTCACTGCCACCCCATGGCTCTTCTTTTGTGTGTCAAGCTGGCAATGTCACTCCTCCACCCCTTCCACGGCCACTTGCTGCTCATTCAAACTCCTGTCCATGTCCTGCTACCTTCTTCCTATCAGCCAAGGTGGGCCCTGGGTGTCAGAGCAGCATGGCCGGGGCACCAGAGTGACAGATGCACCTAGAACGTGTCTGACTTTCCTGGGATGGCTGGGGTCCAGGCTCATTCTACTTCTGATTTCCTCTTCCCCTCGGGCACTTGTCACCCTTTCTTCCTGTGCACATACCTCTCTACCTTCCTTACCCTGCAACGGATTCTCCCCATCACACAGAGATGCCCATTGTATTTGTGGGATTTCACTCATTATTAATAAAACCTATATTTATACAGTATGCTGTGTGGAAATGTGTGTAGCTCTGGCACTCGGTACCATGGGCGAGTCTTCAAAGCTCTTGGCAAGAAGTCTATGCGCTTTAGGGAGCTGTGGCAATGGATGGGAAGTCCTAGATGGAAATCAAGCTGGTGAGTGTGTAACTTATGAGATATCTGTATTATGCTCCACCTTACAGAAGCATCTTACAAATGCTTATGTTCTCAAGGGAGTCTCAGATCAAACACACATTATCTCTCGTGACAACCCATTTTGCAGATAAGAGAGCTGAGACTTGGGTTAAGTAACTTGCCAAAGGGCCCTGAGTTAATGAAAGTGGGAATCAGTTCTGGCAACCAGGTCTTCTGCCTCCTGCCTCATCCTTGGCATCAGCTGATGATGCTTATTTATGGTGGGTCTGCAAGCTGTGTGCTTCCCAGGTGGCACTAGTGGTAAAGAATCTGCCTGCCAATATAGGAGACTCCAGAGACGTGGGTTCGATTACTGGGTGGGAAAGATCCCCTGGAGGAGAAAAGGCAACCCACTCCAGTATTGTTGCCTGGAAAATTAATGGGCAGAGGAGCCTGGAGGGCTACAGTCCATGGGGCTGCAGAGTCAGACACGGCTGAGCACACACATACATACACACACATGCAAGCTCTGTGCATGGGTTCTGTGTCTGTTGCATGGGTATGTTCTTGCTTGACTGATAGCTGGCTCTCTTTCCAGAACTCACTGAACCCTGGTTCCCTGATTGTGCCTATGGGAGAGAGGGGAGGGTTAGGAGTCGTGAAGGCAGTGAGAAGCAGAAAGCTTCAGGGGCCTAAGCCCCAGGATAAGAGTGGCAGGGACCCCACTGAGCTCAGCACAGCTTTCCCCATTTCCTCTTCACTTCTTTCCTACTGAGCCACACTTCCAGGGCCAACTCATCAGCCATGAGGACTGCTCTGGTTGAAACCATTTGGTGTTGTCTGGGGGCTCCGAAGACCTCTGGTACCATAATTTTTTATGTCTCAGCACAGAGAAGATAGAGAGAAATGATTCATTAGAATAGGATGCTTGTGAGACTTACAAAAAGGCAGGCAAGGAATGCTTCACTCAGAACTTACTGGGCTACAGTTTTATAATCAAAAGAAAAATGAGCAAGGGGAGAAGAACTTCTTTGTCTTTGACATCGTGCTTCTATCATCAACTCCTTCTCCAGGTTGAGCAGGGGAGTTTTCTTATCCCTATATAGTCAAGCTAGGTCCACAAATTATGGACCAAATTTTTTTTTGTTTATGTGTGCAGAGAGCATGTCCTAGGAATCATTAACCATTGTTTTCTTGTTTTGGCGCCTGTCTTGTGTTTCTGTTGCATGGTTTCACTACTAAACAAGCCTGTGTGGTTTTGTGGTTAAGCAAACCTGCTTTCTTGAGTACCCATTAACTTACAGGGGTCTCCCATATTTTTTTACTTACAATTGCCTAGTGGGATTATCTGTTTAATCACCTACTTTGTCCCTGTACTCTGTCCCTATCATTGTGGCCTGAGATTTGAAGTAGGCAATTGGCCTGAGATTTGAAGCAGGCAATTGTCTGGAAGGCCTTAAGGGCTGGTAGCAGGATTACCCAAGAAGGAATACATTGTCTCACCCTCTTCCCTCCTGATCCTGAGCTTGGGGACTGAAGGAAAGGGCAGCATCAGTCCTGCCGGTTGCCCAGAGTAGTGCCACAGGAAGAGCTAAGTGTCCTGGGCTAGAATAGGACCCAATCTATGACTGACTGGGTGCTTGGCTGGAGATGGACTAACTGAGTTTCTTATGGGGGTGGGCGTGGGGGTTGGGAAGCGGGAAGTCTGAGCCCTAGCTCCTGGCATTCTAATTAGCTTTAAGGGCCACTCTGGGTGCCACCTTCTCCCTGGCATAATGCCTATAGATGGCTCCCGTAAGTCATAAGGCACAAAATCCCACCACTACATAGTCTTAAGATTCATTTTTACTTTCTCTCTCTCTTAATATTTAATTATCTGGCTGTACCAAGTCTTAGTTGCAGCATGTGGGATCTAGTTCCCTGACCAGGGATTGAACCCAGGGGCCCTGCATTGGGAGTGCAGAATCTTAGCCACTGGACAATCAGGGAAGTCCCTTCTTTCTCTTTTAAGATGAAATTTAAAATACTTTCAAAAGAGTAACACTTATAAGTTCACACATTTGTACATTCCCTCAGGAGCTAAAGGAAATGAATAGCCATTCCAGAACCAGCAAAGGCACAGAGAACATTCGTAGAGTGGCTCACCTAATTGCGAAGAAAGCACTTTTGCTTCTTGCAGCAACTCCCTGAGGCTGAGAGGAGGAGTGTGATCATTTCCTCCATTTACAGAGAAGGAAACCAAGGCATGGAGAAGTGCTTTGAGCAAGCCCTCAAGTTGCAATGCTCTTGTCACCGAGAGCCTTCTCAATTTCTACTCCCGGTCCCAGTAACCTGCAGAGGTGCGGGGCGGCTTTCAAACATATTTTGAAATGGACCCACTCTCCCTGAATGCCAACTTTCCTGGACCCAGAGATCGTTTCCTGCAACACGGTGCCGCCTTCTTTGTCAGGGTCTGTGCAAGGTGCAGGAGGACAGAGATGACCAAGTTTCTTCTCCATGCTGTGGCTCTGTGGCACCTGCCGCCCCATCCTGAGGTCAGAAGACAGAGCATGTGCCCGCAGCATGACTCACAGTGCTTCTGTCTGCAAGAGGCCAAATTATATGTCATTAATAGAGCTTACATGGTTGCCATACCCGCTGAGGGGGCGGGGGAGGGAAATGGTTTGTTCTGTACTGGGTCCAGTAACACAGCCAGAGGCCTGTCTGCCTCACGTGGCTAGGGAAGTGGAGTGAAGCTAGAGGAGCCCCCCAGGCCCTAAAACCACATTCGCAGGGTCACTCTGCCTCCTTTCCCCTCACCCCTTACCCCTCCCACTCCCTGTTCAGAACTCTGTTGAAATCAAATGTGTTGTTTTCCTGCTGTCTGGAATGCCCTTTCATTCCTTGGTTTTTCAAGAAAAAATTTAATTGATGTATTATTGATTTATAATGTCTCAGGTGTATAGCAATGTGATTCAGTTTTATATATATATATTGAATTATATATATATTATTTTTCAGATTCTTTTCCATTATAGGTTATTACAAGACATTGAATATAATTCCCTGTGCTATTTGCTGTTTATCTATTTTATTTTTATTTTTATTATAAAAAAGTATTTATTTATTTGGCTGTGCTGGGTCTTAGTTGTGGCAAGTGGGATCTGCATCTTCGTTGAAGCATGTGGCACCTTTTTAGTTGTGGCATGTTGGATCTAGTTCCCTGACCAGGGATTGAACCCGGGCCCCCTACAGTGGGAGCGTGGAGTCTTAGCCACTGGACCTCCAGGGAAGTCCCTGCGACAAGTCCCTGTTTTATATGTAGTAATGTGTATCTGTTAACTCCAAAGTCCAAATGTATCCCTCCCTTCCCTTTCCCCTTTGGTAACTGTAAGTTTGCTTTTTATGTCTGGTAGTTTACTTCTGTTTTGTAAATAAGTTCATTTTTTAAATTTATTTTTAATTGGAGGGTAATTGCCTTACAATATTGTGTTGGTTTCTGCCATACATCAGCATGAATCAGCCATAGATATATATATGTCCCTTCCCTCTTGAATCTCCCTCCTTGTATTTATTTTTTTTTAGATTCTGCATATAAGTGATATCCTATGATATTTGTCTTTCTCTGTCTGACTTTCTCTGTCTGACTTCACCTAGTATGATCATCTCTAGTTCCATCCATGTTGCTGCAAACATCATTATTTCATTGTTTTTTTGGTCTGAGTATCATCTTATTTTTTAAGATCCAGTTCAAATGTCACTTCCGGGTCACAGTCAGTTAGTAACTTCCTCTCCCAGACTTTCCTAAGGCTTCTATCTGCCTCTGAAGTACGGTCCTTTGGGTCCCCTAGAGGGGAGCTGCTCTGGTCTGGTCCTTGTTCTTCTTGTTCTTGTTGTTCAGTCTTAGTCCAATACCACATGTTTGGTGAAAGAACAGATGTTTACATGTATAACTAAACAAAGAAAAAAAAAAAAGTAAACAAGGATGGAGGGTAGAGATTGAGTCAGGAGATAGATGGGCTCCATGCTAGACATTTACATCTGGCCTCCTGTTTGCATTTCTTGGGGCTGGAAGAAGTGGGCTTCAGCCTGGATAGTTAACAACTGTTTGCAATTCCTGATATAAGAGATAGGTAGGCTCCAGTTGAGGAATTTCTAATCAGCCTCCCCCCAGTCTTTGTCAAGGTAATAGTCATGGCAAGGACAAAGATGTGCAAAACTCTGCTCGAGTAAAGGATTAAGGGATCCCCACTCCCCCCTTTTTGGGACAAAGGAGACACTACACACGCGCAGAAAGGCTCCTTGAGGGTCAACAGTCAGGGGATAATTCCAGGCAATAATGAATGAGTCTTGTGCCTCCCAGAAGCCTTCACTTTGAGATAAATCTTGACTGAGGGATGCCTGTGCAACCAGAGGAGGGTCCCAGGGTAGGTCAGGTGTAGAAAAAGAAACCAGATAATTGGCTGAAGGAAGACAAAGACCCAGAAGAACTGACCTATATAAATGACTTCACTGCTATTTTACTGCACTCCTCCTCTCTAAGAGGTATGCCCCTTCTTTCCAGGTGTACATCTCTGCCTTGCTTCTGCCTTAACTAAACAAACCATTTCTCTATATGCTCTCCCACCTGTTGTGCTATGTCTCTAATGGTACTTTGTACTGACATTTACAATGTCTGCCTCTGTATTTTTCACTGGGGGCAAAGATCCAGGGGAAAATGTTTTCTAGCCTCTAGCCCTTGCTGGTCTGGTGGCTAGGATTCCTGTTTATCATCCAGGCTACCCAGGTTCAGTTCCTGGAGAGGGAATTAAGATCTTGCCTCAAGCCACTGCTCATTGCTGCCTCGCTGAAATCAAGATCATAAAGCCCTCTTCCCAGCCCTGTCCGGCTGCCTCTCTACGGGTTCCCTACTGCACACCTCTGTTCAGTGCACACCTGTGTTTGCTTGCGGAGGCATGCCCTGGCTGTGGGTGGTGGGTGACGCCTCGCTCAGCTTCATGGGTCCTGAGCATGCCAGGTGTGGAAGCACAGGGACGAGAGTGGGGGTTTTGAGGACTAGGAAGCCCCAGGGCTAGGCTATGTCTGGGTACCAGACAAGAAGGGCAGTTAGAGGTGGGAGCACTCCCTCGCCCCATTCTTCTGTCTTCCTTGAGGCAAGTGACCAGAAGCCACACACAGAGGTTCTGGGCAGAGGTGAAGAGAGCCAGGTACAGAGGGAAGACCCAAGATCCCAAGATCTCTGCCAAGAGGTACGCTGAAGCGGTGAAGAGGCACAGAGGGAAGAATGTTCTGGGGATGAGGGAGAGAGGGCGCCTCGGGAAGGTCCAGGGGTCCGAGGTAGGAAGACCCAGGCCCCGGATTCTTGTTCTGGCTCTTCCAAGTTGGGTCAACCGGCGGTGCAAGTCATTTCACCTTTCTGAGCGGCAGTGCCTTCATCTGTACAATGGGCGTCGCAACAAGCCCTGCCTGAGAGACAGTGACTAATGGGATGAGATTGTCGCTCGGTGACCTGCAGAAGACAGTTCCAGCGGCAGGGCCCGCCCGGATGGAGGGGTGTAGCACGGGAGGCGCGGGGAGATGGCCGGACGAATGCGGAAGAAGTCCCCGCCCCGGGCCTGCTCTCCGGGACCCCAGCCTCTCTCGCTATCTGCCTCCTCCCAGGACCGGGAGGCCCGGAGCGCCGAGGCGCGTTCTCGCGCGTGCCCGCTGCCGGGCGCGTAGCCAGAAAGGGCAGGGCTCCGCGCAGGCGGGCGGGGCGGGCAGGAAGCGCGGCGCCGCGCCGGGGCCTCTGCGAGTAAGCGAGAGACTCTGGCGACGACCGCTCCCGGCCTGGACCGCGGCGGGTAAAGGTCTAAGCAGCGGGGGCGGGGTGGGGCTGGGCTGGAGCCGCAAGGAGCCGGCTGCCGGGGTTGCGTAGGACGCAGCGGTGCGCTGAATGGTGGCCGTTGTGGCGGGCTCTCCCCTTGGGTCTGAAACCAACTTAAACAGGGAAAGCTGGGGTCCCCGATTAAGAGGAGGAGCTCTGGATTTGTGCGAGCACAGACCTGGTACCTTTCCTGCGGTGCCCTCTTTTCTCACTGCTCTGGAGACCAGGGGTGATCCTCCGAAAGTTACCCTCCCCACCGCCGCCCCCACCGCGAGTCCCATCTTGAATCAGAGGCCCTGCGTCTGATTTTTTCCCACTGAGCTAGTTTCCCCAAGCTTTTCTAGCTTGCCAGGGCCGCCTCTTAACCGTTCTGCAACCGGGACTCCAGGTCTGAGCCCCAGCCTGCACCTCCACAGGTTGGCCCTGCTGGCAAGAGGGCCCAGTGCACCCACTTCTCCCTAAGTGTGTCCTGCCCTTAAGGAGCCACATCCCAGTGGAGACCGGCTGCCAAGTAGCTGTGTGCTTCATTTAAGGGAGCTCAGGGATGGGGAAAGACTGCCCAGGAGAGAGGGACTTTAAGCAGTTTTTAAAAGCGTGGGTAGGATTCTGGCAGGAGAGAAAGGTCATTCCAAGCTGATGGAAGAGTATGAACAAAGTAAAGTGCAAGCAAGATTCGGAAAGCCTGGTGGATAAGGCACCGGTCAGGGGCATTATCAGAAAAATAGCAGTTGTGGGTCAGGTATTTGGACTCCATACAACCTAGGATTTTAGGGAGGCGATTAGTGGCTGGGATGAGGGATGGGAATGGAATGGCACTGAAGGCAGAGAGAAGGTAAAGAGAAGAGGGGTCCCCGGAAGTCTGGGGAGGGTCTGAGTTACCACAGGGGTGGGGAGGGTCTGAGTTACCACAGGGGTGGGAGGGATGTTGCAACAGGAACAGGCTGGCAAAGAATGGGGAGGAGGAACTGGCCAGCGGGCTGATTCCAGTGGATAAAAGAGGAGGGAAGAATTTGAAGACAAAGGGGTCAGATTTCAAGAAGAAATCATGTGATTGGGAAGATGTGCGGTAAAGTAACTGAACAGGGAGGAGGGCTGCTGAGTTCAGTTCTGCAAGCATGCATCTTGAAGCACAGGCAGGATGTCCATATGGAGACACAAAGTAGCAAGTCCTTTGTTCATTTATCTATTATTTATGCCAGCCTGAAAAGCAGGTTAGATAAAAGTCACAGAGAAGATAAAATGGTCAAACTATTAAAACTCAGCTAAAAGGACCTGAGAGCTACAGAAAAACTTGAGAGGAGAGTGGATGATTCTTTACTGGGAATTGTTGGCTCGGAAAAGCTTCTGAACATGAACACAGAACTCCTATGAGTTTGCTGGAAGCCAAGCAAAAGAAGAAAAGGGCAACAAGGGGGACTTCCCTGGTAGTCCAGTGGTTAAGACTCTGCGCTTGCATTGCAGGGGGTACAGGTTTCATCCCTAGTCAAGGAACTAAGATCCCACATGCTTTGCTGTACAGCCAAAATAAATAATTTTTTTTTTTTAAAGGACAGCTAAATAGTTCATTAGGCTGGAACTCAGGAGAAAGGCGATCATGAAGCCATAGGGTAGAGGCAGTGGATGGTAGGAGATAAAATGGGATCACTCAGGTGGGGGATGTGGAGGAGGGAGGTCTGAAGGCCAGGCCGGGGCTTTGGTGACACTGACACTTAAGTAAAAGCTAATGTTCTCTTGAGGAGGAAGGCCACCCTTTGGCCTGCTCGGGGAGGTGGGGTGGGAAAGTTGGGGTGTGTGGGGTCCATTCATACCATTTTTCCTACAGGGGAACAGACTAGAAGGCAGTGTGCTCAGTCCCGCAGGCTCTGATCTTTTCTCCTGCCATGAGGTGGGGCTGCCATTTGCCCAGGGCCTCTTGGAGCCCTGGTCTGAGAAGAGTACTCCAGCCAGCAGGTGAGCAGGAAGCAGGGGTTTCTGTTTCCAACTCTCCCTTCATCTTCAGAGTCCAGACGGCACCCCCAGTAGAGCAGGGATCCACACACCAGGTGTGCTAGTCCCAGCTCTGTGATTCTTTAGCTGTTGACCTTGAACAAGTCACTGCACCTCCCCAGCTTCCTTTCTCCCATCCTAAACTAAGGGAGTCGAACTAAAAGATCTTTGAGGGTCCCTGTAGCTACATAAGCCCAGGAACACTGGTCTGATTTAATTTTGCATTCAACAGATATTTATTGAGTGCCTGCTGTGTGCTAGACAGACCCTGTGCTTAGTTCTAAGTAGATAATTATGAACAAAACAGATGTAATCCCCGATCTCATGGAAGAATGGGTGTGTGAATGAATGTTAATGAAATAATTACATAATGAAATATAATAACTGCTGCAAAGGGGCAGTTCGTGATGCTATGAGAGCAAATGATGAGGGGGGTTGACGTAGATATGGGGGTTTGTGTATTGTTGAGCTAATGTGGGTGAGTTCTTGATGCTATTTCTTCCTTCTTCTTTCTCTCTGTAGATGAACGTATCCCCTTCCTGATTCACTGGAGTTGGCCCCTTAAAGGGGAGCGCCCTCTTGGGTCCCCAAGGTGAGGCCTTGGTGTCATACTTTTAGGACACATTGGGACACAGCAGAGTAGCCTGGGAAGGGTCAGGACTTGCAGAGAGCTTGATGCCCTGGGGAGAGGTTGGTCTCCCGGTGGGTAGAGAGCGTAGAGAGTCAGCTACTAGACCTAAAGAGGAAGTTGGCTTATATCATCCATGGTGCAAGTCACAGTGGTCAGCCAGAGGAAGAACTGGTGGAAGGTGGGCGGAATCTGGTAGGGGCCAGCCTAAGTTCCTGGCAGGCAGGGAGCAGCGGGGAGCTGGAGGGCTAGGGGCGAGACCTCAGGCCCTGGGAAGGGTGTGAGAGAATCAGACGAGGCTCTGGACTTGGATGTCCAGGGTCAGGGCTGGATCTCAGGAAGCCAGAAGTCTATCAGCTGAGGCAGGACTGGACTCTGAGCCTCTGTGGAGCCTGAGCCCAACAGCCAAGCCCCAGCTCACCCCCTCTCTTTGCTCACAGGGCCTTTATACGCCACAATGGAAGCTCAGTGGGCAATGGTCCTTCATCCGGGAGGCATGGACAGTTGTTCCGGGGCATTGCTGCATCTGGTAAAGGGACTGGCTTCTCAGTCAGCCTGAGGAGAGGGGATGCTGGGATCCCAGGGGGTGTGATGGGGTCGGGGATGGTGGGGAGAGAAGCAAGCAGGAAGGTGGTATAGAGCACCCATTACCATCGGCCATCTGTGGACCCACTCTCCCTGGCCTCATTATCTGTCTATCTGTGTACCCCTTCTTGCGACACTCGTGCAGTGCACACTTACGATGTACAAAGCACTGGGAGGGACATATCATCCCTCCCTTCAACACACTGCCTCTAGCTGTCAGGGAAGATCATGCACAGATAATCATGCAACCAGTCAGCCCAGACTCACCATCACTCATCCCATGGCTCCCTACTTCCTGTCACAGGGGTCTGAACTTCCTGGACATTCTGAGGGAGTCCTGTGTGTCCAGCACCATTTTGGACCCCAGCATCTCCCAATGTCGTGTCTTGACTCGGCAGCTTGACCTTAGCTCTAAGGTCTCCCTAAGCTCTCGCGTTTCCCCGCCCCTCTCCCTGACCTCCCTCTCTCCTCTTGCCTTCCCATTCAGAAGCTCTCCAGCGGCACCGCCACAACCTGGCCGAGTGGTTCAGTCGGCTGCCCAGGGAAGAGCGCCAGTTTGGCCCGACCTTTGCACTAGACACAGTCCATGTCGACCCTGTGATCCGTGAGAGCACCCCTGATGAGCTGCTGCGCCCACTGGCTGAACTGGCCCTGGAGCATCAGCCACCCTCTGCTGGGCTCCCCCCGCTAGCCCTGTCTCAGCTCTTTGACCCAGATGCCTGTGGGCGCCGGGTGCAGACGGTGGTGCTTTATGGGACTGTGGGCACAGGCAAGAGCACGCTGGTGCGCAAGATGGTCTTGGACTGGTGCTATGGGCGGCTGCCAGCCTTCGAGCTGCTCATTCCCTTCTCCTGTGAGGACCTGTCATCCCTGGGCCCTGCTCCCGCCTCCTTGTGCCAACTTGTAGCCCAGCGCTACACTCCCCTGAAGGAGATTCTGCCTCTGATGGCCGCTGCCGGTTCCCGCCTGCTCTTTGTGCTCCACGGCTTGGAGCATCTCAACCTCAATTTCTCCTTGGCCAGCACAGGGCTTTGCAGTGACCCCGAGAAGCCAGAGGCGCCAGCTGCCATCATCATCAACCTGCTGCGCAAATACATGTTGCCTGAGGTGAGTGTGCCCTGCCCCGATTTGCTGTCCCTAACTTGCCCCCTAAGGATTTTTGCGTTCTGGGTCCCCATATTTAATACATAGGAGCGTAGGCTCTGGGTTAGTTCAAATCCTGCCCCTCTGCTTCCAAGCTGTGGGACTGAGCTGGTCAGTAGCTTCTCCAGGCTTCCACTTCCTTCTGTCCTTGAGTTGCTTTGATCAAATGAGATGCTGCATAGGAAGTGCTTAGCACGGTGCCCTGGATCTTAGTGGGTCCACATAAGTCTGAGTTATTATTACTGAGGTCATCATCATCTTCACCCTTGGACTCTTCCCTGGCAAGTGAGGCAATGAGGACACCAGGGTCTTTCTTAACCCTCCACCATGCCCTTCCCAGGCCAGCATTCTGGTGACCACCCGGCCCTCTGCCATCGGCCGCATCCCCAGCAAGTACGTAGGCCGCTATGGAGAGATCTGTGGCTTCTCCGATACAAACCTCCAGAAGCTCTACTTCCAGCTCCGCCTCAACCAGCCAGACTGCGGGCCCGGAGCTGGGGGGGTATCGGTCACGCCGGCTCAGCGCGACCACCTGGTGCAGATGCTGACCCGGAATCTGGAGGGGCACCATCAGATCGCTGCTGCCTGCTTCCTGCCCTCCTACTGCTGGCTCGTCTGTGCCACCCTGCACTTCCTGCATGCCCCCACGCCGGCCGGCCAGACCCTCACGAGCATCTATACCAGCTTCCTGCGTCTTAACTTCAGTGGGGAGATGCTGGACAGCACTGACCCCTCCAAGTTGTCCCTGATGGCCTATGCGGCCCGAACCATGGGCAAGCTGGCCTACGAGGGTGTGTCCTCCCGCAAGACATACTTCTCTGAAGAGGATGTGCGTGGCTGCCTGGAAGCCGGCGTCCAGACAGAAGAGGAGTTTCAGCTGCTGCATGTTTTCCGCCGAGACGCCCTGCGGTTTTTTCTGGCCCCATGCGTGGAGCCAGGAAACACGGGTACCTTCGTGTTCACTGTGCCTGCCATGCAGGAATACCTGGCTGCCCTCTACATCGTGCTGGGTTTGAGGAAGACAACTCTGCAGAGGGTGGGCAAGGAAGTGGCCGAGCTCGTGGGCCGTGTCGGGGAGGATGTCAGCCTGGTCCTGGGCATCGTGGCCAAGCTGCTGCCCTTGCGGGCCCTGCCACTGCTCTTCAACCTGCTCAAGGTAACAGCCCCAGGACCCCTGGCTCCAGTCCCTATCCTCCCTGTTCACCCCCTGCTCCTCTCCCAGAAGGAACCTGTTTTCCCTGCATAACTGTGAATCTCCTTCTTGGCTCTGTTTCAGATCTGGGCAGTCTGGCTTTTAATGGGATTGGGGTATAAGGAAGAGGGAAAGAGAAGCCATAGGCTGGGGAATGCTTGGAGGGGGATCTGAGGGTGCAAGGACTTTATTAATAACAATCCCATAACTCTGATGATAGGTTTTGGGGGGTGGTTTAATATCTTTCCTAGTCTTCGGCAGGGGTCACTACAGTCCAGGGTTAGGGTTAGGTTTAGGGTTGTGCTTTGCAGGTCCAGAAACCCAATTGTATCTATTCCTCAGAGGCGATTAGACTCTGGGAGTGATGTCTCATCCTAACTTAATCACCAGAGACAGGTTTATAAAGCAGATGCCATTTTATTCATTTATACCAGGAGGAAAAATGGCATTGGTAATTGATTTAGGACAGTCCGTCCAGGGTGCAGGTCCGCTCCAGAAACCAAATTACAGGCCCGAGGACTGTGCTGTGAGCAGTGCAGATGCACTAAGTTTTTGATGGGAAGAAATATCCACTCTCAGCTGATGTCTGCCGGATGCCTTGTAAATGAAACACTATTATAATCCTTTTTATAGATGAGGAAACTGGGGCTCGCAGAGGCTAAGTAACTTGACCAAGGTCATTCAGTAAGTAGAATAACTTGGATCTGAGTGCAGGTTTTATAGTTCCGAATCCTGTGCTTTTTCTGCTAAACTTTACAGATGTACTTTGGATATTTCTGTGAAGCTGTGGTGCTTTGCTGGTAACCCCAGTCCTCTGTAGAAATGTTTCAGTTACCTATCTTGAGGAAGCAGGGCCTTGGTAAGTGGACAAAATTTTAACAAGTTTTCCTTTTTATAGGCAGCAAAACGTCAGGGTTAAGAATAGGGATTTTATAACACAGCTGCTGCTGCTGCTGCTAAATCGCTTCAGTCATGTCCGACTCTGTGTGACCCCATAGACGGCAGCCCACCAGGCTTCCCCGTCCCTGGGATTCTCCAGGCAAGAACACTGGAGTGGGTTGCCATTTCCTTCTCCAATAACACAGCTACCTGGGTTCAAATCCAGGCTCTGCCACTTAACTAGCTGTGTGACTTTGTACAAGTTACTTAATCTCCCTGTGTCTCAAGGTCCTTATCTGTTAAATGGGAATAATGTGTGTGTTCATTCACTCAGTCATGTCCAACTCTTTACAACCCCATGGACTGTAGCCTGCTCAGGCTCCCCTGTCCATAGAATTTTTCAGTCAAGAATAATGGAGTGGGTTGCCATTTCCTACTCGAAACTGGAAACATAAAGTATCTGTATCATTGGCCCAATATGAGGATTAAATGTCCTCATCTGCAGATCCTGGCACATAGTAAGTGCTATTTAATTGTCTGTTAGGGACTTCCCTGGTGGTCCAGCGGCTAAGATTCCACCCTCCCAATTCAGGGGGTCCAGGTTTGATCCTTAGTCAGGGAACTAGATCCTACATGATGCAACTAAGGTTTTACATGCGGAGAGTAAGACCCAGTGCAGCATAATAAAAATAAATAAAAAGCTTAAATTTTTTTTTTGCTGTTAAACATAAACAGGCTCAGGCAGCCCATCCCTTCTTACAGCATCAACCCAGGCAGGAAAGTAATGGCCATTGCTGGGGCTGCTCCACCCCTTTGAGGATGTACTTGCTTCATCTGGATTGCAGTGAGGTTGTGGTCTCCTGACGGGATTCAGAAAGCTGCTCAATTACTTGAGGGGGCACCACACCCCCAGCCCCTCTTGGAGGGAGGGTTGCCTAGCAGAGGTTGGGTCCCATCTGTGTCTATATGAGCCTACTGATTCAGCTTCCCAGGGTGACTGTTTTCGTATCTTGTCTCCAGATGATTGTTGGGGGAGGGACACTCTACCCTCCATGGTGAGAACCTTGCCTGTAACAAGTGGAAAAAAAAAGGCAGGCATTAGAGGTTATTGTTCAGTTGCTCAGAGAGTCGTGTCTGACTCTCTGTGGCCCCATGGACTGCAGCACGTCAGTAGAAGAGGTGCCACAAAACAACCTCGTGGCTTTGGCTGGAGGTCCTTTCTTCTCAGAACCATTGCAAACATGGGAGCTGATGTCACCAACCTCCCAAACATTCGTTTTTTTCTGACAGATATTTGAGTGCCTGCTGTGTGCTAGACAATGTGTTAGATTCGGAGGAAAAAAACTAACAGAACCCCAGGTTTTTGTCTTTTCTGATCATGCAGTCTCAACACAAACATGTCAGCTAGCCATATGATTAGAAATCTTGTGAAGTGCCTGGAAAGCCAAGTTCCAGGTGCTGTGGACGTGTGTAAGGTGGGGACCTGATTTAAGGGGATAAGGAAAGCCACTCTGTAGGAAGGGCATTTAATTTGATCCCTGCAGGATTAACCAGGAGAAGCACAGGGGGAAAACACTCCAGGAAGAGGATATAGCTTTGAAGGAGAAAAAATGTTAGCAGTATCAAAAAGACAGAAAGGAGAGAGAAAGAGAAGCAGAGAGGACAAGAGCAGAGTGAGTGAGAGGCTGTGATGAAGGCACTGTGGTTGGCAGGGGCCTGTCAATGAAAAATTAATCAATTGTCCATCTGTTGCAAGAGGGAGGACCCTTTCCAGGGCCTCTTGTCTAACTCTTGGAAATGAATTGTCAGTATGTGTCTGAGGAGACACATACTGACAAAGCAAGAGGCTTTATTGGGAAGGGACGTCCAGGCAGAGAGCAGTAGGAAAGCGGGTGGGGAGAAGCGGAACTGCTCTGCGCTGTGACTCACAGTCGCAGGTGTTACAGTGATGAGATTAATTTCTGGGTTGTCTTTGGTCAATCATCTTGTTTAGCCCATATTTAGTCTGACTCAGGGTCCTTCCAAGTGGCTTGTGTGTCTCTTAGCCAAGATGGATTCCAGTGTGCGGATTCTGGGAGGTTAGTAGGCCAATATTATGGGGCTGGCATCTCCTCCCTCCTTGTAGCCCCTCCCAGATTTTCCAGGTTAGTTTTTGGCAGCAGCACCATGTTCCTCTTTGGGGCTTCCTACTGTGAGATAACTCATGCAAGTGGTCATCATTGCTCTGGTCAAGGTAGGCTGCTTCGGTCAATGGTTCCGTAACATATCCAAGAAAGAAATGGAAATTTTAATTCAAGCCAATCTGAGGATTATAACTTGGGAGACAGTTTCTCAGAGAGTTCTAAGAACTATTTCAGAGGTAAAGAGGGAGACCAGTACACATACTGTTTTGCTGAAGGGAGTATGTGTGTGTGTCTACGTGTGTTTAGTTGCCTCAGCTGTGTCGTGACCTCATGGACTGTAGCCCACCAGGCTTCTCTGTCCATGGTATTCTCCAGACAAGAATAGCGTGGGGGGTTGCCATTTCCTCCTCCAGGGGATCTTTCTGACGCAGGGATTGAACCCACATCTCCTGCTTGGCAGATGGGTTCTTTACCACTGAGCCACCAGGGAAGCCCCATCTAGTCATGAGGAACAGACATCTTAGTTAATGGTTTTAGTGCTTTCCTAAGTATGGAAAGATGCAAGAATCCAGGTTCATAAAAATTTCTCCTGAAAATATCTAAGGACCAGTTCTGTCAGTTTCAGTCCAGTTAAGTTGCTCAGTCATGTCTGACTCTTTGTGACCCCATGGACTGCAGTACACCAGGCTTCCCTGTCCGTCACCAACTCCTGGAGCTTGCTCAAACTCATGTCCATCGAGTAGCTGATGCCATCCAACCATCTCATCCTCTGTCGTCCCCTTTTCCTCCTGCCCTCAATCTTTCCCAGCATCAGAGTCTTCCAACTAGTCAGCTCTTCACATCAGGTGGCCAAAGTATTGGAGCTTCAGCTTCAGCATCAGTCCTTCCAATGAATATTCAGGACTGATTTCCTTTAGGATGGACTGGTTGGATCTCCTTGTAGTCCAAGGGACTCTCAAGAGTCTTCTCCAACACCGTAGTTCAAAACCATCAATTCTTCCATGCTCAGCTTTCTTTATAGTCCAACTTTCACATCCATACATGACTACTGGAAAAACCATAGCTTTGACTAGACGGACCTTTGTCAGCAAAGGAGTGTCTCTGCTTTTTAATATGCTGTCTAAGTTGGTCATAGCTTTTCTTCCAAGCAGCAAGCGAACTTTGATTTCATGGCTGCAGTCACCATCTGCAGTGATTTTGGAGCCCAGAAAAATAAAGTCTGACACTGTTTCCACTGTTTCCCCATCTATTTCCCGTGAAGTGATGGGACCGGATGCCATGATCTTCGTTTTCTGAATGTTGAGCTTTACGCCAACTTTTTCACTCTCCACTTGCACTTTCTTCAAGAGGCTTTTGAGTTCCTCTTCACTTTCTGCCATAAGGGTGGTGTCATCTGCATATCTGAGGTTATTGATATTTCTCCTGGCAGTCTTGATTCCAGCTTGTGCTTCTGCCAGCCCAGCGTTTCTCATGATGTACTCTGCATAGAAGTTAAATAAGCAGGGTGACAATATACAGCCTTGACGTACTCCTTTTCCTATTCAGAACCAGTCTGTTGTTCCATGTCCAGTTCTAACTGTTGCTTTCTGACCTGCATACAGGTTTCTCAAGAGACAGGTCAGGTGGTCTGGTATTCCCATCTCTTTCAGAATTTTCCACAGTTTGTTGTGATTCACATAGTCAAAGGCTTTGGCCTAGTCAATAAAGCAGAAATAGATGTTTTTCTGGAACTCTCTTGCTTTTTCCATGATCCATCGGATGTTGGCAATATGATCTCTGGTTCCTCTGCCTGTTCTAAAACCTGCTTGAACATCAGGAAGTTCACGGTTCACGTATTGCTGAAGTCTGGCTTGGAGAATTTTGAGCATTACTTTACTAGCCTGTGAGATGAGTGCAATTGTGCGATAGTTCGAGCAGTCTTTGGCATTGCCTTTCTTTGGGATTGGAATGAAAACTGACCTTTTCCAGTCCTGTGGCCACTGCTGAGTCTTCCAAATTCGCTGGCATATTGAGTGCAGCACTTTCACAGCATCATCTTTCAAGATTTGAAAGAGCTCAACTGGAATTCTATCACCTCCACTAGCTTTGTTCGTAGTGATGCTTTCTAAGGCCCACTTGACTTCACATTCCAGGATGTCTGGCTCTAGGTGAGTGATCATACCATCGTGATTGTCTTGGTTGTGAAGATCTTTTTTGTACTGTTCTTCTGTGTATTCTTGCCACCTCTTCTTAATATCTTCTGCTTCTGTTAGGTCCATACCATTTCTGTCCTTTATCGAGCCCATCTTTGCATGAAATGTTCCCTTGGTATCTCTAATTTTCTTGAAGAGATCTCTAGTCTTTCCCATTCTGTTGTTTTCCTCTATTTCTTTGCACTGGTCGCTGAGGAAGGCTTTCTTATCTCTTCTTGCTATTCTTTGGAACTCCTTGACCCCTTAGAGGATTGAAAAAGGAACCCCTTAGAGGATTGAAAAAGGAATGTTATCTTCAAAGGAGTCACATAACTGATGCCAGAAAAAGAAACTGATCTTTGTGGCAGGTATTTTTGCCATTGGGGAAGTCTAGTTAAATGTAGAATGGAGATGTACAGTGCATACCAGAAGGAAGGGAGGAGGCCCAAATGGGCAGAGAAAAATTTTATGTTTAAATTTTTCTTGTCTTACCTTAAAATATGAATTTTATTTCATCAGGTCAAGTCAGGAAGGGTCTGAAGTAGTAGCAGTGACATCAGTCATCGCTGCTGTGGTGACAGTGATGATGTTGAAGATGGTCATGTATTTATACCACCTAGCCTGGGACCAAGCTAGATGAATAGTATATGCTAATTTCTTCAAGCTAAATGCATAATATATGCTAATTCTTTTCCACCAACCCTGGACTTGGAAACAGAAGGGGTGTTAGGGAAACAGAATTTCCTTATGTCTGGAATACGTGAGACAAGTGCTGAGAGATGACTCTGGAAAGGTCCAGTTGGGGCCAAATTATGCAGTTTTCTATTTCACTTGGGCAGCAGGGAGCCACGGAAGGTGCTGCAGGAGGGGTGAGTAATGTGATCTGACGAATCTCCGGTTTAAAGGAGACTGTGAGGCTTAGGCAGGAAGGCTGAAAGGCAAGCAGGAGGCTGCACCACCCCCCATTCCTCCACACTGCTTCCCTTCCAGGTGGTTCCACGAGTGTTTGGGCGCGTGGTGGGTAAGAGCCGTGAGGCGGTGGCCCAGGCCATGGTGCTGGAGATGTTCCGAGAGGAGGACTACTACAACGACGATGTCCTAGACCAGATGGGTGCTAGTATCCTGGGCGTCGAAGGTCCCCGGCGCCACCCGGATGAGCCTCCAGACGATGAAGTCTTTGAGCTTTTCCCCATGTTCATGGGCGGGCTTCTGTCTGCCCACAACCGGGCAGTGCTGGCTCAGCTTGGCTGCCCCATCAAGACCCTGGATGCCCTGGAGAACGCCCAGGCCATCAAGAAGAAGCTGGGCAAGCTGGGCCGGCAGGTGCTGCCCCCCTCGGAGCTCTTAGACCACCTCTTCTTCCACTATGAGTTCCAGAATCAGCGCTTCTCTGCCGAGGTGCTTGGCTCTCTGCGCCAGCTCAACCTGGCAGGCGTGCGCATGACGCCCCTCAAGTGCACGGTGGTGGCAACTGTCCTGGGCAGCGGAAGGCATGCCCTGGACGAGGTGAACTTGGCCTCCTGCCAGCTGGATCCTGCTGGGTTGCGCACGCTCATGCCTGTCTTCCTGCGTGCCCGGAAGCTGGGGTGAGGCCCTGCCCTCCTGGATGGGCAGAGGAAAAGGTTCTCGGGAGACCAAAGGGAGCGAGAAAGGACCAGAGGGTAGGGTGAGTCTGGTGTGGGTGGAGGTGACAAGAGCCACAGAAGGGGACGCAGCTGTGGACTACAAGAGGTGCATGATGAGGGAGGGTCCTGGTGGGTGGGCAGGCTCCAGGCCGAACTCCTTCCTTGATTTCTTACCTCCCCTCTGGCCACCTTCTGCTCTAGGTTGCAACTCAACAGCCTGGGCCCTGAGGCCTGCAGGGACCTCCGCGACCTGCTGCTACATGACCAGTGCCAAGTGACCACCCTGCGGTGAGTGCCTGTGCAGGGTGCTCCATCCTGCTGGCCAGCTATGGTCAAGGGTAGGCTCTCTGCTTCCCAGCATGCCTGGTATAATAAACAAGGCAGGCGGGTAGACCCTGACCCACCCTCCTTACTCCCCCACCCTCCTCTCCCCCATCCTCCCCTCCCCCATCCTTCCTGTCTAGTACAAGCAGCCAGGCAGGGGGAACGTACCACGGGTCATAGGTATTAAGTAAGCCTCTCACATGGCTAAAATCAGCCTGGGGAGGGGCCAGTGGAATAACACCCAGGCTAGTTGCCTGGTAACAGCACCACTGATTGCCTCCCAGGATTTTCCCTGTTGTCTCACAAGGATGACCCTTATGCTGGGCACTCTATATAGATGCTCCCAAAGTGTTGACTGGTTGACTAGCAACCCAGACGCCTGGGTTCCTGATTTCAGGTTGGAGTAAGGGGAGATGAATGGGGTGGGAAGAAGGAGGGGCAATTGGGAACAGAGGGCAAAGCGGGGATTGGAAGGGAGTGAAAAAAGGAGGAAGAAAGGAGGAGGAAGGGGAGAGGGAAGGGGCGTGTCACAAGGAGAATGGAAGGCAGGAGGAAGGGAGGGATAAGCCAGCTTCCATCTCACTCTTCCTCCCCTGCAGTGAGCTTACCCCAATTTGTCATTTCCTGGCCTGCATTTCTCTGCATCCAGGCTGATCTCTGCCCCAGGCAATGCACCCTTTAGGCCCAAGTCCGGTGCTCAGCACAGGGCATCTGCTAGGAGCTCTCATAACCTTAGACTGCTTGTGGCCCTAGGCTGTCCAACAACCCGCTGATGGCGGCGGGTGTGGCCCTGCTGCTGGAGGGGCTGGCAGGAAATACGTCCCTGAAACACCTGTCTCTACTGCACACCGGCCTTGGGGATGAGGGCCTGGAGCTGCTGGCTGCCCAGCTGGACCGAAACCAGCAGCTCCAGGAGCTGAACGTGGCCTACAATGGCGCTGGTGACACGGCGGCCCTGGCCTTAGCCAAGGCTGCCTGGAAGCACCCTTCCTTGGAGCTGCTGCAGTGAGTTTTCCTGCCACTCCCCCACCCTGTCCCATCACCCCACCCCCCATACGTGATGGGCCCTTCCCTTGCCCTGATTCTCCACCTCTGTTTCTCTTAGGGTCCTAGGGCCCTGGTTCCTATCGACTCTGGTCCCACTGAATTCTAGTGCCATCCCTGCCTCCCAGTGGCCACCGCCCTCCGTCTCTGGCATATTGCAGACACTTTCCCCATCGCATTCCACAGCGAGGGGATGAGTTATGAGACCCCTCGCTTTCTGTCCACCCGCCCTCCACCTTCCTTCTCGGAGCCCCGCTGAATGGCATTTACTCTGCTCTCTCCCGCTAGTCTCTACTTCAACGAGCTGAGCTCAGAGTGCCGCCAGGCCCTGCGGGACTTGGGGAGCGCTGCAGAGGGCGGTGCCCGGGTCGTGGTGTCGCTGACGGAGGGGACAGCAGTGTCCGAGTACTGGTCGGTGATCCTGGGTGAAGTCCAGCGGAACCTCAACAGCTGGGATCGGGGCCGGGTCCGGCGCCACCTGGAGCTGCTGCTGAGGGATCTAGAAGACAACCGGGGAGCCACCCTTAATCCCTGGCGTAAGGCCCAGCTGCTGCGGGTGGAGGGCGAGGTCAGGGCCCTCCTGGAGCAGCTGGGCGGCCCTGGAAGCTGAGACTGTGGCAGCAGTGTGTGTCCCCTGGCCCCAGGTCCTTTCTGTCTGTGACCCTCTAGCTTCCACTACTACTTCTAGAAAGATCCCTTCCGGGGATGGATGATGTGCACACAGGTGTGCCAGTTGCTCTCCTAGGGCATGTCCGACCAGTGTTCCAAGTCTGGAGTTTCCAGGATCGTGGAACATGCCTCACCTCCCTTCAGCTAGAAGGGCTGAAAGATGTGGCATTTGGTGGCCATATTGTCCCTTAGCGTGTGTACGTGCATGCTAAGTCACTTCAGTTGTGTCTGACTCTTTGCGACCCTTTGGGCTGTAGCCCACCAGGCTCCTCTGTCCATGGGATTCTCCAGGCAAGAATACTGGAGTCGGTTGCCATGCCCTCCTCCAGGGGATCTTCCCAACCCAGGGATTGGACCCATGTCTCCTGTGTCTCCTGCATTGCAGGCAGATTCTTTACCGCTGAGCTATTCAGGGAATACACCTGTCCTGTAGCAGCACCTGATTGTGCTGCTTCTCTGATTGTGCCACCAGGGGGCACTCTTCTCATGTCGGACTTGCTAGGGGCATTGCTGTCCAGATGTATTGGAGGGTTTCCATGTCTTGCCTTTATGTTTTCTGGGGACACCCAGGTTGCCAGCAGCCACTTTCCTCTCTCACTGGTGCTGTCTTCTCACCGTCATCTCCCTTTCACCAATGGTACCCAAGCTCGGTGGCCCCTAGGGACATGGGGACTGACTTGCTATTAAAGAGTTGTGTCTTCCAACTACTGTGGCTTCTATTTTGCCTTTTGCTTTCAAGAAAGGGTACTGTTCTTAGTCGTTCTGGTTAAACCACTGGCCACTTTCTGTTGCGGATGTTTCTTGGGCACTAAGTTCAGAAGCTGCAAGGGCTGGGGAGGGGGTGGTACATGAACTAAATTTTGGGGTGGGTGGGTGGCCTTGTTGAGCCATAGGGCTTCTGTCACCCATGCCATACACTTATCCCAGCCTTGGAATTACAGTGACCAGCAATTATAGTGACCTTTCTCTGCGCAGAGGGGGACCTGGGACAGCAGCAGAGCCTCCTGAGAAAGTTGGGGCTCAGGAATGGGGCGGGAAGGACATACACACTTCCCCAGAAGACAAGACTCTCCTCCCCTTAACCATTACCCAGCTGCTTCTAAGGCAGTGTCTTGAAGGAGGCGGGACGTGGGGGCGGGGGTAGGTCGGAGGATCAGCTGGTTTCGATGGACCTTGTCCTTACGCTGAGCACTGGGTCGCAGATCCAGCCATGGAGGCAGCTGCAGGTAGGAGGCCGGGAGAAACCCTCCGGAGGGGACTTCAGGGCAGAGGGTGGATTGGAAGGCTTTGGAACTAGCACACACTTGGTATTGGGGCTTGGAGCCCTGAAAATAGACTGGAAGTTAGGAGGTGAGAGGTGAGTGGGTGGATGTGTCTGTCTTCCTGGTCCACGCCCTGTACTGATATGCTCAGATTTCTGTGTATATCAGAAGGTCTGGGCCAGGGAGCAGAAGGAAGGGGAAGGGAAGACCCTTTGGGAGCAGAACATAGGGCGAGTCCTGAATTTGGGGGTTCCCCTAAGTTCTTTCAGTTAATGACCATGGAAGTGGAGTCTCGGAGGGCAGACTGCCTTTCATCCCCTCACCCCTTCTTTGCCTGGCAGATCTTCAGGACACAGCCACCTTGGCCCTGTAAGTGCTGTGCTGTGAAAGACTGGGGCAAGGAGAGGAGGGAACTGAAGGTGGGAGGCTCATCAGCTGCCTTTGGCACCTCAAGGCGAGCCTGGGACCCAAGTCTGGATGTCAGCTTTCTCCTACCTGCGTGACTTGCCTCCTTGCAGGAAGTTTGAGTTTAACCCAAAGCTGGGCATTGATAATCCTGTCCTCTCCCTGGCTGAAGACTACAACCCTTCTGGTAACCTCCCCCAACCCCTTGGGGCAACCACTTCCTTTCCCCAGAGCCACTAGGGCACCACAAAGCATCCTGTCTCCTTGGACACCACTCACTGTCTCCCTCTGATAACAGCCTTGGTGGGGAGTGACTACATGGAGGTGGAAGGGGGCTAGGCTTTTTCCTTATGTCCCAGCCACTCTGCCTGGGCTGTGTTCAGCCCCACTGCCCGACACCTAACTGGGCAGAAGCCTGTCCGCTGTTCAATCACACGGGCAGGGGCTACCAGGCACAAGGTGACTTGGGTCATGTCCCCTTTCCTCCACCTTTTCTGCTGCCCACCTCCCCGTCCAGATATCTGGAGCCTGGAACGGCCTCGCTTCTACCTGCTGAATAAAGAGGAGGGCAGGACTTTTGGCTTCCATCTGCAGCAGCAGCCGGGCAGGGCTGGGCATGTGGTGTGCAGGGTGGAGCCAGGCTCTTCTGCCCAGCGTCAGGGTCTTCGAGAAGGAGACTGGATCCTGGGAGTGAACAACCATGTCGTGGAACATGAAGATTATTTGATGGTGAGGTTGGGCTGGAATCCCGGTAGTACGAGGAAACATTCTGTAGCACCTGGGGGAGACAGAAGCCTCTTGGTCACCTCCCGGGGTATGTGGGGGTGACATATCTCCCACATGGGAGGTGGGAGGGTGTGGGGTCATCTCCCAGAATTTACGGATGCCCCAGGTCAGAATGGCTGGATGAAGGCCTCCAGAGAGCTGGTTCCCATGGTGAAGAGTTAGCTTCCAGGGAGGGGACCTTCATAAGAGGGGCCGGCCCAAGCCCACCCTGCGTGCCTGCTGTTCAGGTGATACGCCGGATCCGGGCCAGCGGGCCTCGGGTGTTGCTGACAGTTTTGGCGCAGCACGTGCACGAGGTGGCCCGAGCTCAGCGGGGGAACAACACCCACCTTTGTCCCCCTCTCGGCCAGGGGGTCCGGCCTCGGCTGTGCCACGTAGTGAAAGACGAGGGCGGCTTTGGCTTCAGTGTCACCCAAGGTGAGCTTAGAGCGCGGGAGGGGTCATCAGGGGGGCCCTGAGCCCTGTTGTGGGTGGACAGCAGGCAGAAAGTCACTCTTTGGGCTTCCAGGACATCGGGGTCCTTTCTGGTTAGTGCTGAGCCCTGGAGGAGCAGCTGAGCGGGCAGGAGTGCCCCCTGGGGCCCGGCTGCTAGAAGTGAATGGGGTCAGTGTGGAAAAGCTCACACACAACCAACTCAACAGGAAGGTATGGCTGGTTCCTCTTGTCCTCACCCCTCTGGGCTTGTCCCAGTCTCGGGAAGCAGACTCTCAATCTCCCAGTCTGATCTTGTACCTCTGTCCCCATCCTTCCCTTTCCACTCTGTGTTCGCCACACCCCTCCCCTCCCGAGGGCTTCATTCCAGGGCCTGGGAAGAAGGGCTGGGAGGGGGTGCCTGCTTCTGCCCTCCCTCCCCAGTTGGTTGATGCTGATGCCCTGCTGGGTCCCACAGCTTTGGCAGAGTGGCAAGCAGGTGACCCTGCTGGTGGCAGGGCCAGAGGTGGAGGAACAGTGTCGCCAGCTGGGAATGCCCCTGGCTGCACCTCTGGCAGAGGGCTGGGCACTGCCCACCAAGCCCCGCTGTTTGCATCTCGAGAAAGGGCCCCAGGGCTTCGGGTTCGTGCTCCGGGAGGAGAAGGGCCTTGATGGTCGCCTCGGTGAGTGGGAGCCCTGGGGATGGGGCGGGAAGGTGGGCCTTGGGGTGGGCACACCAGTGTCTGCATCTACCGCTCAGTACACACAAGTGGTGGCCCTGGCTGAACCCCAGCCCAGGGCTTCCTCCTCCTCCTGTGTACCCCTGGGTCAGTCCCCCAGTGTGCACACAGTGGCCTGGGCTGGCGCTGGGGTCGGGGGGGCAGGAGCCATGAGGATGTCTGCGTCCCAGGTCAGTTCCTATGGGAGGTGGACCCAGGACTGCCAGCGGAGAAGGCCGGGATGCAGGCTGGGGACCGGCTGGTGGCTGTGGCTGGGGAGAGCGTGGAGGGGCTGGGCCATGAGGAGACAGTGTCCAAGATCCGGGCGCAGGGCTCCTGTGTCTCCCTCATTGTCGTCGACCCCAAGGCTGACCGCTTCTTCAGCATGGTGCGAGCTGAGGGGCCGGGGATAGAGATGGGGCCGGAATGGAGCAGGGCTCAGGTTAGGGAGAAGCAACGGATTTGTCCTCTTCCTCTTTTCCAGGTTCGCTTGTCTCCGCTCCTCTTTTTGGAGAGCACAGAGGCTCCTGACTCTCCCTGGGGTAGTGGCTTAGCCTCTGTGGTTGAGACCAAGAACCCACTCGTCAAAGACGCAACAGTGGCCGCTGTCCCATGCAACTTCCGCCAGTGCTTCCTGTACCCTGGGCCTGGCGGTGGCTATGGCTTCCGACTCAGCTGTGTGGCCAGCAGGCCTGGTCTCTTCATCTCCCAGGTGACGGATGCCCCGGGAACCTTGGATGTTTTCAATCCTTTGCCTCTTGATGAGCCTTCTTCTGCTTCCCTCCCAGAGCCCTAGAATACCCAGCAAACTTTTCTGTGGTGTTCCAGGCTCCTCTAGACCCCACCTATTCCACCAGGTGACCCTAGGAGGCTCTGCTGCCCAGGCAGGGCTGCAAACAGGAGACATGATTCTGGAGGTGAATGGGTATCCCATGGGTGGAGAGAAAGACCAGGAAAGACTTCAGCAGCTGGCTGAGGCGAAGCCACCCCTATGCCTGAAGTTGGCAGCCCAATCTCAGCAGGGCTTGGAAGCCTGGATTCCCCCAGGGTCCAGAGAGGTGAGGAAAAAGAGATGGATGAACTGTGAGCAGCCAGAAGAGGAGGGGCGTGGTCAGAGAGGAGGGCAGAGTGTGAGGCTACAAGGTGAAGCAGTTTGGGGGACCCTGGTTGGGACTTTAGGCCAGGGTAGGTGGGAACAGAAAGACCCCAGAGAAGAAGCCCCTATTCCTGAGCATTCCAGTGCAGATGGGGACAGGGAAAAGGAACTCTTCTGTTCCCTGAATGACTTCTTCCCTTCTTTCTTTGCTTAGGATGGGGTTCTGGCCTCAGATCTGCTGTAGCACCCCATGCTTGGCAATGATCTGCCCAAGCTTCCCTGTCTTCACCCTCCAGCCTGAGGTGGTGGGAGCTGAGATGCTCTCTTTAAACCAGAAGCTGCAGCTTTAGGACTCCTGATACCTCCAGTCACAGGATTGTTTAAGGTCTCTCTCCCTTCCCGTGGCTCCACCTCCTGGAAGAGGGTGGGGCCAGAGCCCTCAGGTGGGCCCATGAAGGAGCTTCCCATTTGATTCCGGAGGAAGTCATGTGGGGTCTTTGGGAGCTGTGCCCCAGAGATGAGGATCTGCTTGAGATGAGCAGTGTGATTTTGTGATTTATAACAAGAAATATATATTAGGTCTTCCTATCCTTTCCTGGCAGAGAGCTTCTAAAATCCTTGGGATTTCCTAAGTAATAAGAGTGATAAAGGTGTCTTCTGTTATTCATAATAAGGCTCGTTCAATTACAGCTATCCTTGTTAATGAGGTTCCTTTTGGAAAGCACCTAAGAATGGGGCACTGGTTTCCAGGGGAACTGATCATGTGATTAGCAAGCTGGAACTTTCAGTGCCCCGCCCCCCCCCCCCCCCCTCAGTCTCCTGGGAGGGGACAGGGGCTGGAGGTTGAATTAATCACCAGTGATCAATGGATTGATTAATCATGCCTACATAATGAAGTCTCCATAGAAACCCAGAAGCACAGGTTCAGAGAGCTTTCTTTGTTGATGAACACATGGAGGTGCAGGGGGTTGGCACACCTGGAGAGGGTATGGAGCTTCCATGCTCATACCCCACCCCACGTATCTCTTGCATATGGCTGTTCTTGAGTTGTGTCCTTTGTAATAAAATGGTGATCTAGTAAGTAAACCATTTCCCTGAATTCAATCACTCTAGCAAATGATTGAGCCCAGGGAGGGGGTTGTGGCTATCACTGATTGATAGCCAGTCAGTCAAAAGCACAAGTGACAGCCTGGACTTAAGATGGTATTTGAGGTTGCAGGCACTCTTGTGGGACTCAAGAGTGCCACAGGGATCTGATGCTATGGCCAGGTAGATAGTACCACAATTGAGTTAAATTGTAACACAAAAGTTAAATTATGTCTACAGAGAATTACTTGTTGTGGGAAACCTCCCCCTCCCCCCTTTTAAAATGTGCTATATTTATTTCTCTTGAGAAAGTTTAAGCACCATGGTTACCACCATGGTGGTTTAGCTGCTCCATTGCGTCCAAGTCTTTTGTGACTCCATGGACTGAAACCTCCCAGTCTCCTCTCTGTCCATGGGATTTTCCAGGCAAGAATACTGGAGTGGGTTGCTATTTCCTTCTCCAAGGGGTCTTCTTAATCCAGGGATTGAACTCAGGTCTCCCGCATTGCAGGTGAATTCTTTACTAAGCTACCCAGGAAGGCTTTTAAGCTCCATAGCTAAAAGATACACAGTTGTGCATAGTGGAAACAATTGTGCGTAGTGAGTAGAATCCTGATGCTCATTTCTACCTAAACCTCCACCTGTTCTACCTGAAAGATCAGTCTGTAAGGATGAAACACAACTTACTGAAAGGAAGAATCTACAGAGGGTGAAAATGAACCATTTCTGCTGTTTCTATTATGGTGAATATATTCTGTTATTCCCAAGAGATGGCAAAACAGTTAGAATATATTTGGTTATTCCTACTTTATACAAAATTAATTAAACTAAGTAAACTTTTTAAACGACATTATAAATTCAATACAAGGCAATGCTGGGAATTCTTTTCAAAACTTCCCCCTTCCATATTTAACCAGAAATGAAGTAGAACTGAGAACACTGTAGTAAAATAAAGGCAAAGCAGACAGTATTCCCTTTTCAGGTGGGCTGTGGGGCTGGCTATGCTTGAAGCCATCTGGAACTTGCCCTAAGCATGACTCCAGGATGTTAGGTATATTACAAGAATTTGGAGACTAGCTGCACCTTCCCTCTGTGGGCACCTGAGGATTGTGGGGGCTGGTGCCTAGTCACTCTTGGTCCTTTGTAGAAATGGCCTTTATCCACAAATCTGGCTGCCTTTGTTGGTGCTGGTGGGGATAGGGTGACCAAAAGGGCTCCAGGCTCAAGGGGTGGGACCCAGACTCTCTAGGAGAGAAGTTGAGACCTTGTCAAATTTCTCTCTTCTTATTCCATCTTCAGGGTAATGGGTCAGTCCAGAACTGAGATATTCCCATGAGGACTCCTCTCTGCCAAAAAAACACAGCTTACAGTCCTGCTGAGGTCTACATCAAGACAGCTTTATTGCTGGGGCCTCAGAGGGCCCCAGAGACTAGAGACTCACAGCTTCAAAGATCCAGGGGGTTGAGTCCAAACTGGCGGAGCTGCTCCTTGAGCCTGGTGTGGAGTCTCAGCACAGCCCCGTCCCACTGAGGCTTCACGTCTCTCAGCTTGGCCAGGAGCCGGTCCAGGCTGTCCTGCAGACACTGAGCTTCAATCTCAGGAAGGGAGAAGTTAGGGTAAGGGGTGCCCCCAGCCTGGTCTGTAAGCTTTCCCAGCCAGTGTTTTCTTCAAGCTCTTATTCTTAGTGGGTAGGCATGGTTGTATCCCCTTAAGATAGAGCAGAATCCCCTGTGGAGATGCTTCTTTCCCTTCCCCCTGGCCTGTCATTGTCATCCTCGCTGGGATCTGTGGGGATGGGGGAGGGCTGGGCACTGGGATGGCTGGTCTTCAGAGGGTAGTGCTTACATGTAAGATTTCCTCATACTTGGCCTCCACGTCTGCCACGTGGGCCCGAAGCTGAGCCAGAGTCTGGTCCCGCTCTCCGAGGGCCTGCTTGGCCTCCCTCTGGGCAGCCTCAGCCTCCCTCTGGCACAATTCTGGGAGAGATGGTGCCAGTGGGGAGGATGAAAGAGGACAGGATGGTGACACTCGGCCTCTGAACAGAGTCTCCCACCCAAAGAGCACAACATGAGCAGGACTGTTCCAGACTCCCCCAGAGCCGTCAACTTCCCCTCGTTCCTATAAAGAGCTGACATATACTGTTAAGGTACAGGAGAGAGAGGGGGGTTCTTGGGACAAGAGATTTGGCTCCCAAATCAGGTTGCCATTCACTACTTGTGTAACATCTGACACGTCTCTAAGACTCAGTTTCTTCATCTTTATAGAGAAAAATGACACATACTTCACAGGTGTGCTCTGAGAGTTAAATGTGATAACGTGAGGACGTCCCTGCTGCCAGTTGCCAGGACTCTGCGCTCCCAGGGCAGGGGGCTCAGGTTTGATCCCTAGTCGGGGAACTAGATCCCACACGCTGCAGCTAAGAATTCACATGCCCCAACTAAGAGCAGGGGCAGCCAAACAAACAAACAAAAATACATTTTAAAAAATGTGATAATGTGTGGGAAAGCACCTAGTATGTAGGAGGTGCTTAAAAATGCTGATTGCATTTGAGATAAGGCAAAGATTAGGAAAGGAACTCAGGATCTGAGTGGGAAGATAAGCAACTCTTCGATATCTAAAGCTAAACTAAAGCTATTTTAGGATAAGAAAACTTTGAGGCCAAAATTGTGGAAAATCCATGCCATGCTAAAATTTTTCAACTCTGTCCTGTTACCAAGATGGAAGAGAGCAAAAGCTTCCTGTTTTTTTGTTTTGCTTTGTTGCTTATTTAGAAGCTCATTTATTTATTAGCAAATAGTTATTCAGGACCTACCACACATTAGGTCTTGAAGATACAGAGGTAAGTAATTCAAACAGTTATATTCAAGCTTGCTTTCATTCTAAAAATCAGCCAAACTAAGACAGAATGTGTTTTGCTCATGAGAGACATGGGGGCAGTGGGGAGTAAGAATTGTCTTTAGAGAGACCATTGAGAGAGGGAGCTGCAGTGAGAAAGTTAGGTCTTCTTCACTTACAACTTAAAGTTTAAGATTGGGTATTTTTTTTGCTATCCTGAACCTTCTGTTGCAAGTGGTAGAAGAGTCAGTGGGGAAGACAGTATGAGAACTTAAATTGCGGTTTTCTAAAGAAACACCATCCTAACTCCACCCCTTCAGGCTGGACTACATCAGTGATCCTCTGAGAGAAAGTGCTGTGAGAGTAGGGTGTGCTGTGTGTGCATGCTAAATCGGTTAATGTTCAACTCTTTGTGACCCCATGGAATGGGGCTGTCCAGGCTCCTCTGCCCATGGGATTCTTCAGGCAAGACTACGGAGTGAGTTGCC